>NC_067398.1:114153410-114460195 GCF_016432865.1 Antechinus flavipes | reverse complement strand
AGGGAGTAATGGGAGGGAAGGAGAGAATCTGGAACTCAAAATTTAAAAATAAAAGGATATTATAAATAAATTAAAATAGAAAAAAATTAATAAAATCTATAGCCAATTACTTGGAAATGTATAGTTTATAATAGGAAGAAGGAAGTAAAATATGAAAGGTAAAATGACCCAAATCCCTGTCTTTAGGCAAGACTCCATCTACATACATCCAGATAGTAGCTTAATCATATTCTTTGCTAAAAATCTAGGAAAGAGGTTTTTGTAACCAATAATAGCTAAGAAATATTTTCAGAGGCTTTTAGCTGTTACTCTAAATATGCCCCACTTCAGAAAAAGTCTATGACTTCATTTTGGCTATGTAAATGGAAAATGGTTGACTGTCATTCTCTTTGTCAGAGATTATTAACATTTATGTGTATGTCATGGACCCCTTTGGCAATTTGGCAAAACCTATGGATTCTTCTCATAATAATGTTTTTAAATGTAAAGTACTTCCCCTCCCCAATACACCCTCCCCCCCCCAAAAAAAAAACAATCCAGCTTTACAAATATGTGTTTTTAAAATATTCATGATGGACTCCAGTTTAGGAACCCTTGAAGTATATGAAAATGTGACATGTGATATTATTCCTTTATGATTTATTTAGGAGAGAGTGAGAAAGACACACAGAGAGAGACAGAGACAGAGATAATTAACCAATTGAGAGCACCTAGTGTTGACCACATTGTCCCTTGCTGATCCATGAGCTAAGTCATTACACCATTTCAACATGAGGCCATCATAGAAGTAGTTATCATGAAGTATTATGTAGGCAGTTGTAAAAACTAGTACCTGTAACTCCCTAGAAAGCCTGTATAATCAACAGCAGCCACAGCCATTTCCTTGTTTTCACATTGGCCTCCTCCAATTGCAGCTGCAATTGTGGTTTTTCAGCCTCCTAGAGGATACAAGCCCCCTCTCCTTCCTGTACAAGCCAAAATCTCTCTTTACACTTGAGAGTTGGGAAGTCTTGTCCCTTGATCTTCATAGAGCTATTATTCCTCTTCCATTATTTGTCTATTTTCATCTGGATTTCTTTGACCATCACCACCTTTACCTGCCCCATATGACCTTCTTATCTCCCTACCCCCTCAGAACTATCACCTATATTGTGGTAGATGGTTTAGGCTGGGCTGGGCCAGGTTGAGGTAGGGAGAACAGATTGGCTCATTCTTGGGAAGGGTTCACACAACCCTCCCACCTAAATCTTCTCCACCTAGTGACTTATGGAACTTAGGTTTCCCAGGTCTAAGTCTTAGTTGTTGCTAGGGGCTTCTCTCTCCTCTGTTGAAGTTGTCAGAAATAAGGTACTCGAACTGAAGGTACCAAAAGCAAAAACAAACAAAACAAAACATTATGCCAGGCCAAATGTATGTGCCCAGAGAGAATATCAGGTTCTTACAAGACCATTGGAGACAGAACGTGGTCCATCAAAGTCCAGAAGACAGTCAAGTTAGTTCTTTCTTGCTAAAAACATGGTAGTCTAAGTGAAGTAAGACAGCCTTTTTGAACCATTTGCTACTTCTAAAAGAGCTGAAGAACTCAGGTCCCAGTATATTTTCAACATAAAAGGCATTCTAGACCTTCTGAGAGCAATTCAAGCATTGGGAGATGCTTCCTGTCATTTCTGATTGGTATGAGAACTCATTTGACTATACCTTCCTCATTCTCTAAGTTTGGGACCTTTTATTCCTTCTCTTCTTATGTATAAATACCCCTCCTGACACCTTAGAATGGAATGATCTTAGAATGGTCTCTCATATATAATTAAGCATGACTGAAAATGTTTCTCTCTCTGTAAAGTAGAATTAGCCTTCCTTTTGCTTTTCTCTCATTTAATATAGAACATTGTTCTCTCATGCTCTTATTAGGAAATTGAAATTTCTTTCCATTCTGATCTATGCAATGAATTTTCCCTCTTCTTCCCAGCCTTTCTCCTATGTAATATGAACTGTTACTCCCTTCATCTATAAAATGGAACTTTCCACATTGTGTCTTCTATGGGTAGAATTTAACAATACAACTCATCCTTTCCCACTCCCTTTCTCCCACCAAATAAGTGAAATCTCACATCTGAAGCCACTCCTCCCATTGTCTATATTTATAGAGCAATCACTGCAAAATGCATGCTGTAGTACTGACCTCATACATGGGGATCTTTAAGAGCTACCAACCAAGGAATAGTCCCAATAAAGTGTAAACACTAGAAAAGAAAACATCAGCATCATGTAGTCCAGCCACACACAACTAAATCACAATGTCACAGGTAGATAGGGTTCATAGGCTGAGAAATTTGAAGAAGAGCAATTGTTGAAACTTTTGAATAATTAAACAAGTTATAATCATAGTGCCTTTTAATACATTTGGTTGATTCTTGTGAGTTTTAGACCAAGTAAGCCACAGGGTCTAGGGAAAGCATAGATGCTTTTTAAGGACCCCCCCCCCCAGGACACTTCTCTGATATGGATATGATTCACTCTCAGATCTGGGGAGGAATCTTGACTATCAAGTATATGGTTCCTTTTCTCACCCTTCTTCTCTTTGCTTTTTATAAAACCACACTACTGTTTTATATTTTTTAGTAGTAAAGGTAGTTCTTAGTGTGATAACAAGGTCAATCTGAAATAACTCTTGGGACAAATTATGATTCCATGGGTGAGACTGTCCCACCACTCTCAAAGTCATTAACTTCTCTATTCAACCAATGAAGATTAGGTATAGGAGATAGGTATAGGGACTCTAGATGCTGATGCTTTTTGAATATTACTAAGAACTCTCCAAATTATATACTTGAACGTGTTTCTGGGTTTATATCTCTTCTCCTATGATCCAATTAACTCTTTGTTAAGTATATAATTGACTTGGGATTTTAAAAATGGGAAGCATGAATGGAGGCCCCAAGATGAAGGGGCACCAGGAATGAATGATGTACTTTTGATGGGGTACAGAAATAGAGGGTGTGAACTCTGAAGTGCAGTTCAACTTTGTGCTTTAAGTTCCATCAATGATCAGTTTCAATACTCAATCAACAAGCATTATATTAAGTACTTCTGTTCAGACACTCAGACAGTGGTTTGCACTAAGAATACAAAGATAAAAATAAAACAGTCATTTCTTTCAAGAGCCTTACTTTCTATGGAAAGAGAGGAAGATTTTCTGGGGTAAATCTTGGAACTGAACTGATATCCTGAGATACTTGAGACCACATTATAACTTAAGATCTAATGGGCATAAGATAGCCAATCCAACATTCATTTTACAAGAAAGGAAACCGAAACTTGGGAGTTGATATAATTTGTTCAGGATCCCTTCAGTACTGAATGGTAGAGTTGGCTTTCTTATCCAAGCTCTCTAATTTCAAATCCAATGCTCGTGTGAAGCTCATGTTAATTAAAGAACCCTATATTCTCAAATAAACCTCATCTCTAAGACTTTGAAAATTCTGGGATGCCACAAATTAAACATCATGATCATATTTTCCAAACTTACAGATTAAACATCTATTAATTTACTCCTTCTCCTTCAACCTTGCTAAATTTAAATAATCCTATTACCCCTGGAGTCATCAGTGAATTCCTGGCCCAACCTACTTGGAGGCTGTGAACATTACTTTCTGCCTTACCTAGATGATCCCCTCTGAATTAGACACCTGTTTTTCTTTAGTAAAGCCTTATTGAAAAATGTCTTTTTTTTCCTCCTGAAATCACAGCCCTCCCAGGATATACATCACAGCAATATAAAATGTTAGGGAAAGCTCCCAGGAGGGTAAGTGTGGGAATAAATGGTTAGAGCTCCCTGCATGCAGCCTGGGGCCTTCCCTTCCATTTTCACCATATAAAAGGCTTTCAGGGATTGAAGACCTCTATGCATCCTCCTCTGGGCATCCTGGACTCCAAGCCCAATCATCCTGCAGCCTGCTGAGAGAAAGCATGAGCATCTCATCCCTGTCGCCAGGATGACTGACTGATTCAACTTGCTGGCTGACTACCCCAGGGGATCATGTTCTTTCTCAGACAGGGGCACCATGAAAGAGTAAACAGGCTGACATGGAACAGCAAATGAGCTAGCAAGCCCTCTGGCCTGGGGTTGACTGGATTCTGCAGAAAATGCTTTATTGAAGTCCAGTGTCTTGGAGCGGAGCTCTTTGTCTCTCATCCTTGTGACAGCACAACTTCCTACACCCAGAATATATTGTGAAAGCTGTCTGCCTACTTGAAAATGTCCCTCAGCTTACCCTGTGGTGAAGGGAGGAGCTCCCTTTCTAGACTATTTCTTATTGGTATGTGTATCATATGGTTTGGAGTTTTAAAAACAAAAAAGAAAGCAACCAATTTGCTATGTGATCTTTGAGTGTTTCAATTTCCCACTCAGAACATCAGTTTCCTCCCCCTGTAAAAACAAGATTTGGTTTCTAAGTTCACTAGCTAAGGGCTAAGCCAAAGCACTTTGTACTGTCACAGAGAGGGCACATGAGAAATAAGAAAGCCCTTTACCTCTTCTTCATCCTCAATCCCAAAGACACCAATATATTCAGTCAAGAGAGCTGGTATTGAATCCCAGCTTTTTTACTCACTACCTGAGTAAACTTGGGCAAAATGAAAGCCTTAGTTTTCTTGTCTATAAAAGTGGGAAACTGGGAGGGGGGGAATGATTTCAAAGACTCTTCTAACTCTAAATACTGTAGCATTTTACTTTTAACAATAATACTTTTAGTTTAAAAGGACTGGGGGGCAGAAGTGGGATTGTTCAGAGGAAGTGATTTCTCTTCAACTTTATCTCCAGGGATGTGAAAAAACAGAGAGCAAAGCAGCAACCTGGAGAATCTTCAGAAAAACCAATTATTGTCTTCTTATCATTGGGTGTATCCACAAAGTTGGTTGGTTGGCTGTTTTCCTTAATACTTGAAAAGAACCAAAATGATATCACTATATTAGTCAAGTTATACTGTGTTGGACTATGTCTGATCAGACCAAGACAAGCTCCAGCTCAGAATGCTCTGCCACAGGTAAGACACAAATAGTCCCTATTTACATGTGGGGTAGCTTCCCTAATTTTGCACATCTCATGCTTCTTTGGGACTAATTCAATTCTGCTTTGCTCATAGAGCACTGCACTTTCTCTGATAAGGGCACACCATGCTGGGAGGTCCTGTGCCAGTGTGTCCCAGGTTATACAATCGATTCTAAAATAGCTGGGATTCTGCTCACTGGGTATGACCACAAAGTACCTGGAAGGGAAGGGCATGGTAGAGGAGAGAACAAAACATTATAGGATTTAGACATATCTAGCTTAATTCCCTCGTTTTACAGATAGGGAAACTGAGATTTGCAGAAGTGACAAGAGTTATCTAGAAGTCACAAAGCAAGTATTTTTCATGCCTGGGAAAACAGTCTGGAATGGCCCTCTCATTAGAAGTACTGGGCTGGCCGAAGGCTCTTTTGAGAACAAATCCATGTTTAAACCTGTCTCCTGAGCTAGAGCAAAGAGAATTTTAAAGGAGGGCTCAGCCCCAGCGAGCAGGCATGTCAGGCAGAATTATGCATCTAATAACAGACAGGAGCAGCCCCCGTGGGGAAGGGAGCGAGAGAAAGGGGGAAGGCAGGGAGGCAGAGCCAACAAGTATAAAAATGACTGAGCAGGTGGCCCAGGGCTGTAGCTTAGAACCATCAGCTCCCACCCATCTCCCTGGGCAGCCTCTGGGGGCGCTGCAGGCTGCTAAGCACACATTTCTCAGGCAAGCTTAATTGATTTCATGACTAGGAGCAGTGTTTTTCCCCAGCCACATGCTGAGCCCTAGTCAAAAACATTTGTACCAACATCCATTTTTAATGCTGTGTATGCCAAATGTTGTCACAAAAGGCAGCAGTGAACATGCTACTAATTTACTCACTGGGAACTGAATGCACATTTCTAAATGCTAGTGTGTCATTGGTTTATTGAATGAAGGACAGGGAAGCACCCTAGTCTGATATTTGCATAGAGGGCTGCATCTAAAGTCATTGGACAGGAGAGACACTATAGTACAGTGAGGAGAAATATTTTGGTATACCTTGGACAGTTTCTGTTGCCGTTCTGGGCCTCGGGATTCTCTTTAGTTATGAAGGACTTGCTTTAGCGAATATCTAAAAACTGGTCCTGGTTCAGAGATAAGACCCAGGCATTTAGATCCTCTAGAAAAGTATCCTTTCCTCCTCCATGTTACTGTCCACCAGACAAAAAAATGCTTTCTCCATAGCACAAATACATGTCTAAGGACCATGGACAGTGATTTTGTTGTTCTTGTAGCTGTTGGGAGATAAAGGGAAGATGGCAGATTTATAAAGAAAAAAATTTTAAAGTGTGTTTTTAAACATGACCGCCCACTTTGTATATTCCAAAACTCAACCCCCCTCAAGCAAAGACCACCTGAAACCAACCCAGGATTCAAGTATGCTCTGGAACAACATACACTCAAACTGCCCACATGATGTCTCCCCACTGTTTTTCTTACCAGATTCATTCAACATAAAACATTTAAAATCATATCCCACTCCTAACCCCCATATCATTGACGTATAAGCCACTCCCAAGAATCCTCTTACTGGTGGGATAAGGCATATCTATAGAAAATAACTATGACCAAAAAAAAATTTAAGAATACACTTATAGTCAATGTGGATTCAAATTCCTTATTCACATACTCACTATGAATCACTGGGCATGCCACTCAAAAACATTCATATATATACAGTTTGCTAATCTGTAAAATGAGGGCCAGGTAGATAAGAACAGTACCCATATCACAGTGTTGTTAAGATCCAATGGCAAAAAATGTTTGTGGCAGCCCTGTTTGTAGTAGCTAGAAGCTGGAAAATGAATGGATGCCCATCAATTGGAGAATGGTTGAGTAAATTGTGGTATATGAACGTTATGGAATATTATTGTTCTGTAAGAAATGACCAGCAGGATGAATACAGAGAGGATTGGAAAGATTTACATGAAATGACACTAAGTGAAATAAGCAGAACCAGGAGATCATTATATACTTATTTTTCAAAAAAAGTTTACATATTCATTGTTCTTTAAATGTTTGGTAGAATTCACTTGTAAATCCATCTGGTCCTGGAGATTTATTCTTAGGGAGTTGATTAAAACTTGTTCAATTTCTTTTTCTAAAATGAGAGTATTTAAGTACTTTATTTTCTTCTCTGTTAATCTGGGCAATCTACATTTTTGTAAGTATTCATCTATTTCATTTAGATTATCAGATTTAATGGAATACAATTGGGCAAAATAACTCCTAATTATTGCTCTAATTTACTCTTCATTGGTGGAAAGTTCTCTCTTTTAATTTTTGAGACTAACAATTTGATTTTCTTCTTTCCTTTTTCTAATCAAATTAACTAAAAATTTATCTGTTTTGTTGTTTTTTTTCATAAAACCAATTCTTAGTTTTGTTTATTTAATAGTTTTCTTACTTTCAATTTTGTTAATCTCTTATTTTCAGAATTTCAAATTTAGTATTTAATTGTGAGGCTTTAATTTGTTCTTTTTCTTGCTTTTTTAGTTGTACGCCCAATTCATTGATCTTCTCTTTATTTTATGCAAGTAAGTATCTAGAGATATAAAATTTTCCCTTAGACCTGCTTTGGCTACATTCCATAAATTTGGTAAGTTGTCTCACTATGGCCATTCTCTTGGATGAAATTATCAGTTATGACATGATTTGTAGTTTTATTCACTCATTCTTTAGGATTAGAGCTATTTCATTTCCAATTAATGTTTGGTCTATTTTTCCCTGGCCCTTTATTATATCGAATTTTTATTGTAGCATGATCTGAAAAGATGTGTTTACTATTTCTATTTTTCTGGATTGATTTTGAGGTTTATGCCCTAACACATGGTCAATTTTTGTGCAGGTTCTATGTACCACTGAGAAAAAAAGCATATTTTTTCCTGTCCCCATTAAGTTATTGCCAAAGTTCTGTCATAACTATTTTTTTCTAAACTTCTATTTACTTCCTTAACCTCTTTCTTCTTTGTTTTGTGGTTTGATTTATCTAGTTCTGACGGAGAAAAGTTGAGATCCCACACTGGTATAGTTTTGTTATCTATTTCTTTTTGCAGCTCTCTTAACTTCTCTAAGAATTTGGATGTTACACCCCTAGGTACATAGATGTTTAGTATTGATATTACTTTATTATCTATAGTACTCTTTAGCAAAATGTAGTTTCCTTCTTTCTCTCTCTCTTTTTTAAATAACTTTTTATTGACAGAACCCATGCCAGGGTAATTTTTTACAACATTATCCCTTGCACTCACTTCCTGTTCCGATTTTTTCCCTCCCTCCCTCCACCCCCTCCCCCAGATGGCAAGCAGTCCTTTACATGTTAAATAGGTTAAGTGTGCAGAACCGAACTTGTTGCACAGGGAGAATTGGATTCAGAAGGTATAAATAATCTGAGAAGAAAAACAAAAATGCAAGCAGTTTATATTCATTTCCCAGTGTTTTTTCTTTGGGTGTAGCTGTTTCTGTCCATCCTTGATCAATTGAAACTGAATTAGCTCTCTTTATCAAAGAGATCCACTTCCATCAGAATACATCCTCAAACAGTATCATTGTTAAGGTATATAATGATCTCCTGGTTCTGCTCATTTCACTTAGCATCAGTTCATATAAGTCTTGCCAGTCCTCTCTGTTTTCATCCTGCTGGTCATTTCTTACAGAACAATAATATTCCATAATGTTCATATACCACAATTTACCCAACCATTCTCCAATTGATGGGCATCCATTCATTTTCCAGCTTCTAGCCACTACAAACAGGGCTGCCACAAACATTTTGGCATATACAGGTCCCTTTCCCTTCTTTAGTATTTCTTTGGGGTATAAGCCCAGTAGAAAAACTGCTGGATCAAAGGGTATGCACAGTTTGATAACTTTTAGAGTGTAGTTCCAAATTGCTCTCTAGAATGGCTGGATATGCTCACAATTCCACCAACAATGTATCAGTGTCCCTGTTTTCCCACATCCCCTCCAACATTCTTTATCTCTTTTAATTTGATTTATCTTTGCTTTTTCTTGATCTGAGATTAGGGTCGTGACCTTTGCCTTTTTTAAAATTTCAGCTGAAGCAAAATAGATTCTGTGCCAGCCTTTTACCTTTATTTTGTATGTATTACTCTGCTTTACTCTCACACCCAAGGCTTATCATTGCTATCAGACTAATCAGTCAGTATTGGCTCTTCTATAGCTCCCAAACTCCCCAAATTTGGGAAGGACTAGGGAACAGGTATGTACCAACTTGCCCAGAAGCTCAGAACCAAATCATAAGAACAGTTGACTACTGAGAGAGATCATATGAAAATTTAAATTTTTGTACCAAATTCTTCCCTCCTAGGAGATTTAGATAATGTGTTTGAGGAACTTTGTGCAGACTCATTCTGAAATTAGGACTTTTTTCCCTCTGTTTCTCACCAAGGTATAGCATGATAGGTATCCAAATTTGGGTATTAAAAAATTCTAATTCTTCTTTCCAGATGTCTGCTTCAAAGAGAACAATTTTCCTCTCCACCTGCTGCCTCTTTCCTCAGAATCAATTGCAGGCTATTTTGGAAGCTTAATGCCTTTATATCAAGATCTCTGCCCCTAAATATAGATGCAAATATTACATTTTCCAAGGCATTTCCCATGCTCCCATGGTGACTTGATGTCTTCTCTTTTGTGGTGCCTCAGTATGACTAGGTATCTGGAGTAAATCATCACTCCAGCCTTTTCTTAAAGAGCAATCTTAAATTTTTACCTTCCCTTTATTCCTTATCATTTCTCCTTCAACCTTGCTCTCTCTATCAAGTAAATGGGGAAAAATACCTAGCTGATTGTGAAGGTAGAAGATCTTCTTTCCCTAACATATGAAACCCAGAATTCTGCATTGTAAATACCATTTGTTTCTGTAATAATTTGCTTCTTAGCCTTGTTCCTGGAAGCCAAAAACCCATTTAAACAGAGGAAGACAGAAACCAAACTCGACAATCCATAGACTTAATGTTGGAAGGGAATTTATAGGCCAAACCCTCCCCTTTTACAAGTGAGAAAGAGGTTCAAAGAGTTTAAGTTACACAATAACTTAGCAAAGCCTGTCTTCAAATCCAGGGCCATTTCTTCTGTGTTATTTTGCTTTCATATTCAAAATGCTTTCTCTATACTCCATTTCTTTGTAATTTTTAAAATTTATTTTATTAGAATGGATGTCCATCAATTGGAGAATGGTTGAGTAAATTGTGGTATATGAATGTTATGGAATATTATTGTTCTGTAAGAAATGACCAGCAGGATGAATACAGAGAGGACTGGCGAGACTTACATGAACTGATGCTAAGTGAAATGAGCAGAACCAAGAGATCATTATATAACTCAACAACAATACTGTATGAGGATGTATTCTGATGGAAGTGGATTTCTTTGACAAAGAGAAGATCTAACTCATTTTCAATTGATCAAGGATGGACAGAAACAGCTACACCCAAAGAAAGAACACTGGGAAATGAATGTAAACTGCTTACATTTTTGTTTTTCTTCCTGGGTTATTTATACCTTCTGAATCCAATTCTCCCTGTGCAACAAGAGAACTGTTCAGTTCTGCACACATATATTGTATCTAGTATATACTGTAACCTATTTAACATGTATAGGACTGCTTGCCATTTGGGGGAGGGGGTGGAGAGAGGGAGGGTAAAAATCGGAACAGAAGTGAATGCAAGGGATAATGTTGTAAAAAATTATCCTGGCATGGGTTCTGTCAATAAAAAGTTATTTTAAAATTTTTATTTTATTATATTATTTAATATGTATTATTTTGTATCCCCCCCAAAAAAACCTGCTAGTTTAGTGTATTAAATTACTATATTACAAGTATGTGTTGGTAATGTAGTATATTGAAAACAAATGGATTTGGAGTCTATGGATGAGATTAAATCCCACTTCTATTAGTGACTTATAATCTTTGTATTCTCAAGGCAAGTAGTATAATAAAAAGGAAAAAAAAAAGAATTTAGCATCAAGAGACCCAGTTCTGAATTTTGGCTCTTATAATTATGTGTCTCACCTTACTTATGGAACTAAACTTCCCTGGGCCTTCATTTTCTTCTCTTCAAAATAAGGAGTTTGGAGTAAATGATCTTACAGAGGCATCATCCAGCTTTAAATATTTGATTCTATAACTTAATCAGATTGAACTCTTTTTACTATACTTCTAGACTGAATCCCTGTAAGCCTCAGTTTCTTCATCTATAAAAAGGAAATAATAATTACTGTACCATTTCCCTGGTATGCTTGATGTGAAAAAAGCAATTTTCAATTTTAATGTGTATATAGATGTGATTTTTTTGTTCTGGCTATCATTTACTTGTATTTCCCTATGACCTTAAGTAATAAAGTCCCTTACTTTTTAGGCCTTTAGTGTGAAGTGGAGAGGGGTGGAGGAGTTTGGGATCACATTATCTCTACGTTACCCTTCCATGTTTCAATTCTTTAGATTTTATACTCTAACAAAAGTTTTACTGATCTAAAGCCTCTCTCCCAGCCCCGTTCCTTCCAACACTCCCAATTCCAGGATGTTGTTAGACTCCATTACGTTGCTAGAGCAGCCCTCACAACCTGTCTCCTGAGGTACGAGTGCTGAGAAATGCAGTTTGATATTTGATTTTATTGACTCTAACCCCAAATTATCTAACTTTAAATGCGCTGTTTTCAAAGAGAGAATGGAAAGAAGTGACAGTCCATTGCCCACCACGCCAGACAAATTGTCCAAAATGTCGGTAGCCCTGAAGAAAACTGTTCCTGGAGTTACAGATGTGGAATTAACCTTTACATACATTCTGCAGAGCAGAGAGGCCCAGACAGGGAGAAAGGGCTGGGGAATGAAAAGAAGATTCTTCCCCAGTGTACAGAGAGAAAACAGAAAAGACCAGAGGAATCTATCCTGCAGGCAGGGATCAGGAGGTGTTAAAATAGCTACAAGGTCTCCTTTTTTCCCTAACACCTTTCATCTCAAAGCACTTTACACTGAACTCTTTTCACTTATAGCTGAAATGTTGCCACCTCTGAGATAGAAAGCAACAGCCATTTAGCACTAATATCATGCCTTCCAGCATCCTCATTTTCTTCTTTTTAAAGACCTCCATTGACAGGATTCCATACATAGCCTTCTCTGGCAACTCTTTGAACACTGAACTTGGAATTGAGGGACATGGATTTTAATTCTTTTTGTGCCACTAAGTGGATAACTTTGGGTGCGTTGCCTGACCTAATGGAGGTGGTTCTATTTGACTACTTGCCTTATAGGATAGATGTTTCCAAAGTGTTTTTTGGAAAAGGTAAAGTACTACCTAAATACCATTTGTTACTGTTATCTATTGGCATCAAGTAGCCCTTCCTTTTCCTTATCTTACATCCTATGCAATATACCTAAAGATTATTGTCATCTTTGGTAGATATAAAGAATAACTATTCTTTTACCAAAAAAAGATAAGAATCTTTGATTTTTCCATTTTTAAGAATCTTAGAAATCCTTTAGTCTAACTCCTCATTTTGTTGATGAAGAAACTAAAGCCCATAATTAGGAAATGACTATTCTAAAGTAATTCAGTCAGTAAATGTCATCCAAGATCCTCTGAATTCAACATTCTTTACAACTCACTGTTCTAATCATATACACCAAAGCCTCTACCTATTCTTAATGAGCCTACAATCAAGTATATAATTTATTATGACACATATAAAAATCATAATGGTGAAAGTAAAAGGGAAATGATTAAGAACTAAGGCAGATATAAACTTAAGAGTCAATAGTTCATGTTTAACAAGAGAAAGAAGAAAGACTAATAGATGGCACCAGGGTTGGGACATGAAGGAAGAAAATGATTTTAACAATTGGAAGTAGGATTGAAGTCCATTGTAGGCCAAAAAGTGAGGTATTGCAGGTAAAGACATAAAGGGCAGAGAAGGCTGAATGGGACTGAAAGACTGGCTATTATATAGAGTATGTGAAGTAATAATATAAAAAGACTATACTGAAAAATAGAGCATGATTGCATATTCTCTTGAATGACAGACTTAAAGGTTTATACATCATTTTATAAGAAATAAAGAGACACTGAAGACTTTTTGGACAAGAAAATGGCATGGTTTGCCCTGTGTTTTGAGATTATGACCAGATTATTGAGTGAAGAAGATACTAAATGGGAGAGAAACTGGAGACAGGGAGATATTATAATTAACTGTATTTCAGAATCTTGGACAGCATTCTCTGGTGGCAGTCTTTTAGCCAAAAAGGGAGGGAAATAAAACTACATGTTTTCCTTTGTCTTTTCATTGTTTGATATCATAATATATCATAATATCCTAAAATTCATGAAACATGAATTTTCCAGTGTTATTTAGTCAATCATTTTAACAATATAACAAATCATTTGTGCAAATCAAATTGAAAAGGAGCCATACAAAAAGACTAGAGATGCTCTGAATGGAGCAGCTTCACTGAGAGGTATGTGTATGTGTATGTGTGAATATGTGTGTGTGTATGTGTGTGTGTGTGTGTGTGTGTGTGTGTGTGTATGTGTTAAGGTGCTATTACAAACATCATGGAAGCAAAGCAAAGAGATGAAAGAAGAGAGCAAAGAGAGAAAAAGAGAAAAAGGAGGGATGAGAGAAAGTGGTAAGAAGGATACAGCAGAGAAATGCAAATAGATGAAAGAAAGAGAGCACAGAATGAGAAAGAGAGAAAAGAGGAAATAGGGAAAGATTCAAAAAAAAAAGCAGAGTGAGTGGGGGAAGGGAAAATAAGATGTAATTGGAAAGAAAAGAAATATCAAGAGACTGACAATATAGGTGAGGAGGGCAAGACAGAGGAATGGGGAAAAGGAGAGCAAGGAAGGTAAAGAAAAGGTGGGGAAGAGGCAGATTTAAATGGAGAAAGCAAAGAAAAGGGACAGAAAAATAGATGATGGTTAGGGGACAATGAATGACATTTATATAGAAAAGTAAAAAGAGAAATGTTAGAGAGAGGGAGAGAGGGAAACCAGAGAGTACAATTATACCCAATCAAATCTTCAGCAAAGGCCTTGAACCAGAGGCAAGAACAGACTAACTCTTCCCCCAAGGAGGGACAAAAGCATCAAGCTTAGCTGGAAAAGAGGAATTGTTTCTAATTTCTGTAAGTGTCACTGGGCCACCAAGAAAAGGAGGCAAAAGCAAAGATTTTAAGGCACTAAAAGAGAAAGGTGAGATTTGAAGGCCACTTGAGTGTAATAGTCCTGATGGATCAGCAGGGCCGCTCACTCCCATTCTGCTCTGTCAGCAGGGCCCAGCCTGATTTCTCATTGGTGACCTAATGTGCAGAAGGATGGATAACATTGAGTGAGGCAATCAGAGCGAAGGTGTACATGAAAGAAAGAACATCTTGACCCATACCAAGGGCAAATTCATTTCTATGCAAATTCTCATCTCCCTAAATATCTCATAAAAGGATCAGGAAGAAATGCTTATGAAAGTTTCAGAGGTCCGCATCTTCTCTGAATGAGAGAATATGGTAAGTACAGAAATTAAAAGTCCCATAGGATGATTCATTATCCAATTTAGCTAAAATTTATTAAACACCTACAATTCAGTGTATTGCACTGAAAATGATACTGTGTAGTACAAATAAGAGTAAGATAAAATCCTTGCTTTTTATTGAGGTTAGAGGATGAGGCATAGAGGTAAGCTATATTCTGAGATAAGTATCATAGAAATTAGACTATAAATGCATAAGAAACATAGCAAGTGTTCTCTATTATGATGTAAGCTTTTAAAGAATGGTAACTTTCTTGTGTTTTTCTTTGTATTTTCAAAGCCTAGCACAGAAATGGGCATATAATTCTTCATAAATCCTTATAGATTGATTGATTCAATGTTACAAATGTTTTTTGAGTATCTGCTATGTATAAAACACTGCCAGGATACAGAAAAAAAGGAAAAGGCCATTCTTTGTCTCCAAGAAAGGCAACTTGAAGTTTAATAGCTAAGATATCAAGGATCAATAATATATATACAAATAAGGAAATCGTTATCTGATGTCAGTATTAAAGTGTGGATTTGAAATCAGAAAGACTTAAGTTCAAATACTGATTCCTTAATTGTGTGATCCAAGGCAGGTGACTTAACTTTTCTCAATCACCCGAGTTTCCTTTTCTGTAAAACGGAAGTAATAATAAATATGTCCTCCCAAGGATTATCCATTTAGATGACATATGTAGCAGTCTTTGAAACTTTACAACACTATAGAAAATGCTAGATATATAAAAGGTTAAATGTAATAGAAAAAGGGGAAATTGTAGATTAAAGAACTCAAGAAAAAAATTGAAGAGAAAACTTTCCTCTGGAAGAGAATTAGGGAAGACTGTGTGGAGAAGATGGCCCAAAAGCAGAGCCTTATGGGATTTCAACAGATTCTGATGAAAGAGAAATGAAGGCCAGAAACATAGTCACTATAAGCATGTTGAGTTAGGTTCTTTTGCATCTTGAGACAGTGGCTGGCCAACTGATTCTAGAATATAGAGAATATTCCTAAATATAAGTAGAAATAAGTAGGATAAAATGGAATCCTCCTTGAACTTGAGGCTTCATTGAGAGTTTTTCTCTATTCTGCTACATCAAGAATGCCCATAAACTTTCATTCTTTTAGTCAAAATTATTTTGAATCCTCAGAGTCATAAGTTGTTTGGAACCAAAGAAAAGAAAGGGGAACAGAGGTGACAGGACATATAAAATGAGTAGAAAACTACTCTAGTATCTTTGCTGAAAAATCCCAAAAAAGAGTGTCACAACTAAAAAAATGACTAAATAGCAAATGAACAACAAATGGAGATAAAAATAGTGACTACCTTACAGGGTTGTTATGAGAATAAAATCAGACAAGATCAAAGGGCTTTGCAAATTCTAAAGCTTCATAAAATTCACCATCATTATTATTACAGAAATTTGATATAATTTGAGGGATGGGAAGTATTAAAAACTAGAGATGAGCTCTAAAAGTTTACTATATATGTTAACACATGAGGATAGCCTTGAAATGACAAGAATTTGAAGAAGTGGCAGTGAAGAGGGAATATTTTGCAAATATAGGAGTCAATCTTCCAAAAACATGTAGATGGGATATAAAATATCAAATTCAGGACCAGGAAGTAGGCCAGTTTATCTGGAACATATTAAGATAACTTTGAATTAGGATGTGAAAATATTTAAATTTCAAGGTAAAGTTTGTATTTTCTTTCCTGGAATTAATAAGGAACCATTGAAGCTTCTTGAGAGGTTGAATGATCTTAATCTGACTTTAGATTAGCAGACAGAAATCACTCCATATGAAATGGAAAATGAGAAAGGAAAAGGAAAAGGAAGACTTTGTGGAGAAGGCCATATTTGAGATGTCTTTGGTGAAGCATTAATAACATATCAACAGAGAATGGATGCTAGATGAAGATAAGGAGTTGCAATGGGAACCACAGCCAGGCCTGATATTCTAGAACAGATGAAACACTATGTAGGTGGATATCTACTTGTTTATTTGCTCAACAGTGGAGTCACAGAACCTAAGGCCCAGATAGAAAAGACTTCAGTGACATCTAATCCCCCTTGTAGCTGAACCAAAAACTCTCTCTACAACATTTCAAATATGCAGTCATCCAATCTTTTCTTGAAGTCTTTCGGTAAATTGGAAGACTCAGCAACTGATTAGAGATTGAGATGAGTGAATGAGTAATCAAGAATGATGCTGACATTGTGAACCTATTGTTCAAATTCTGATTTCTGAAAGCAAGAAAACAAATTTCATCTCCTCACATAACTGTCCTTCATATACTTGAAGAAAGTCACAACATCAATTGATCAATCAAAAAATTAATCATTTAATATTTATCAATCACCTACTTACTATGTGTCAAGCATTGTTCTCAGCAGATAATCCTTGCCCCTAAGGAGCTTAGGATATTTTTTAAAATTACAATGTATATTATTAGCACATATATATTATGTAGAAAATCTATCTATGATATACAGAGATGATATATATGATTATATATGTATACCACACACATATATACTATATATATGTATATAGATATATATAGAGAGAGAGAGAAAGAGAGAAAGAGAGAGAGAGAGAGAGAGAGAGAGAGAAAGAGAGAGAGAGAGAAGAAGAAGGAGAAGGAGGAGGAGGAGGAGGAGGAGGAGAGAGAGAGAGAAAGAGAGAGGAAGAAAGAGAGAGGGAGAGGGAGAGGGAAAGAAAAAGAGAGAAAGAGAGAGAGAGAGAAGGAAGTAGGGTGGGAAGAAGGGAGAGAAAGGCAGAGAAAGAGAAATACAGAAAAAAGAGAAAAAATACAAAGAAATTTAAGGGGACAGTAGCAGCTAAAGGGATCAGGAAAGGTTTTATGTAGAAGGTGGTATTTGTTCCTTTTCATTTGTCTCATGTGCAGCCTAATAACCTCAATTTCCTTCAACCAATTGTCATGACGTTATCTCCAGTTTTCTCAACATCATTCTCATTCCCATGATGTTGTGAATATCCCCCACCCCACACACACACCCAATAAAATTATTGGCTATATATAGTCAATATCTATCTATAAAGCTGAGATTATCAGCTGTTTTATAAAAGGTGAAAATAAAATATGGACAGAACCCACTGATATTCCTGTGGCATGTCTGGAATCAGAAAATGGTAACAGAGTGTTTCAGAGACATTATTGTGTGGTAGAGGAGAAGCAGGGTGACTGTGCTCCTGAAGGGCATCTTGACTTCAACCTACTTTCCAAGTAACTTTAGATTTAGAACCAAACTTATTCTTCATCTTTATCAAGCAATTGCCAGAAATCATCATACCTCATGTAGAGTTGTGAAGAATCTTTGAAATGCTGTGATTCAATTCCTTTCCCTCGTTTTATTGTGAAGGAATCTGCATGCCAGAGAAATTTAATAAGCTAGCCATAGTGACATAGTGGTTTGTGTTAAAGAGAGGACTCCATGTCCTTTGACTCCAAATCTTACATTTCTTTCTATACCATCTTCCTCTGTATCTAGAAGGTTCAACTACCTCCTTGGCAGGGAGAGGGACATGAAAGGATGGAGAATGATGCACAAAGGCAAACTTTTAAGTTTGTTATATATTATTAACACATTCTTAAGTCAAGACAATCAACAAGATCATAAATCAAGCCCTGATTTATAGCATTTTGGGGTTTCTAAAGTACAAATGCTCACATTGAAAATTTAAGGATAGTTCCGAATTTAAGCTGCTTCCAGCACACTCTTGTTTATGGCTTCTATAGTATTTTAACATTTCAAAGCAATTTATTTAATTTTTTTTAATAACAACAAACATTCAAATGGCACTTATTATGTGCCAGGAACTCTCCTAAGCCCTTTACCAATGTTCTTTCATTTTATTCTCATGACAACCTTGGGAAGTAAGTGTTACCTTTATCTCCATTTTGCAGTTGAGGAAACAGAGACACACTGAAGTTACTGATTTGCTCAAAGTCACACAGCTAGTAAGTGAAAAAGGCACTTCCTCATCCTAGGAGAAAGAATAGGGATTGTAATCTGCATTTGAAAAAAAAAAGAGAAAACTGAGACATAAAGAAGGGAAAATGACCTGTAATCTTAAAGCAATTTAGTAGAAGGGTCATGTTCTGATGCCTCCCAGACATTTAATAGCCTAAATTTAGGACCTCTGTTGTTTTCCTTTTGAATTTCTGATTTAATGTCTTAATTGCATTGCTAGACAAATGGGTAGATGGATGAAGAAAGGGAAAATATTTCTTATAGATTCCTCACCTTTGAAAGATCAAACCATGAAGAGAAAGTATTCAAATTTCCTCTTATCCCTTTATAGCCCATTGGAGAAAGAATCCAGGGTTGCATTATAGGGCTGATTCAGAAGAGCAGTTATAAAGTTCATATGTACATCAATAAACTTGTTTCTAAGTACCCAGATTGGAATCAGGAAAACTTGCATCATTGGTCTCTCAGTTGGCAAATATGTTTTAGGCAGAAAGGGGTTAGAATTTTGTTTGTGTTTACATAACATTTACCTGGATTTAACTAACCTTGACATTCTTTTTCAATATCTCTTCATAAAACAGAGGTAACCTGGATTTTCAAAGGCTGGGCTGAGAAGATAATGGATGCAAATTAAGAAGTCATTTGGTCTAGCTGAAAAAATTACACAATAATAACAATATTGTAAAGACAAAATAACTTTGATCCACTAAAGAACTCTGATGAACACTATGACAAACTATGGTCCCAGAGGATTCATGATGAGATATGTTACCCATCTCCAGACACAGAGCTGATAGACTCAGATTGCTTCTGACTGATTTATAATAGATCATATAGGGAATTTCATAGCCTATGGACTGGCATTCACATTGGTTAACACTGATTAAGTTGGCTTATAATCATGACCTACTACAAACTGTCCTCTGATTTCCCCATCAAGACAGAAATTTTATACTTCTTTATTTTTCAAGGTTTACAAAAGCCAGGCAGCATTTTTAGGTGCTGATCTTGATAAACTAACTTGAGCCTCAGAATAAACACTCTCAAGCCATCTCAGCTCCTCTCCAAGAACTGTTAAGAGAAGCCACCTGCCAGTTTTCTCTACTAAAGTGGACCCATTTAGGCCCTCAATGCTGTTTATTAATGTTTGATAACATAATTCCATCCATGTCACTCTCTAAAGACAGTAAGACCATAATACCATAATGGCAGCAAATGTTTGGAAATGCAAGTAGCCCATCCAACAGGAAAATTACCTTTATTAATTCATGTGCACTGGAATATGGCCACTAGGTGCCTTCCCTACTATCTCTGCTGAAGAGATAAGAGGGATTATAGCAGCCCCATGTAAGTAGTTATAAACACATGTTGCAAAGCCATTCATAAAACAAACCTCTTAACACATGAAGGTAATCCAGAGACCTGGAACCTTCTAGATATTCAGAGTCTCTTTCTCTTCATAAATCCAATCTAGACTCAGCCTCAGTGACTAGACTAATGAAACTAATTCAAAGTTGAGCTGCAGATTTTATCAGAAAGCATACTATTTCAGAAGAAAGTGATCCTTAAGAGAGAACCAAATTGTAATTCAGAGTGAAGGAGGCTACCAAAAAACTTGGATCTTCTCTCTACCACTAATTTCCTATCCAAAACTCTCTCCTAAACCAGCTATTGTTTTCCATCTACTATTTGACACTTCCTTCTCTTCTAACATTCCTCCCCCAGATACAATTAACTAGCAAGTTCTGTTGAGGTTGTTTTCCCCCTTCCACAATATCCCTTTGATCTGACCTCTTCTTTCTATTCACATGGGTATTAGTTTCACCTCACTTTAAGCTCTTCTTATCTAGACAATTGTAATGGGATTTTAACTGATCTTGCTGTCTCCAGTCCTTTCTCCTTTCTCCAGTTCATCTTCCATAAAGCACTTAAAATATACTTCCTAAAGCTTAGGTCTCAGTAAGTTCTCTCCTGCTTAGAAACTTCAGCATCAGAAGCTGGAAAATGAATGGTTGCCCATCAATTGGAGAATGGTTGAGTAAATTGTGGTATATGAACGTTATGGATTATTGTTCTGTAAGAAATGACCAGCAGGATGAATACAGAAAGGACTGGCAAGACTTACATGAACTGATGCTAAGTGAAATGAGCAGAACCAGGAGATCATTATATACCTCAACAATGATACTGTTTGAGGATGTATTCTGATGGAAGTGGATCTCTTTGATAAAGAGAGCTAATTCAGTTTCAATTGATCAAGGATGGACAGAAGCAGCTACACCCAAAGAAAGAACACTGGGAAATGAATATAAACTGCTTGCATTTTTGTTTTTCTTCCCGGGTTATTTATACCTTCTGAGTCCAATTCTCCCTGTGCAACAAGAGAACTATTCGGTTCTGCACACATATATTGTATCTAGGATATACTGTAACCTATTCAACATGTAAAGGACTGCTTGCCATCTGAGGGAGGGAGTGGAGGGAAGGAGGGGAAAAATCAGAACAGAAGTGAGTGCAAGGGATAATGCTGTAAAAAATTACCCTGGCATGGGTTCTATCAATACAAAGTTATTAAAAAAAAAAGAAACTTCAGCATCCTCCTTTTAATGTCAACACATAAAGGATCTATGGTTTTATCAGTGAATCACAGTAATCACCTCTATATAGTAGACAAGACTTAGAGGGCTGCCTAAATCTCAAAAAAAATTTAAGTAATTTGCCCAGCTAGCAACTTAAACAAGTAGGATTTTAACTCTAGACTCAATATTATATCCATTATGATTCCTCAAGTATCTTATTACCTATAAGATAGCAACTCCTTAACCTGACTTCTAATGCTATTACAATCTGATTTTCACTAATCTTTCTATTCTTATTTCAATGGTTTTCATTCAAGAGCTCTAATTTTTAAGCAAATTGCCCTAGTTCTTCAATTTTGTCCTACAACTTTTCCATCTGTACTCAGTAAGGCAAGTTACCATCCATCTTTAGATTGCACTATGTCCCCATTCTATGCATTGAAATACTCCTCTTCCTTCAAATTTTGCTGTTCTTCAGTCATTTCAGGCATGTCTGTCTTTTCATGAACCCCCTGAGATTTTCTTGGCGAAGATATTGAAGCAGTTTGTCATTTTATAGATAAGGAAACTGAGGCAAATAGGGTTAAGTGACTTGACCTGAGTGACACAACTAGTAAGTATTTGAGGCCAGATTGGAATTCAGGATTTCCTTATTCCAAGCCTGGCACCCTAATCTACTGTGTTTCTTATCTGCTTCTTCCTTCAAGAACAAAATCAAATGTCACTTCCTCTGTAAAGCCTGAGCTACTCAGCCAAAAATTTTCTCCCTTTCCTCAAATTTTGCTAGAGAATTTTGTCTGGTTCTCTACTTTGCCTAGTTTCCATTTTTAATCATAATTATTTATGCACATTAATTATCTTGTTCTGCCATTAGATAGTAACATTGTAATATCGTAATAATCCCTAATAGATTTGGGACAGTAACTGTGAATTTTTCATCTTTTTATCTATTGCCAGCTCCCAACACAGCCCCTAGAATATTGTATAAGACAATGACCTGGTGAATATTGAACTGAATTCATAGGGATCTGCTTTTCAACATGGTCCAGTTCAAATAATACTCATTTTAGAGTTACACATTCTGAGTTCAAGGTCCAGCTCTGACACAAAGTATATCTATGGCTTTGAGGCAATTAAGGAGCAAAAAAAGATAGTGTTGAACATGGTCAAAACAATTTTAATTAGAATCTGTCAGACCCTAAAAATATGATCCTGAGTAAGTCATTCAACATCTCTCAGCCTTTATTTCTCCTCTATTAATGGAGGATAACAATAGTACATACCTTGGAGGGCCATTTTGCATATTAATATATTATGTAATAAAGCATTTGCAAACCTTAAAGTCTTTTATGAATGATAGCTGTAAGGGAAAGATAAAGAATTGGAGAGATACAAAGGACTATATAAATGCTAGCTATTATTATTGGGCAAGTCAAGTTTACGTCTGTGGACCTCAGTTTTGTCATCTGTAAAACTGGGTGGGGAGAGGAGGGGTTGAACTAGATGGCTTCTGAAATCACTTGCAATTCTACATTTATTATGCCATAATCTACAAAGTTGCTTCTGGTTTTAAATCTCTGACTTTATGATTTTTAGCCCCTTGTAAAGAGAGTACTTGTAGGTAAGGTTTAATGGCTAGATTATTTTCTTAAGAATTAGGCCTCAAACCAAAATCAATCTGATTCCAATTGGCCACCATTAGGTCCCAGGCCAACCCCCATTTGGTCCTATTTGGGTTTATTTGGGTCCTGATTGACTCAGATTGAATGTAAACAGCAGCCATTTCTGCTTTAATTAGAAACCCTGAGGTCTTTCCCTACCAGATTCATTCATTTATTTATTTAGATTTTTTTGGACTAGGTGAAAGAGAAGATTCTTTGCCTCAATGTCTACCTAGCCTTAATCACTGAATGGGTGTAGCTTTAGTCACACTGAGACTTGTTGAAGACCTCACTTTAAAAAGGTCTATGTCTCTCACTTCATTCAGAGCCATCTCCAGTCATCCTGATCTATAAATTGCCACTGGACCAAGATGGCTCTGGAAGGGAAAGTGAAGCAATTGACCTTGCACCGCTCTCTTTCAATCTAATGCAGTTCATTTGCATGTCATGTCATCATCTCCCTAATGTCATGGTCCTCTTCAAGAATGAAGGACAAAACAACAAAAACCCTGCAATTAATCTCCTCATTAAAAAAAATTATTTACTCTATATTAATTTGTAGTATAAAACAAGCATTTCTATAACATAGTATAATACAAAATACTTGCATATAAAACTTCAAATCTGTTATGTGTAACTTGCTATTACTTTTAAAATTACCATTTAAATTTCCTCTTCCTCCTTCCCCATCTCATTGGCCACCATCAAACACAAATATGTGTATATATGTAAAGTCATTCTTTATATACTTCTATTTATTAGTTCTTTCTCTGGATGAAGATGATTTCTTTCTTCATTTATTCTTTCTAGTTAATTTAGGTAATTATAATAGTCAAAATGACTTATTTACTCAAAATTGTCCCTAAAATAATATAGCTATCACTGTAAAAATGTTCTCTTGGTTCTGCTTATTTCACTCTTCATTGTTTTATGCAGTTCTTTCCATATTTTTCCAAGATCATCAAGCTCATCATTTCTTATAGCACCAGTAGTACTCCATCACCATTGGTTAATCATTCCTCAGTTGACAGGCATCCCTGAAATTTTCAGTTCTTTGCCACCACAAAGAGAGTTGTCAGATTAGAACTTACAGATTCTTTCCTTTTCCTCTAAATTCCACTCATTTCTAAGGACAATTACAACTTTTCTCCCACATTTTCTTTTTTTTATTATTATTATAGCTTTTTATTTATAAGATATATGCATGGGTAATTTTTCAGCATTGACAATTGCAAAACCTTTTGTTCCAATAATTCCCCTCCTTCCCCCTTTCCCCAAATAGCAGGTTGACCAATACATGTTAAATATCTTAAAATATAAGTTAAATACAATATATGTATACATGTTCATACAGTTATTTTACTGTACAAAAAGAATCAGACTTTAAAATAGTATACAATTAGCCTGTGAAGGAAATCAAAAATGCAGGTGGACAAAAATAGAAGGATTTCTCCCACATTTTCAAATAAGAAACCTTAATTTTAGAGAGATGTGGTTTGCTCAAGTCTACACTTGTGACTATAAATCTGGAATCCATGTTTTCTGATTCCAAAGCCAGGGCTAAGACATTTTAACATTCATTTTTTCCCAGAAAAGAAAAGCCATGGTTAATGAAGATGCCACTTACTCAGTTTGTAGTCTCCTAGGAACTAAAGACGAGCTAATAGAATCATGTCATCTAGAAGAATCTTCAGGTTGCAGATTAGCTTTAGAAAAAATAGGGGTTTAAATTTTGTTTTTCTTTGTCATAAGGAAGGAGAAAAATTAAGTAGAAGGAAAAGGAAAATATATTTCCAAAAATGAATGACTTTTAAAATGACATCCATAAAATACTTTTAAAAATTTTCTTCCTCTTTTTATCTTGTTCTTCAGAGTTTGGATTTTTCCCAATAGAAGGCCTTTCTCTGAGTATTGTGGGCAGTTTGAGAGGACTGTGGAAGGCAAAGCTTGTGGGGCAGTCAGTGCACCATGACCCAGGCAGCCTCCTGGTTCTGCCATGTTGGACTGGCCCCAATTGAATACCAGGCTGTCTCTCCAACTTCATTTGCTCACTCTGTGAGCGGGGCTTCTGGAGGCAGCAAAGTCTAGTTTTGACAGGATTAAGATTTGATTTGACACTGAAGCAGGGCACAGTTCAGGAACTCAATCGTGCCAAGCAATGGAGTAGCACTTATTGGTTTCAGAAGGGATGGAAAACAATTTGAGCAACCTCTGTTCTCTTCAACCCAGATACACACCATTGCTCTGTTGACTTAGGAGCAGCTGCAGATACCGAGCTGTGATGGGAGCTGCTGGAGAAATGCCTTGCTCATCTGTCTTGGATAAATCAGTGAGAAGCTTGAAATTCTAAAGCAGAGTGGGTAGGAAACCCCCAAACCCTCCTTCCTATGCAAATACCAGCTTCAGGTGGTTCAGGGAAGTCAGAATGGGACTGGGAAACCTCCCAAATCTCTGGAGAGTTTTTGATTGCCTAGATGGGATCAGGGCTGAGGGGGGCACATAGAGACACTGCTGACTGGAGAGGCTCAGGACTATTTCTATGATTCTTCAAAAGCTGTTGGGAAATATTTAATCCCACCCCAACTCCCAGTACCATCAGGGATTGAAAAAACAAAGCTAATAATGAGTCTCCAAGAAATCAAATCCCCATATTGAGCCTTAGTTTCTAAATATTTACATGTTTGGATGGAAGAATTCAGGACTTATGATTTTATTATTGTCAAGAACTCCCAGAGAGGGTGGAAATCTCTATATCACTATAAATCTACTTTTTCAGGGGATCTTCAGCTTAGAGTTAGAAGAAGCCTAATGCAACACATTTATCTTACAGGTGTTTGGTTTTTTTTACATTTTTATTTCCCCAAGTCACATGCAAATCAACTTTATTTTTGGTTATATGTGTGCATTCATTTTTTTTACATATTTCCATCTGAATCTTATTAAGAGAGAAAAATCAGAACAAAAAGGTAAAACCAAGAGGAAAAAAAGAAGAAAAAAAGAAAGTGAACATAGCATGTGTTGATTTACATTCACTCTCCATAGTTCTCTCTCTAGAGGTGGATGGCATTTTATATCCAAAGTTTATTGGGATTGTCTTGATACCTTGAACCACTGAGAAGAACCAAGATTGATCATCACACAATCTTGCTGTTTGCTGTGTACAATTTATTCCTGGTTCTGCTTATTTCACTCAAAATCGTGTAAATCTTTCTAGGTCTTACAGTTGAAAAATCTGAAGTGGGGTATTTGAAGTTAATTGACTTGCCCATGGTCATGTGGGTTAGTGACTATGGGAGGTAGGATTTTTGAACCCAAGTCTCTTGACAGTGAGCGTTTAAGTGTCTTGCCCCTGGTCACATGGATGATATGTGTCCAAGATGAGATTTGAACCCATGTTCTTGACTACAAAGCAGAATAAAGGAACAAATAGAGAGCTTACTTTGTAGTCACTTAAACCCTCACTGTCCCAGGCAGAAATTACAAAATGGATGGTACCATTAGGGAAACAAAACAAAAACAAACAAAGCAACAAAAACCTGTGGCTTTAGAGTCATTTAAGTTGAACTTAACTGTTAAATGGGTATAATTATTCCTGCCCTATCTTCCCCCTGGGGTTATTTATATGATCTTCAAGCAAAGGAAAATGTGGGGCATGGAGAGGGAGGAGGGGGTTTTCTGGGTGTTACTCAGAATACAAAAAGAGCTGAGAGATATTTCAGCTTATTGTTTATGCTTGATAACTCATTGAAATCAATCAGCTCCCCATGTTGTCTATCCGATGCCATTTTGTCAGTGGTTACAGGGCCCTATTTCCCCTGACATCAATCCTTACATTCTCTGTGCCACGCAGTGCTTGTAGCCAGCTTTTGGAATAATTGAGCCTGGGCAACTATTCACTTTATAAATATTAATTCTGATATGCTTGGAATACTTTGTTTCTTTTAGATGAATTTTTAACTAGCTTTTAAAAAAAATTAACATTTCTTGATAGGGAAAGCTGCATCATCTTTCAACTTGGCTTTCCTCAGAAGATGTGATTAACTGGAGGGCCCTGGGGTCTCCTTGGGAGGGACAGCGGAGGACAGTGAGCTGCTCTGGCTCACTGCTGTCCATCTCCCTCCTAAAATGTTTCAGGCCTCCTTCTCCCACTAAGAGTAGCTCAGATTAGCTGTGGTTCTGAGATAGGCAGAGCAAGACTGCGCTGTTCCAAGACAGAATTGCTCATGTTGAAATAGATTCCTATGATTATAGATTTAGAACAGAAAGATTGATTGGTCAAGTTAAGTCTAGGTCTCAGTTTCCTCATATGTAAAACAGGAGTGTTGGACAAGATAGTCTTTAAGCTGTCTAGTTTGGTGCCTCCTGTGCTCTAAGTTGCTCTAGGGAGAGAGATGTTGAGGTGACTGGGCATCTATCAGCTTCTCCCACTGTTCATGTGTAGTTCCTGTATCCAGTCCTATAGGCAGCTGCCATCTATCTCCCAAACAGTTGGTCCATAATCAAGTAAGCATTTTTGAAGCATTTGCAAGTTAAGCACTGTGCTAAGCACTACATAGCATAAGCAGGGCAATATAGCAACATAGTAATATAGCAACAATAGTAACAATAAAAATATATTTCTATAGAACATTATGGTTTATAAAGTACTTTACTAAGTATTACTTTGTGAAGTAGAAAGTATGATTATTATGATCTGCATTTTACAAATTAAGGCTTAGAGTGGCGAATTAAGGAGACAATCTAGAACCAGAAACCAGGTTTTCTAACTTCAAATCCTATTCTATGTGTGCTTATCACAGAGGCTCAAGGAAACCTCCAATAGTGTGATTGATCCATTCAATCCATGATTAGTATTGAAAGATGATTTGTAAAAAAAAAAAAAAAAAGTCCATCTTTTATGAAGTTCTTGGTATAAGTAGTGAGAAAGTATAATTGAATCAACATGATGGGAGACCTAGATTGTGGACCTTAGAACTAGAAGAAACCTGAAAAACCTTAAGCCTGCATTCAGTCCTTCCTTTTTATAGATTAGAAAAGTGAAAATCAGATGTTTAGTGACTTGCTCATGTTAACACAGTAAATCTCAGAAGCAGGATGTGCCCCTAGATTGTACAATAAGAAAAGTTTTTAAAATATAAGTTCCTTGGCAGTAGAGACTATTTCTGTATTTGTATACAGGTACACAGAAGGGTGTTTTTTTTTAAATAAATGTTTATTGATTGATACAGACTTGAATACTAGCTCTACCACTTATTACCAGTATGACCCTGTATAGATCACTTCCCCATACTAGATTCAGTTTTATTATTCCATCAAACAAAAGATTGAACTAGATCACAGATATTATACAAGCAGACCATGTGAAACCTACAACATTCCCAGATGTTGTCTGAATCAGATTAAAATACAGTTCTTAAATGATTTTAATGTCTTCTTCAAAAATATATAATTACCTGTGATTTTTCTAAGCTATATAGCTTCAGAGATCCTTAAAGATGGGAAAGTGGCCCTCATTTCTATTTGAATAAAATACCACTAAACTAGATGATCTCAAAGGTTCCTTCCAGCTCTAAATCTCATGCTTCTAGAGGGGTGATTAACAAGGTCCCAGTTCAGATGGGCTTTGTGTGGACCATGCATCCTAGAAGGATTGTGGAAGTATACTGGCTGGGTCACTCAGGGTCTGGGTAGAAGACCGACTTCATTTATTATTGCTTGCCCAGCCTCCCTGGCCTGATGTGCTATCTCTCTACTAGTCAAGCTGCTGACCGGCTCTTTTCAAGCTGCCTGACAATTAGACTTATCCACCCTAAGGGTTGTGGAAATGTTGATAACTCTCCACAGGGAAAGAACTTGGGAACAATCAGATCATTTCATTTATGACCTGAGAAAATGTTGCCCCAAATCATTCTAACCTAACATGTCAACACTGAGCAGCTGGACAGTTTATGATAAGAAAATTTTCTTGCATCCCTTAGATGCAAATTCATCTATAAAGGAGTGGAAGGAGAGGGAAAAAGAGGACCAGGTACTTTTGTTGTTCAGTCTTGTCCAACTCTTTGTGGCCTCATTTGTGATTTTCTTGAAGAAGATGCTACTTCCTTCTCCTACTCATTTTACAGGTAAGGAAGCCAAGGCAAGTAGGGATATGTGACTTCCTTACCCAGGATCACACAACTAGTAAGTGTCTGAGGCTGGTTTTGAATCCAGGTCTTTCTAACTCCAGGCTTAGCACTCTATCCACTATGCCAGCTAGCTGCAAACACAAGTATGTAAATTTTAAACCATGCTGAATCTCTCCTGCTGCTGCTCTATATCATTTCTTTAGAAAGAATTCTATCACTGTTTTATCTTATCCCTTTCAATTATGTTAGACATGAATAAAAATAATAGTTGGAATGTTTATGGATCACTTTATGGTTACAAAGCACTTTCAGATCTATTTGATCTTCGCAATAACTGCATAAGGAAGGGACAATAGACATTATGTTTTACAGATGAGGAAAATGAGATACAATTACTTTACAGGAAGGATTTGAATCTAGGTTCTCAGTATCAAGAAGCTGTGATCTTTCTGTTGATTTTAGGTAAACAAGACCTAGGAAAAATAAATAACTTAACTATGGATGACAGGATCAAAAGTTTAAAAAGAAATCATTATCATCCTCCTCATCTTCATAATCACGGCTCAATTTATAGAGTTCTTTAAGTTTTGCAAAGTGCTTTACACACATAATCTCATTTTATCATCAAAACAACCAGAGACATAGATCTTATTATTATCCCCCTTTTCAGATATGGAAAGGAGCCTCAGAGAATTTCAATTATGACGAAGACACAGAACTAGGCTAGCAATAGAATATGAGGCAGGATTCTACTCAAGTCTCCAGACTTTAAGAACAGCATTCTATTTTCCTCTTTTTTACAGATGAAAGAGAGAAATGAGATAGGGAGGTTAACTGATTTTCATAAGGCTGTTGTTGTCATCTAGTTACTCAATAATGCCCAACTCTTCCTGATCACATGGACTATAGCACAGAAGGCCCTTCTATCCTCCACTATCTCCCAAATTCTGTCCAAGTGCACATTCATTGCATCCATGACACCACCTATTTCATCCTCTACCATCCCCTTTTCCTTCAGTCTTTGACCTTTCCCAATACCAAGGTCTTTTCCAATGAGTTCTGTCTTCTTATTGTGTGACCAAGATTTTTTTTTGTTATAACTTTTTATTGACACAACATATGCATGGATAATTTTTCAACATTGACCCTTGCAAAAACTTCTGTTCCACTTATTCCTCTCCTTCCCTCCACCCCCTCCCCTAAATGGCAGGTAGTCCCATGCATGTTAAAGATGTTAAAGTATATGCTAAATACAATATACGTATACATATTTGTACAGTTATCTTGCTGCACAAGAAAAATTGGATTTAGAAAGAAGGTAAAAATAACCTGGGGAAAAAAACAAAAATGCAAGCAAACAATAACAGAAGGAATAGAAATGTTATGTTGTGGTCCACACTCATTTCCCAGTGTTCTTTCACTGAGTATAGCTGGTCCTGTTCATCACTGATCAATTGGAACTGATTTGGATCCTCTCATTGTTGAAGACAGCCACGTCCAGCAGAATACATCCTCATATAGTATTGTTGTTGAGGTGGATAATGATCTCCTGCTTCTGCTCATTTCACTTAGCATCAGTTCATGTAAATCTCGCAAGCCTCTCTCTATTCATTCTGCTGGTATGACTAAGGTCTTTAAGCTTCAGTTTCAGTATTTGACATTTTAGTGAATAGCCTGAATTAATTTATTTAAATATTGTAGACTATTTGGATCTCCTTGCTCTTTCCCAGGACCACCCATTTATTAAATGGAAGAACTAGAACTCACACCCTGGCTAATGACACAGTCCAATGTTCTCTCTGTAACTCCAGCATTTACTCAATACAAACATGATTAAATATAGTTTCACATTTTCCTTGAGGTGATATGTTGCCAAGATAGGTATCCAAGTCTGTGTCCAATTAGGGCCAGATTCTGTAGCAGGATTTGTGCCAGGTATGTAGGGGACAGAAGTGGCAGGCCAGATAGGGGACTAGTGCTATACCCAGGATATCCCTGAAGTGGTAGAGATACCCCTGCTTGAAAGTCTCCAAATTCATTTGTATTTGTTCAGAGAGCAATTGCAAGAGCAGGCTGATGACTTTTCTAGATGAGAAAGGCACACCCCTTCCATGTTACAATGCCCCAAATGTACCATTATGGAAATGGTATAACGTCCAGAATTGAACAAGTTGATAAACATTATATGGCTGCTTCCTTCCCCCATGGATACATTGATATTGAAAGAGCCTTTAATGTAATAAAGAAAAACAAAGCAGAATTCAACTCATCTCTGCAATCATGGGTTGTGTGTAGTTTGTTTCTGGGTTGCTAAATTAGCCTATTCCAGAGGGACTGTACCAAATCACAGAAATTAAAGGAGCCGAGCCACCAAGTTTTTATCCTCTTTCTCCTGTTCAGAGTAAATGCTTTAGGGGTTCTGTCTGAACCAGGTTTAATATGTGAAAAATAATATATAGATTCTATAGAATTGTAGACTTTAGAGCCAGAAGAAATCACAGCTATCATCTGACACATTCTCTTCCCCTCGTTTTACAGAACAATAAACTGAGGCTCAGAAAGAGGAAATGATTTTCCAGTTTCAGATCTAATCTGCCCAGTGGAGCTAATAATATCTATATTATCACCATCATTGAAATGTTACAAGATAAACAGTTAATAAAAGGTAAAATGTAACTTGAATATGAATAGTTATTATTATGATCAATGGTAAGAGAGCTTCGGTGCTCAGCTTCAAGTAATTCTATGAGATTTCATTTTGGTTATTTTTCCTGTATTAAGAGATTCAAGCAGCCCCTAATAGAGTCATGATCTCTGTCTTGAGTAGGATTTTTCTTCTTATACTGTGACTTCTGATGCCTCTTCCTTCTTAAAGTGATTCCCAAAGCTGCTTACAAGGCTAACTCAAAGGGGGATATAAGAATGGACAATGAAACCATGTGCCACCCAGAAACAGTGTGGAATGATAATTCACATTTTTGCAAGGCTTTAATGTTTATAAAGTGTTTCCTTTCTTCCCAACCCTCCCCCAACTCCTAATTGTCCATACAATATAGGTAGCATGAGCACTATTATCCCCATTCCAAAAGTGAGATTCAGGGGTATGATGTGAGAGACATAGAATCACATTAGTAAATTTTGGAAGCTGGGATATGGGTTTTGATCTCCTGGTCCAAGGTTCTGTGTTCTTTCAATTATACTGGTTTTGTAGGTTATATTTGTTTTTCCCCAAAAAAAAATCTTGAAAGATTTCTTCTTACCCTTGGCTCTAGAGTTGTAAAGGACTGTATGTCTTAACATTGTCATCACCCTTCCTATGGAACTACTGTTGACTTTCGTAAGAAAATTTCTTGAGGATATTGGAGTAGTGACCTGAGGGAAGGGCTTCCAGGGCAATTAAAAATTTCTCAAATCAAATCAAGTTCAAATTGAAAAGAATATCTGCTCTTTAATTGAGGACCTAGGTTCCAATCACACCTGTCAAGTGTGCTCTCTCCTAAGCCATTTAATTTTCCTAAGTCTATGTTCCTATCTATAATGAAAAAAAAATTGGACTTGAGATGACTGAGCATTTTAAAATCAGCCGCAGTCAGGAATTCAGGTTAAGGGAAAATCTTCAATCTTTATTTTTTGTGGAGGTAAAGGGGGAGCAGAGGTGAAGGGGGATCGCAATACAAGAAGCCAGCCAGCAGTCTCTCCCCGCCTCTCTTTCTGCCTCCCTGCCTCCACCCACCAAAATTGTCATTTCCTATACAACATATAAGGACTTGCACAAAGAGTGGGTGGGGGCCATTCTTTTTCCAAGCATATGTATTAATAGAGCATGGTCCAATTACTCTTTAGTCTCACATGCTTGGGACCTCAGTGCATGAACATTACAGGACTAAATGGGCTCTGAGTTCCTTCCCTTCCATCTCTAAATAGTAGTAATAGTAGTAGTAGTAGCAGTAGGGGTAGTAGTAGTAGTAGTAATTAGCATTTATATTATGATTTAAGATTTGCAAAGCACTTGAAAAAATATTGTATCATGGTCTCATAATTCTATCAAATCATGAAAAGAAAGGCACTTTGACCCCCATGTGGCTGCCTATGCAAAAATGAAGATGTAACCTGGACTGTTTTGGTTTGTTTTCCTTACACCATAAGTACACAGTCCTTGAAAGAATAATTTCCTCAGCTGTAAAATTCAGATATTGGATTGATGCTGAAAAACGAATTTTAAAAAAGCATGAAACTAGAATGAGCTGCTTTGGGAAGAAGTGGGGAGTTGGGTGATTGGGAACTATGGAGGGAGGGGAAGCACTAAATCAGAAGTACCAGGACCTGAGTTCAAATCCAGAAATTTACTACTCTTTTCACTTTGGCCAAGTTACTTTTCTTATTTTGGCCCCCCATTTGTTCAACTCCATGATCTAAATGGTCTCTTGCAACTTTTAAATCTATGAACTCAATTTATCATGAGAGCAGAAGAGAAGAGAGGAAAGAAGAGGAAAGGGAAGAGGAGAGGAGGAGAGGGAAGAAGAAAGGACAGGAGGGAAAAGAAGGGGAGAGGAAGGGAAAGGAGGGGAGAAATGAAAGGGAAAGGAGAAAGTAGAGGGAAGGGAGAGTATGGGAAGGGAAACAGTCATTTCATTTCTTTGCTATTTTTTATCTGTAAAAAGATCAGAATCTATGAGGCAGAAAAACTCCAGAGGTCATTCAGTTCAACATATGCTTGAATATGAAGTCCTTGCATATCTAACCTGTTAAGAGATCTGCTGATCTCAGCTTATATCTTTCTCCATTAGAACATAATTCCTTGAAGGTGGGTATCGTCTTTTTTTCTACTTGTTTTTGTCTTCCTATTCCTTAATAAATGTAATAATAATGCTTAATAAATGAGTGTGCTCCTCCACCTCTATAGCCCCATCTCCTCCTCTGTCTCTCTCTATTTCTGTCTCTGTCTCTATCTCTGTCTCTGTCTCTGTCTCTCTCTCTTTCTCTCTCTCTCTGTCTGTCTCCCCTCCTGTTTCTGTTTCTCTGCCTCTATCTCTCTCTGTCTCTGTGGGTCTTTCTCTCTGTCTTTTTCTGTCTCTGCCTGTCTGTATTTCTTTCTGTCTTTTTCTATCTCTGCCTGTCTGTCTGTCTGTCTCTCTTTTTTTCTCTCTGACTCTGTCTCTCCCCTTTTTCTCCCTTTCTCTCTCTGGTCTGCCATAGTAGACCAGATGCGACATCAAATTTCGTGATAAAAGTGTACTATACAAAATATAAAGGGGACTTATACAAAAATAAACTTCACAAACTATTTCTCAATAGATAAGTAGATAGAGCACTGACCTAAAATTGGGAAGACCTAAGTTCAAGTCCAGCCTTCGACACATTTGCTGTCAGATCCTGGGCATAATTTTTAACTTCTCAATTTTCTCATCTGCAAAATGGGATTATAATAGTACCTATTTCTCAATGCTGTTGTGTGAGGCTAAAATGAGATAACATTTGAAAAGTGCTTTGCAAATCTTAAAGTACTATATAAATACTAGCGATTGTTATTATTATTATTATTATTATTATTATTATTAGCTTTCAAAAGATATAAACAGTTTTCAAAGATTCTTTGAAAACTATAAATGATTTTTTAAAAAGCGTGTTCCCAAAACCAAATAATAAGAAAAATATAGAATAAAACAATCTGAGATTTTATTTCCTAGCATTAAAATTGGTAAGTATAACAAACACTAGGGATATATAATGTTGGATGGACTATGGAAGTACTGGTTCACTGATATATTGCTTGGTGCATAAAGTGTTTCCACTTTTCTAGATTCCAATTTGGAATTATGCCAAAAAAATGTTAAATTATCCATTCACTCTCTTTGGCCCAGTGATTCTATTACTTCACACCTATTCCAAAGAGTCAAAAATAGAAATAAAAGTTCAATATACACCTAATATTCAGCATCCTTCTTTGTGGTGGGACAGAATTGAAAACAAAGTGAATTCTCATTGACTGGGGTATGGCTGGAAAAAACTATGATATATAAATGTAAAGGATAAAGAAATTGCCAAAATGAGTAATTCAGAGAAACATAAGAAGATTTTTATGAACTGAAGTAAAGAAGAAAGAAAATCAAAATAAAATAAACCAATATACATAGTAACTGTAACAATGTAAATGAAAAGATTACTAAAAGGAAGTAATTGAAAAACCAGTAAAGGTCCTGAAAAAGAGAAAATGAAACACCTTCTCCTTTACATTAGAGAGTCAGGAATTACCAAGGCAGCATACTGAGATTGTCAAATGGAGGTCCCAGCATTAAATATTTGTGCTTAATTATTTTCTTTGTCACAAGGGAAAGTTCAGGCTTGAGAGGAATGGGTGAAAATGATCATAGTGCAATGACAAAAGACATTGATGTAATGATAAGTGTATTGAAGTGGTTTTAAAAAATTTTATTCTTGTATTATTTTATTTTAAAATTATTTTTTAAAACATATATAATGGAGACCTATTACTTTTAGAATTACTATCTAGTTTGGTCCTTTTGTTTAAAATGAAATCTTCTAAGCTTGCAAATTTGCTTGTAGCTTTCTGTAATAATAAGCCTTTCTGTAAAAAGGGAAAATGACCTGATTACCTGTGAAATTTCTTCTTTTTTTGACATTAGAACAACTTTTAAAATATATATTTTATGGGGCAGCTAGGTGGTGAAGTGGATTAAGCACCAGTCCTGAACTCAGGAGGATCTGAGCCCAAATCTGGTCTCAGACACTTAACACTTCCTAGCTGTGTGACCCTGGGCAAATCACTTAACCCCAATTGCTTCAGCAAAAATAATAATATATATATATATGTAATTTTTTAATTTTAATAGTATTTTATTTTTCCAATTACATATAAATATAGTTTTCAAAATTCATTTTTATAAGATTTTGAGTTTTAATTTTTTCTTCCTCTTCTTATCTCCCCTACCTCTCCAAGACAACAAGCAACCTAATATAGCTTATACATGTACAAACATTTTAAAGATATTACCATATCTGAGGTCTCTTCTTAATTCATCTCCAATAAAATCAATTTAATTCAAGTTGACAAATTCAAGTTTTTTATACCTAGCATTTGTGTTGTGGGGGTGTCGAAGTCAGATGTAGATTGAGGTCAGACATGATTTTTAAAGTCCTTTGCAACCCTAATGTTTCATGTTCTAAGCTTACAAACCCTCTCAATTCTGGCATTTTATTTTTTCTGTGTTTATGACACTGCACAGACATGAAGAATGACCCTGGGATTGGGCTGGGGATCAGTGAGGGAAGAACAGGAATTGTCTTGGGTTGTTTTGGGGCTTGGTGTTGGGGGAAGTGGTAGACATTTTAGATGGGAGGAGAAAAGTAGGGATGGGATGCAGAAAGGAGAGGTGAGATACCAAAGCCAATTTTTCAGTTTGGTCAAAGGCCCTCACATGATGATGATGATGATGATGATGATGATGATGATGATGATGACTTTAAGTTTCATAGATATATAGCACTTTTAAAGTTTTCTGAGTGGTCTCATACGCTGTTTCATTTGAGCCTTATCATATAAAGGAGGTATTGTTATTATTTTCATTTTATAGAAGAGGAAACTGAGATATGGAGAGAGCAAGTGGTATGCCCAGGGTCACATAGTGAAATTAGATTTTAACAAGCCCTGACTAAATTCCAAGTCCAGTATTCTATTCACTTTGCAGCCTAGCTACGTTTATATATATCACATACAAAGAGCATTTATTAGGTATGCATTATATTCCAGTCACTATATTAGGTGCTGGAGATAACAGTACAAAGAATGAAAAAAAAAATCCTCACTTCTAGGGAGCTTAAATTCGAATGAGGGAGACAACCATTTGCACAACCATATGTGGCAGCCTTGAAATCTATTACTGAGGGGAAAGCACTGAAAGATCAAGGGAATGACTTCAAGTCTATATATAGACATGAAGATCTCCCTTGAAACACCTCGGAGACTGCTATCCTTACAAGACCAAAGGAACAGTGGGGGAGGCCTGGGAGAGGATAAGGGAATACTGTTTAGACTCAGGAATCTCACTGAAATCTGAGGCAGTCTTGAAATGATGAGAAAATATGTTTTGTTTTGTTTTTTAACACTGAATTATTGCATTCCCTTCTCTCCTTTGGGATTTCAGGAGAAAGAGGGTAGTGACTCATTTAATTACTCATCAGCCAGTCAGTCAACAAGCATTTATTAAGTATTCATTATGTGTCAAGCATTGCCTTTAGCAAACTAGAGAATAAGCCCCAAATAGGTTGGGATGGAAATGGATTAACTGAAGCTCTGGGATGGATTTTTAAGAAGAAATCTAGATGAATGGGTATTTGGTGGGACCACCTCCAAACTGAAAGAATACTAGACACCAGAAATAATTCTGTGAGATGGATATAATGACAGGGCAAAGTTAGGTTTCCACAGAATGATGTAAACTTCAAGGTAATGTAAGATACCAGTTTTAAGTACTACTGACCAATGGATTTTCAGAATGTGAGAAATTAAAGGAAGGTTATGTTTCCACAGAACAATTAAGTTTCAATCTTTCAAAAGCCTTGAACAAACAAGGAATTGGGGAGCTAGGAAGGCAGAGGTAGGCTTGGCCAATCAGAAAGAGTCTTGTGAGAACCAGAAGTTTAAAATATTAGTCGAACCAGCTCAAATTGTTTGGGGTCAGTGACCTGACTTGACTAAATCGCTATCATGCCTGCTTAATAGACTGACTGAATATTAAACAACACACCTTGTAAGAGAAGTTTTCTGCTACTTTTAAGCATGAGTTGTATGACAAGGGAGGAGGAACATGTTTATTCATATTTGTGGGGAAACATACAATAGGCATATCAGAAGGATTATAACTAGGAAAGAAATGGGACCAATCCATTCTCTGAAGGGAGAGAACTGCAGCAAGCTAACAAGTATAAAGCTTCTTTCCATACTGTGCTCAGTGCTCCTTCTTCCCGAAGAAGAGTGGAACACACTTCTGGCCAGAAACATTAAAATGATTCCTTAAGATTCTTCTTTAATAAAATTTCCTCAGTATCTGATTTTCAGTGTCAAATATGTTTCTAACAGGACTAAGAAAGAAAAGCAAAATATACAAAAATAAAAAATAAAAATCCCCAAACCAGTCTAGAGTCTTGAGGATCTCACAGTCCAAAGAAGGGAGATAACATGCAAATAAGTAAGTAACAAAAAATTTACAAAGAGGATGAATTGGTGGAGGCTGGGAGTATAATCTGAAAAAAAAAAAAAAGGTTTTAACTTTAATGAAAAGTTTCTTTCAGGCAAGACTTTAGCTGAGATTTGAAGGAAGCCCAAGGTTAGAAATAATGAGGGAAAGAATTCCAGGTATGAGGGAAGTCAATGAAAATCATGAAAGTCAGGATATGGAGCAACATCTGTTAAAGGAACAGCTTTTATGTCCTAGATTATACTATTCCTGTTTTCATATGATAATGGGATTAAGAGATCACCTAATAAAATTTCCTCGTTTTGCAGAAAAGGAAACTGAGGAAAGCAATTTGTCCAGGGTAATATAAAGTAATATAAGGTCCAGAGATCACAATTCAAATTCATTTGCTCTGATTCCTACATCTCATGATTTCCGACCACCTTTTCCCAAGGATCATCATCGTACTATTTCTCTATTCTTTGAAGTTGTTATCAAAAAGCAGGTCCCTTAATGACACTGAAAGAAAAATAATCCTGGGAGATGGAGCCAAGACAACAGAGAACAGACAGGTCTTTATCTGAACTCTTCTGGCTCCCCTCAGAATCAATATCAGTCCACACCTCTAAACTGCTTTTGGAATGACAGAACCCACAAATATTTGGAGTGTAACAAATTCCAACAGAAGACACTTTGGAAGAACTTCAAGAAAAGTCTGTCTTAATCATGCGAGGAGGAGTGGTCCAGTCCAGCCACAGCTCAGGGACCTAGGGAGAAGAGGCCTCTGCACACCTGAGAAATCTACTATGAGACTTTTAGCTAAAAAACAGCAGCATTGACCATTGTCCTAGATCAGAAGCCAGCGGATCAGCAGACTAGCTGTGAGACCTCCAACATAACTAAAAAAGGTAAATAGTAAGCCCTGACCTCCAGCATAATCTTGGCCACACCCACTCAGCAAGGAAAGGAATCCTGCAGGACCATCTCCAGGGAAGTGTGAAGCCACTGTTGCATGCAGAGAAAGCTTGTGACAATCTCCCCTTTGCCATAAGAGTAGATCTCAACTTTTAAAGATGAGTGAAAAAGCAAAGAGCTCTGACCATAGATAACTTTTAGGAGACAGGAAAGAACAGATGTTAAATCCTGAGGACACTAAAGGCAAAATGTCTCTAGATAAATCTTCAAAGGGTGATATGAATTGGTCTCCAACTCAAAAGGCTCTCTTGGAAGAATTCAAAAAGTATCTTAAAAGAGAGTTAGAAGACAAATGGAGAAAGGAAAGGAGAGCTCTGGAAAAGGAAAGACAGAAATTGTCTGAAAAAAATCACTCCTTAAAAAATAGATTTGATGAAATGGAAAAAGAAAACAACTCTGAAAAACAGAAGTGATGAAATAGAAACAGAGAACAACTCCCCAAAAATAGAATTGGTGAAATGGAAAAAGAATATAACACCTAAAAATAGATTTGGTGAAATGGAAAAAGAAAATAACTCTTTGAAAAACAGTGTAGAGGGTTGGAAAGATTGCAGAGGGCTGGACCTGTGAAAAGGTGTACTTGAATCTAAAACAGCAGAGTACTTAAGACTAAGTACCCACTCAATGTGAGTGGTTCTATAAACATATACTTAGATGATATGGTGATGTGATGGCTTTCCTCACTATTGGCACTTGCTGAATGTGTTGTGGTGAGGTAATGATAGGGAAGGATTGGAGAGCTGAGGGAGAGAGTCAATACCTCTGCCGCATACTCAACAAGGAAGGCTTCAGGCTCCAGACTCTAGAACCCAGGATCCATCTTTGACAAGCCATGTGGCAGCTTGCCTGCCTCCTTCACTTTTCCTCCTAAAGACGAAGGACTTTGACTGATCCTAACTCTGACTATCCTGAGGCCCTCCAGAGAGTTAGCCTGGACATTATAAAACAGAGTTGGTAAAATGGAAACAGAGAACAACTCCCTAAAAATAGAATTGGTGAAATAGAAAAAAAAAAATGAACAAAACAACTAATTTTAAAATTCAATTGTCCAATGCAAAAGATGGTAAAAAAAAAGCTAACTGAAGAAAAAAATTCACTAAAAATTAGAATTGAAAAAATGAAAATGAATGACTCAATGGAACATCAAGAATCAGTCAAAAACAAAACCAAAAAAAAAAGAAAAAAATTGAAGACAACGTAAAATACCTCCATGGGGGAAAAAAACTGATGTGTAAAATATATCCATGAGAGACAATATAAGAATTATTAGGACATCTGAAAACCATAATGAAAAAAAGAGCTTTGATAATATCTTTCAAGAAATCCTCAAGGAAAATTACCTTAATGTCCTAGGACCAAAGGATAAAATAGCCATTTAAAGAATCCATTCATCCCTTCTGAAAGAGACCCCAATGAAAACTCCAAGGAATATCATAGCTAAATTTAAGAATTATCAGATCAAGGAGAAAATACTGCAAGCATCCAAAAAGAAACAATTCAAATGTCAAGGAGTCACAATCAGAATTACCCAGGACCTAGCAGCTTCTACTTTAAACGATTGAAGGGCCTGGAATATGACATCCCAGAGGACAAAGGAGTGTGGACTGCAGTCAAGAACCAACTATACAGCAAATTTAAGCATCTTTTGGGGCAAAAGATGGCTACTCAATGAAATAGGGGAATTTCATTTATTTTTGATGAAAAGACCAGCACTGAATAGAAAATTTGATCTTCAAATACAGAAGTCAAGAGCAGTATAAAAAGGAAAGAGAAAGCTTACTTTGGGAAAATAAGATGGTGGTAAATAGAATTAATAATTACATCACAACATAGTATTTTCACCTTTTTTATTGTTGTTTTCTTTTTCATTTTTTCTTTATTGATCTGATTTTTCTTGTGGAGCATGATAATTGTAGAAATATATATACATAGAAGAAATGTACATGTTAAACATGTATTGGACTACTTGCTGTCTAGGGGAAGGAGTAGGGGTTTTTCAAGGGTGAATAATAAAAATTATCCTGTGCATGTGTTTTGAAAATAAAAAGAAAAAAATAATCCTGGGTGGAACAAGGTTGACTTGGCATTTAGGGTTTTTAGAACAGAAGCCTTTGAAATCCCAATAGATATGAGAAATTGATGCTCAGAGATGGTAAATGACTTGCCTCGGATCCTATAGCAAATAGGTGGCAAAGCCAACAAGAAACCAGATCTCTTAACACCTAGTGAGGGGGTGCAGCTTCTAGAGGAAATGTTGCAATAGCCTTAAGAACCCCTGGTCTTAGGAATGGTATGGTAGTATAATTCTATATTTCTTCCCCTAATTTTTAGGGAAAATTTAACAATAACCCTGAGGTCCCCTGACTTGAGGAATAGTATAGTTCCATAAACATTGCTGTCAGATAAATAATCTGTTGGTCAGTGATAACAGTTCCTGAGACAATAATGAATTGACTACCCCTCCAACCTACTTGTAAGCCATAAAATTAGCAAATCAAGAACATGAAGCATTCTATGTCTCTAACTTTTTTCTATAAATTTATGTTCTTGATCCTGATTCTTTGCTAAATTCTTTTGGAGCTTAGTCCACTTCAACTGGCATTACAATTATAGAAAATTTTGCTCCTTGGCTTGGAGAAAGGTTGGAACCTGCAAATTCTTCTGAGACACCTTATGACACTAGTCTGAACTCCAATCTTTATGAGAGAACTCCAACCTCAAAAATAGAACACAATCCTCATTACGAAGTAGCTTGCTTCTCTTTCAAAGATATGAGCCATCAGAGAGAAATAGATTTCTGATTCACTGATAAAATTTAGAGGCAATCTAGTCCATCCTCCTCCCTCTCATTTTCCTTCCAAAAATCAGAAGAGGAAATTGAAACCTAGAATTGTTAAGTACCTAAGTGATTTGCCTGAAGTCACACAGGTAGCTAACCAGTTGTAGATAGAACTCCTTTGATATTTGCATTTACAGCAAAGATTATTCAAACTCCATTCTCCTCTGAGTCCCAGGAGGTTTCAGAGGGCAAAGCTGGAGGAGGAATCACTTTTTCTAGATTTTCTGACACTTGATTGATTGTGTAATATTGCTTGCACTCCCTTTCTCTTTGTCTGTAATTGTACATGGGGGAATCCAACTTGAGAATGCCAACTCATTTCTATAGCACTTGAAGGGTTACAAAGAACCTTCTTTACAATCATCCCATGAAAAAAAAGTAGCCCATCTACTCTTATTCCCATTTTACAGGAGAAGCAATGGAAGTTCAGGGAGGTCAAAGATCACATAGATGGCCAATGGCAACCAAAATTTGAAACCATTTCTATTTGACCTTATTTACAGCCCATTTGCCTTTATGCCATGCTACTTCTTGCCATGTAAGGGAAAGGGGAGTTTCTCAAGCCAACAAACATGATTCAGTTTCTCAGTTTTGGCACTGTTATCTCTACAAGGTTTCTAGGAGAAGTAAGCTCTCAAATGCTTCCATCTGTACCCCTCAACTCACCAAAGAATCCTTTTTAGCTCAATCCCTGAAGTCCCCCTGACTACCTCTCTCGGTAGGAGCCCAAGGCAGAATGTCTTTATATGTGAGCATTAGTCATTCCCTGGGAAGTAACTATGAACCAGATCTTATCTCTGCATTGCCAGGGGAAATCCAGTATCAGGATGGGGATGTATATTTTCTTCCAACACTTTGTCGTGCTGTGAATGTTATTAAAATGCCCTGTTTATCAGGCAGGAGAAAGCTAGCTTAAGCCAAACAATATATAGGATTTAAAATACAGGCTGAGAATTTAATTTCCACATGAGCAGCATTGAGCCAGTAAAGGGAGTTATTTACAGTCTTAGAGTTGGGGGAGAGGCACAAAAATTCCTGGCCACGTTGTGACAATGCCCCCACCAAGCCCCTTTGTTCCACTAGCACTATTCTAGGCACACTGGCAAAACAACAGAGATCAGAAATAAAACACAACTGTTGAGATTTCCACAGCTTCCCAGCTTTTGATGGCTAAATATCTGGAATAGTCCCAAATATGCTTCTGTGAAGAAGATAGAAGGTGGGGGCAGGGGGGACAGTAAAAAAGGGAAGGATGAAATCTAAAAAAGCAAGTTATACTTGCCTGATAATGCTTTTTGATAGTCTTATTTTTTTTTATTTTAAATCCAAGACCTGGGAGAAACTGGATATTGTATAACCAGCTGAGAATGACAACAATAATTTTGATAATAGTTCACTTTATAAAGGATTTTACTGTTTTTAAAGCACTTTCCTGACAGTCCTGCCAGTTTAATAATGCAAATATTATCTCCATTTTACAGATGAAGAAACTAATGGCAAGACATAAATGACTGTCCAAAATCAGATAGTTAGTAAGCAGTTGGGGCAGTACTTGAATCCAGATCTTCAGATTTCAAATTCAACATTCTATCCCCTGAAATGGGCTGCTAGCTTAGATGTTAGCCTGAAGCCCTTCTTTGCTTCTTTTTTCCATCCACCTACTCATCTGTTAAGGACCACACCTAAGTGTGAAAACCAGAAAACCTGTAAAGGGTTAAAAGGAACTGTACCATTTAAGGGGTGATTTGGTTCTCCTAAAGCCCTCACAGCTGTCAATCATCACACATTTAATAAATGGGTAAGGAGGGAAGAGGATGCAGGGAAATAGTTAGTAATAGTAATTGTAAAAAAAAAAAAATAGGAACTGTTTCTCTGATAAAATTTCTCAAACATATAGAAAGCTAAGTAAAATTTATAAAAATTAAGAGCAATTTCCCAATTAATAATGATGAAAAGATATGAAGTTTTCAAATAAAGTAATCAAAGAAGTCTCTAGCCATATGAAAAAGAAATGTTCTAATTTACTGTTGCTTGGAGAAATGTAAATTAAAACAATTCTGAGGTACTGTCTCATACGTATTAGATTGAATAATAGGGCAGAAAAAGAAAATGACAAATGGTGGCGGGATTGTGGGGAAAATAAAATATTAATGCATTGTTGATGCACTTATAAACTGATCCAACCATTCTGTAGAGCAATTTGGAACTATGCCCAAAAAGCTAATATAAAATCATGCATACCCTTTGACCTAGTACTACTAGATCTGTATCCCAAAACAGCTTTTTTTTTTTTTTAAAGAAAAATATCTATATGTACAAAAATACTAGTGGCATATAATTTCTAATTGAAGGGATGTTCATCAATTTGGGGAATGACTGAAAAAATTGTGTTATGTGAATATAATGGAATATGATTGTGCTATAAGACATGATCAGCAGGATGCTCTCAGAAAAAAACCTGAAAATATTTATATGAGCTGATGCAATGGGAAATGCACTATGTACAAAGTAACAACAATATTGTAAGATGACCAACTGTGAATGACTTAGCTATTCTTAGCAATAGAATGATCCAAGACAACTCTGAAAGACTTTTGATAAAAAATTCAATTTTTCTCAGAGAAAGGAAAAAACTAACAGATTGAAGCATACTTTTATAAAATGTATTTTTCATGAGTTTTTTCCTTTTTTTGTCTATGTTTTCTTTTAGTTGACTAATGTGGAAATGTTTTCGTGACTACACATGTATAACCTATATAGAATTACTTACTTTCTTCAGGGGAGGGAAGGAGAGAAAGTAGAGAGGGAGGAAGGAAGAGATTTTGGAACTCAAAGTTTTAAAAATGAATTTTAAAATTGTTTTTATGTACAACCAGGGGAAAAAAATTAAAATAGGGGTAGCTGGGTGGTGCCGTAGATAGAGCACCAGCCTTGAAGTCAGGAGGACCTGAATTCAAATCTGGCCTCAGACACTTAACACTTCTCAGCTATGTGACCCTGGGCAAGTCATTTAACCCCAATTGCCTCAGCAAAATAAATAATAAAAATAAAAGGTATTGAAAGGCCAAAAAAGAGAGAGAAATGTATATTAATTAACAACCTTTTAATTCTAATCACTATCCCTGAAATTCTCTTTAAACTAAACATCCCTTACCTGTCCACCATTATTAGACATATAGTAGTGAAGGGATCTTGAAACTCTAAAACTCCTTGAAGGAGAGATTCTCCTTGAACCCTGTGTCTGTGGGGACCCTACCCAAGGACAAACAGCTTCATTCTGTAACTTAGGTGGGACTGGTTGAATTAGAATTGGAGATACCAATCCCAAAGAATTGGAGATTTCCTTTTCAATTCCAACTCCACCCACCAGCCTCATCAGGATGGGGAGCAGGCCTGGCTTGTAGCCAAAGCTCCTATATAAAAGAGTCAATTTTAAACTTATTTCTTTGCAGAGGACCTGACATTCCATGCCATGCTATGCCATGCTATGCCAAGGAAACCTCTGCCCACTGGGATGATATTCTCTTCCAGTGCTACCCTCTCTTTATCCTCACCTATTTCCCTAACAAGACTTTATGCATCTCTGTCAGGATTTCTCTACTAGAAACTTTATTTCCCAATGCTAATAATAAACCTCTTTTTTCAGTCTAGCCTTTTGGGGTCTGTAAATTCCTTTACTCTGTGCCTCCAGAAGGGGGGTCCCCAAAACTCCCTAATCTTGTGCCAAATCCCAAGGAGATGTAGGGGAGCCAAACCTCTCCATTTGGTTCCCTGAACCCCAAACCTGCCACTAGACCTCATCCTTTAATTCCCTGATGACCAGGAACACTAATCTCATTTTGGTTCCCTAAATCTAGACATCTTCATTTGGTTCTCTGACAGAAGGGAACCCCAAAACATAAACCTCATCAGTAGTAAGATTTTAATATATGCTTTTATATTCATTCATTCATTCATTTATTCTCTTTCTTTATAATTTTCCCTGTGGGGAAAGAGATTCTGGAGAGAATATTTACTTTTGTCATTCATCCATTTATTTTAAATCCTACTAAGGAGTAGTTTCCTCTCTACCATATGAACATTTAAGGAAACACCTCATCAATTTACCAGAGTATAAACTAGAATAAAGAAGGATTTTTCTAACAATACATCTTTCAAAAAACTTATATTCTGTCAAGCCAGTGTCTTGGAAAGAATAATATAGTAAGTATCCCTAATCGCTGGCTCTAGAAGAACTATCTGAGCCATTTTAGTATTCCCAGCTAGAGGCAGTTAAGTGGCAGATAGAATGGCATGCATGGAGTCAGGAAGATACATATTCCTGAGTTCAAACCTTGCCTCAGACACTAGTAATGTGACCCTAAACATTTGACCTGGTTTGTCTTAGTTTCCCTATATGTAAAATGACCTGGAAAATGAAATGGAAAACCACTCAAGTATCTGCCATAAAACCCCAAATGGGGTCATGAAGAATTAGACATGAACAAAATGGTCAAAGAACAACAATCAAAACAGTTTTACCAGCAACGCTTACCCCAGCCCAATTAGTAAATATCTCCTCTAGTCATGAGCATCATCCATTGTGTTTGAATTTTAATCAAATCAAGTTCTCCCTAATGCCTCAGAATACACTATCAGCATCAAAATCATCCTTTTTTTCTTGTTTCCAAACTCCTTGCCAAGTCCCTTTCTGTTTTGATTCTAGATAGTAGGATTCCCAGATTATTTGTGCTCAGGTTCTGATCTCTCTACTTATCTCTGGACTTGGGTTCTTCCTTTTCCAGATGAGGTTTCTGACCCATGTTGCTTGACCTCTGATAGCATAAACTTGATACATGTATTTTGAATCATGCTACCTTAACAATTCTTCCCTGTATGTGCTGATTTTCTCAACTGGGGGTTCTTAAACTTTCTCGTGGACTTCTTTGGCAGTCAATTGAAATGAACAGAACTCTTCTCAGAATAAAGTATTCAAATGCATAAAATAAAATACAGGTTACAAAGGTAACCAATTATCTATTTTAAAAGAAGATTTTGTTTCCATCCAAATTAATAGATCCTCTGAAATCTATTCCCCAATTCTTTGAGAGTTTATGGACCCCAGTTTAAAAGTCTTTATTCTAGATTTCAAGCTCTTCTCTCCTACTTGAACATTTATGGCTTGTTTCCTCCCTTACCTCAAGAGATCACCTGTTTCTGACCTTTTGTTTGCCTAGATTTTTAAAAATTAACTTTTTATCTATATTTTCTCCTTCTGTATATCTAAATTTCTATATATCCCCCTCAGTCTCCTATTCTTTTTTTCTTTAAATTTTTTATTTAATAATTACATTATATTGACACTCATTTCTGTTCCGATTTTTTTCCCCTCCCTCCCTCCACCCCCTCCCCTAGATGGCAAGCAGTCCTTTATATGTTGGATATGTTGCAGTATATCCTAGATACAATATATGTTTGCAGAACTGAACAGTTCTCTTGTTGCATAGGGAGAATTGGATTCAGAAGGTATAAATAATCCGGGAAGAAAAACAAAAATGCAGATAGTTCACATTCGTTTCCCAGTGTTCTTTCTTTGGGTGTAGCTGCTTTTGTCCGTCATTTATCAATTGAAACTCAGGTCTCTTTGTCAAAGAAATCCACTTCCATCAAAATATGTCCTCATACAATATCGTTGTCGAAGTGTATAATGATCTCCTGGTTCTGCTCATTTCACTTAGCATCAGTTCATGTAGGTCTCTCCAAGCCTCTCTGTATTCATCCTGCTGGTCATTTCTTACAGAACAATAATATTCCATAACATTCATATACCACAATTTACCCAGCCATTCTCCAATTGATGGGCATCCATTCATTTTCCAGTTTCTAGCCACTACAAACAGGGCTGCTACAAACATTTTGGCACATACAGGTCCCTTTCCCTTCTTTAGTATTTCTTTGGGATATAAGCCCAATAGAAACACTGCTGGATCAAAGGATATGCACATTTTGATAATTTTTTGGGCATAATTCCAGATTGCTCTCCAGAATGGTTGGATTCGTTCACAACTCCACCAACAATGCATTAGTGTCCCAGTTTTCCCGCATCCCCTCCAACATTCATCATTATTTTTTCCTGTCATCTTAGCCAATCTGACAGGTGTGTAGTGGTATCTCAGAGTTGTCTTAATTTGCATTTCTCTGATCAATAATGATTTGGAACACTCTTTCATATGAGTGGTAATAGTTTCAATCTCATCCTCTGAAAATTGTCTGTTCATATCCTTTGACCATTTATCAATTGGAGAATGGCTTGATTTCTTATAAATTTGAGTCAGTTCTCTATATATTTTGGAAATGAGGCCTTTATCAGAACCTTTAACTGTGAAAATGTTTTCCCAGTTTGTTGCTTCCCTTCTAATCTTGTTTGCATTAGTTTTATTTGTACAAAGGCTTTTTAATTTGATGTAATCGAAATTTTCTATTCTGTGATCAGTAATGGTCTCTAGTTCATCTTTGGTCACAAATTTCTTTCTCCTCCACAAGTCTGAGAGATAAACTATTCTATGTTCCTCTAATTTATTTATAATCTCGTTCTTTATGCCTAGGTCATAGACCCATTTTGATCTTATCTTGGTATATGGTGTTAAGTGTGGGTCCATGCCTAATTTCTGCCATACTAATTTCCAATTATCCCAGCAGTTTTTATCAAATAATGAATTCTTTTCCCAGAAGTTAGGGGCTTTGGGTTTGTCAAACACTAGATTGCTATAATTGACTATTCTGTCTTGTGAGCCTAGCCTTTTCCACTGATCTACTAATCTATTTCTTAGCCAATACCAAATGGTTTTGGTGACTGCTGCTTTATAATATAATTTTAGATCAGGTACAGCTAGGCCACCTTCATTTGATTTTTTTTTCATTAGTTCCCTTGAGATTCTCGACTTTTTATTGTTCCATATGAATTTTGTTGTTATTTTTTCTAGATCAATAAAATATTTTCTTGGAAGTCTGATTGGTATAGCACTAAATAAATAGATTAGTTTAGGGAGTATTGTCATCTTTATTATGTTCGCTCGGCCAATCCAAGAGCACTTAATATTTTTCCAATTATTTAAGTCTGACTTTATTTGTGTGGAGACTTTTTTATAATTTTGCTCATATAATTCCTGACTTTCCTTTGGTAGATAGATTCCCAAATATTTTATGGTATCAACAGTTATTCTGAATGGAATTTCTCTTTGTATCTCTTGCTGTTGGGTTTTGTTGGTGATGTATAAAAATGCTGAGGATTTATGGGGATTTATTTTGTAGCCAGCTACTTTGCTAAAATTATGAATTATTTCCAATAGCTTTTTGGTAGAATCTCTGGAGTTCTCTAGGTATACCATCATATCATCTGCAAAGAGTGATAGTTTGGTTTCCTCATTGCCTACTCTAATTCCTTTTATATCTTTCTCAACTCTTATTGCCGAGGCTAGTGTTTCTAATACGATATTAAATAATAATGGTGATAGTGGGCAACCTTGCTTCACTCCAGATCTTACTGGAAAGGTTCCAGTTTTTCCCCATTGCATATGATGCTTACTGATGGTTTTAAATATATGCTCCTGACTATTTTAAGGAAAAGTCCATTTATTCCTATGCTCTCAAGTGTTTTTATTAGGAATGGATGTTGGATTTTATCAAATGCTTTTTCTGCATCTATTGAGATGATCATGTGGTTTTTGTTTGTTTGGTTATTGATATAGTCAATTATGCTAATAGTTTTCCTAATATTGAACCAGCCCTGCATTCCTGGTATAAATCCTACTTGGTCGTAGTGTATTATCCTGGTGACAATTTTCTGTAATCTTTTTGCTAATATTTTATTTAAGATTTTAGCATCAATATTCATTAGGGAGATTGGTCTATAATTTTCTTTCTCTGTTTTCAGCCTACCTGGTTTAGGTATCAGTACCATATCTGTGTCATAAAAGGAGTTTGGTAGGACTCCTTCAATCCCTATTTTTTCAAATAGTTTATATAACATTGGAGTTAATTGTTCTTTAAATGTTTGGTAGAATTCACATGTAAATCCATCTGGTCCTGGGGATTTTTTCTTAGGGAGCTGATTGATAGTTTGTTCTATTTCTTTTTCTGAGATGGGACTGTTTAGGATATTTACTTCTTCCTCTGTTAGTTTGGGCAAGCTGTATTTTTGGAGGTATTTTTCTATTTCATTTAAGTTGTCGAATTTATTGGCATAAAGTTGGGCAAAGTAACTCCTAATTATTGCTCTAATTTCCTCTTCGTTAGTGGTGAGTTCTCCCTTTTCATTTTTAAGACTAACAATTTGATTTTCCTCTTTCCTTTTTTTAATCAGATTTACTAAGGGTTTGTCTATTTTGTTGGTTTTTTCATAGAACCAACTCTTAGTTTTATTAATCAATTTAATAGTTTTTTTACTTTCAATTTTATTGATCTCACCTTTTACTTTTAGAATTTCAAGTTTAGTGTTTGACTGGGGGTTTTTAATTTGTTCCTTTTCTAGCATTTTTAATTGCAAACCCAATTCATTGACCTTCTCTTTCTCTATTTTATACAAATAGGCCTCTAGAGATATGAAATTTCCCCTTATTACCGCTTTGGCTGCATCCCATACATTTTGGTATGATGTCTCATTATTATCGTTTTCTTGGGTGAAGTTATTAATTATGTCTATGATTTGCTGTTTACCCAATCATTCTTTAGTATGAGATTATTTAGTTTCCAATTATTTTTTGGTCTACTTCCCCCTGCTTTTTTGTTGAATGTAATTTTCATTGCATCGTGGTCTGAAAAGGATGCATTTACTATTTCTGCCTTACTACATTTGAGTTTGAGGTTTTTATGTCCTAATATATGGTCAATTTTTGTATAGGTTCCATGAACTGCTGAAAAGAAAGTGTATTCCTTTCTGTCTCCATTACATTTTCTCCAGAGATCTATCATATCTAGCTTTTCTAGTATTCTGTTTACCTCTTTGACTTCTTTCTTATTTATTTTCTGGTTTGATTTATCTAATTCTGAGAGTGCAAGGTTAGGATCTCCCACTATTATAGTTTTACTGTCTATTTCTTCTTGCAGCTCTCTTAGTTTCTCTTTTAAGAATTTAGATGCTACCCCACTTGGTGCATATATGTTTAATATAGATAGTGCTTCATTATCCATGCTACCCTTTAGCAAGATATAGTGCCCTTCCTTATCTCTTTTAATTAGATCAATTTTTGCTTTAGCTTGATCTGAGATCAGGATGGCTACCCCTGCTTTTTTGACTTCACCTGAAGCATAGTAGATTTTGCTCCAACCTTTTACCTTTAACCTGCATGTATCTCCCCGCTTCAGGTGTGTTTCCTGTAAACAACATATTGTAGGATTCTGGCTTTTAATCCATTCTGCTAACCGCTTCCTCTTTATGGGGGAGTTTACCCCGTTCACATTTATGGTTAGAATGACCAATTCTGTATTACTTGCCATCTTGTTAACCCCGGTTTATGCTTTCCTCCCTTCTTTCCCCTTTCCCCCCCTTCCAAGTATTAAGCTTGTGAGCACCCCTTGCTTCTCACAGCCTTCCCTTTTTAGTATCCCTCCCCCCGCCTTAGAGTTCCTCCCCCTATCTTACCCCTTTCCCTCCCAGTTCCCGTATTCCCTTCCGCTTAGCTTATTCCTTCCCTTTCCACTTTTCCCTTCTCACTTTTCAATGAGATGGGAGAAGTTTCACCATAGATTGAATATGTCTTAAGATTTTTCACTTAAAGCCAATTCTGAAGGCAGTAAGATACCCACTATATTCATCCCCCTCCATTCTTTCTCTCAGATATAATAGGTTTCCTATGCCTCTTCATGAGATGTACTACCCCCACTTTACCCTTTTTCTGGTACAATGTCCTTTCCACATCAATTTCTAGAACAAGGTATACATGTATTCTTTATACATCTATATAGTCAAAATATAGTTCCCAAGATTAATCTTTACCTTTTTAGATTTCTCTTGAGTTCTATATTTGTAGATCAAACTTTTTGTTAAGTTCTGGTTTTTTCATCAGAAATAGATGAAATTCGCTTACTTCGTTGAATGTCCATCTTCTTCCCTGGAAAAAGATGCTCATTCTCGCTGGGTAAGTTATTTTTGGTTGCATACCAAGTTCCTTAGCCTTTCGGAATATCATATTCCAGGCCCTTCGATCTTTTAATGTGGATGCTGCCAGATCCTGGGTGATCCTTATTGTGGCTCCTTGATACTTGAATTGGGTTTTTCTAGCCGCTTGCAATATTTTTTCTTTCATCTGAGGGTTCTGGCATTTGGCCACTATATTCCTTGGTGTTTTGATTTTAGGATCCCTTTCAGTGGGTGATCGATGAATCCTTTCAATGTTTATTTTTTCCTCTGTTCCTATGACTTCTGGGCAGTTCTCTTTGATAATTTCCTGGAAGACAGTGTCCAGGCTCTTTTTTTCATCATGTTTTTCTGGGAGTCCAATGATTCTCAGATTGTCTCTCCTGGATCTGTTTTCCAGGTCTGTTGTCTTCCCCAGAAGGTATTTCACATTTTTCTCCATTGTTTGATTTTTTTGGATTTGCTTGACTGATTCTTCTTGTCTCCTCGAGTCATTCAATTCCACTTGTTCAATTCTGATTTTCAGTGAAGTATTCTCTTCACTCACTTTTTTAAAATCTTTCTCTAATTGTCCAATTGAGTTCTTTTGTTCTGTGGAATTTTTTTCCATTTCGCCAATTTTGTTTTTTAGAGAGCTGTTTTCTGTTTCCAGTTCACTAATCCTATTTTTCAAGGATTTTACTTCTTTATCCACTCTCTCTTTAACTGACTTCTCCAGGCTCTTTTGCCAAGCCTCCCTCTCCTTTTCCCAAGCTTCCTTCTCCTTTTGCCAAGCCTCACTCTGCTTTCCCCATTTTTCTTCTAGCTCCCTTGTGAGAGCCTTTTTAATCACTTCTATGAGGTTCATCTGTGCTGAGGAACAGACGATCTCCTCCTTTGGGGAATCACCTGGGGACTGCCTGTTTTTAGTCTCCTCAGGATTTAGAGTCTGCTCTCTATCTGTGTAGAAGCTGTCAAGGGTTAAAGTCCTCTTCAGCTTCTTGCTCATTCTGTCTATTAATCAGAGACAAACTACCAAAGAAAAACAGAAAAAACTGGAGTCTTTCTTTGGGGGGGGGGCTGGGTGTGTTATCGAGCTTCCTCTACAGACTGCAGGGGGCAGCAGTGAGGCACTAGCAGGACTGTGCTGCGCCTGCGCTCTGAGATCCCAAAGCGTGCTGAGTCACTGAGGGGGGGAAGGGGGGGCGGCCAGGTCCTGAGAGACTCCAGCTGTTTGCGGTTGTGTTCTTCAGCCCCGGTGTTTTTAGCTTCTCTGCTGGGCTGCTGACTTGACGCAGGTTCCAAGCCTGTAGCGAAGTTCTCCCGCAGAGACGGCTACGATCACTCCCCACCCCCTCTCAGCTCTGCTCCCGTGCTCTCACTGCAGCTGCCCTCAGCCTGCGCCCGATCTAAAACCGCCCCAGCCCTCCAGTAAAGACAGACCTTTCTTGGCGGATCTCAAGGATGGCTTCTCTTGGTAACTATTTGTGGGTTTTTTTCAGTCAAGCATTGATTCAGAGGCTTGTAATGAAGTGGATAGTGAGAGAAAGCGCGGAGCTTATGCAACTGTGAGCCTCCTCTCCGCCATCTTAACCGGAAGCCTCAGTCTCCTATTATTACCCCCACCTTTACACTAGAGAGTCATCTTCTATGACAAATAGAATTTTTTTAAAAGAGGAAAAAATCTAAATACAACTAATCAATATATTTAAAGGAACACTTTGTAATTGAATCTTAATGTCTTTGCTTTAGGATATTGGTTTCCAGATGTTTTATGGATTTTCTAGTTATTTTGAATGGAATTTCATTTTCCATTCTATTATTGTTTTGTCTTTTTGTTGATTGATTGATGTTTGGCCTTGTTCTCAAAGAAGACCATGATATCAGGTAGATGATGCCATGACATGCAAGTGAATTGGATTTAGGTGAAAGAAGGCTGTACAAGGTCATCTGCCTTACTTTCCCCTCCAGAATTATTTGGCTTCAGTGGCCAGATATAGATCAGAAGGACAAGAGATGACCCTGGATGAAATGAGAGATCAGGGCTTTGTAAAACTAAGTTCTACAATAGGTCTAAGTTTAACTAAGGCTGCACCTATTCAGTGATTAATAATAATTAATAATAATAGATAACAATGGAACCAAAGAATTTCCTCTTTTCCCTAGTCCAAAAAATCTAAATGAATGAATGAATGAAGCTGGTAGAGGAATACCCTCACAGTTTCTGGCCAAAGCAGAAATAATTGCTATTTACATTCAATCTGAATCAATCAGGTCCCAAATAATGACCAAATGGGGTTTGGCTTAGGACCTCTTGGTGACCAATTGGAATCAGAGTGCTTTTGGTTTAAGATCTGGTCTTTTTGAGAATTTATTAGTAGCCTGCAACTTTGCTGAAGCTATCGTCTCAATTGTGGATTTGTTTGAGCTTGCCAAGTAATCATATCATATCATATCATTATCAAACATGAATGTTTTTATCTTTTCTTTATCTTTTTTCCATTCCTGTAATGTTTCTCTTGCCTCATTGCTAGTGCTAGCATTTCCAGAATTATGTAAGGGTTGACATCTTTGCTTCATTATTTTTATTTATTCACTTCCTTAAAAGGGTACTAGTGTGTCTCCTTTGTATATGATGCTTCCTTTTAATTTTAGATTGATGTTTTTATGATATTTTGAAAAGGGTCCCTATATGCCTATACTTTGTAGGTTTTTTAGTTATACTCTGTTAAAATCTTGACTTTAGATGATTTGATTTTTAATAATTGATTGTTAGTTGTTCCTAATATTGAACCATTCTGGTATCTTTGGTATAAATCTCACTTAATCATAATGCAAGATTTCTTGGACAAATTGCTATAATCTGTTTGACAGGATTTTGTTTACCTTTTTTTAAGTCAATATTTTAAAATGACAATGGCTTATATCTTTCTCTGGCTTAGAGGATAGGACTATATTTGTTTTACAAAAGAATTTTAGGAGAATTGTTTCTTTTTCAATTTTTGAGAAAAATTTGTGAAATATGACCATTTTTTCAAAATTATGATAGTGGCATGGAAAAGGCATTATATTGGCAGAAGAGGACAGAGGATGTAGAACAGAATAAATTACTTCACATGAAGAGGCAAAAAAGACCTATTACAATTAAGGAAAAGAAAGGAAAAGGATAAGCATTGTTTGAACCTTAATCTCATCAGATTTGGCTCAAAGAGGAAATATCACACTTATTTTGCTTGATATAGAAACTTGTCTCATCCTATAAGGAAGAAGGAGGGGAAAAGGGAAAAGGAAAGGATGAGGCTAATAGAAGGGAGAACAGAAGTAGAAGGGAAAAGAGATAAGAAGGGGGGGGGTTGTTGACAAAAGGGAGGATAGATTGATGGTGGTGGTCAGAAGCAAAACACTGGTGAGGAGGAAAAGCAGGAAAGGAGGGTTAAAAGTATAATTTGGGAAAAAATTAGTAATTTTAACTGTGAATGTGAATGGAATGACTCTCCCACAAAACAGAAGTGAATGACAGACTAGATTAAAAGCCAAACTCCTACAATATGTTGTTTACAAGAAACATATTTGAAGCAGATAGATATATACAGAATAAAGGTAATAGGCTGGAGCAGAATCTATTGTGCTTTAGCTGAATTAAAAAAAAAAAAAAGTAGGGGTTGTGATCCTGATCTCAGATCAAGCAAAAACAAAAATACATCTAAATAAAAAGAGATAAGGAAGGAAGCTACATCTTGCTAAAAGGTACCATGGATAATGAAGTAATATCAATAGTAAACTGAGTGGTATAGCATCCAAAAGAGAAGTTAAGAGAGTTGCAAGAAGAAATAGCAAAATTACATTAGTGAGGGATCTCAACCTCCCTCTATCAGAACTAGATAAATCAAACCATAAAATAAACAAGACAGAAGAAGGTACATATAATTTTAGAAAAGTACATATGCTAAACCTTTAGAGAAAATTGAATGAAAACAGAAAGGAATATATATATTTTTTCTTGGTGTTACATGGAACCCACACAAAAATTGACCATGTATTGGGGCATAAAAACCTCACAATCAAATGCAGAAAGGAAGAAATAGTAAATGCATCCTTTTCAGATCATGATGCAATTAAATAGATCAGGAGAAAATAGATAAAAAATTAACTGCATACTAAAATTATGGTAAAATTTTTCTATCATTCCATGAGATACAGACTTTCCCTCCTCCCTCCTGCCCACCATGGTTAAGCTTTCTGTTGGATCTTCTGCTAGTTTGTACATTTTGTACAAATCCTATTTCTTTTGGGTTCTCAGAGAAGTTAGCATATAACTGTGCATGATATATTTTGATTATTCTTTTTGTTTCTCCTGGTTTTGTTCTTTTACTTATTTGTTGTCTTGTTCTCTACTTTTTAACCAGATTAGCTAAAGATTTATCAATTTTATTCATCTTTCAAATAACCAGCTTTTAGTTTTATTTATAATTTCTGTTTATTTTTTTATTTCAAGTTACTTATTTACTTTCTAGTTTTTATTTTCACTTTTTGTGCTCATTTTAAATTTATTTTTGATTTTCTAATTTTTAAAAGATATTCAGTTTAAAAGATATTAAAAGATTAATATTTTATTAATTTATGATCACTATAATATGCTTTCCCCCTGTGTTAAGTCCAGGCTAGCTCCCTGGAGGCCTCAGGATCAGCCAGAGTCAGGATAACTAAAAGTCCTTGGTCTTTAGGGGTGAGGGGGGAATGAAGGAGACAGATTAATTTCTTTCCTATATTTCCTTTCACCATAAGTTTACAGAACTCCTGAATGTGAATCACAACATAGTATTTTCACTTTTTTTGTTGTAAATGGAGGATTTTATGTTTGTTTGTATAGTTAATAGGAAGGCATTGGAGTTTATCACATAGGAAAGGGTAGAAGAATGTGAGATAGTCAAAGAGGTACTACAGGAAACTGCTGAACTCCTGGACTCTTGACGCCTAAGTCACAAACTTCTCTGATCCTCATCCTGCCCCAAAGTGACTCTGGCTTATCTCACCCCACCCTCTAATCCTTGCCTATGATTATCTTAATGTCAAACATTGAGTAAGCACCAAACAGTGAGAAGAGCTATTTATCCAAAACATATGCTAATAGAGACATTGTCTCACAACAAATAGGTAATTAGCCTTAAGTGCTTGGTAGTCTGATTCAAGCACACCTTTTTCAGAGTTTTAGACCTTTATACTCCTGAATATTGCTTTAGTATCATACCAGAAATTTTGTTATGCTGTTTTATCATTATCATTTTTTAACATAATTATTTCTATAATTTATTCTTTGACCCACTCATTATTTCAGATTTCATTATGTCTCCATTTGGGCCTTCATTGTGGCCTCTGAGCCAATATTTATTCTTATTATATTATGGTCTATAAAGGATGTGTTGATTATTTAAAAAGGAACTGAATGTGAATCACAACATAATATTTTCACTTTTTTTGTTGTTGTTTGCTTGCATTTTGTTTTCCTTCTCATTTTTTTCCCTTTTTGATCTGATGTTTCTTGTGCAGCATGATAGTTGTGGAAATATATATATATAGAAGAATTGCACATCTTTAACATATATTGAATTACTTTCTGTTAGGGGAGGGAGTAAGGGATAGGGAAGAAGAAAACATTTTGGAACATAGTTTTGCAAGGGTCAGTGTTGAAAACTATGCATATGTTTTGAAAATTAAAAAGCTTTAAAAAAATAAATTTATTTAGTTTTATATTATACTTCTTGCCTATCTCTCTTTTAAATTTATACAAAGCTGATCAAAGGATACTGAAGTTTTCTGTCACTGCTATGTTACAATATCTTCCTTTTTGAAGCTCAGATAATCTTTTCTTAATGAATTCCAAATACTCAGGCATATGAAACATATATGTTTATTACTGATATTAATTTCTTTCCTATTGTTCCTTTCACCATAATAAAGTTTTCTTATTCATTTCTGGCTTCATCTGGCAGGATGATAGCAACTCTTACTTCTTTGGATTCATTTAATGAATGCATAGCAAATTTTTCTATCCCCTCAGTTTCATTTTGCTTATCTTTTTGTTTTATGAATCTGTTTCATGTTAGCAACATAGTTTAGAGTTTCATTTTCTTGTCTAATCTGTCATTCTTCTTCACTTTACTAGATTGTTTAATCTATTTACATTTAAAGTTATGAGTTAGGTTTATATTTTTCTACATCTATCTTTAAATTTTTTTCAAGTTTGGATTTTCAATACCCTCCCTTCTGTTGTAAAACCAATATTCTGTTCTTTGGTCACTTTACTTTAACCTTTTTAAAAAGATGGTTTTCTTCCCACTGGCTTTCTTACCTTCACTGCCGATCCCTTCTTTCTTATTTGTTAGTATTTTCCCTATAAAGTTTTGTTTCTTCTCCTTTATTGATTTTATGTTATTGTATAGTTCTTTCCCCATTTCCCCTTTCAGTCAGTCCCACCCTTTCCTCTCCTTCACTTCAGCTAGTCCTAATTCATTAGTGTGTGTGTGTGTGTGTGTGTGTGTGTGTGTGTGTGTGTGTGTCTGGGTCTGTGTATTTATTTCACTTTTTAAAAATTTTTGCACTTATTTCCAAAAGGGCTTCTCTCCTTCTCTTCATTAATCATATTCTCTTTCTCTTTACTCTAGACTCCCATTCTTTCTGATTCGTGGCCATTGTAATCATGTGGTCTTTCTCTTTTCTTTATGTAATCCAGGTTTCCAAAGTATCCATTTTAGGCTTTTTTTCTCTAGGCCACTGCTTTGGAAGGTTTACTTTATGGATTCTCCCTTTCCATTGTGCTTTACTTTCAGAGCAATGCCAATAATTGCAGGTATCAGAGTACTGCCCCATGATAGTGGGCCTTCCTTTCCCCACCCCACAATGACCTATACATTCTTTTGATGACATTTTCCTCCTGTATTTGTCTGGAAATCTTCTCCTTTGATTCATGCTTTCCCACTCCTCCAGATTCCTGTTGCTCTGAGGATTTCCAATACTTCCTCTTCTAGGACAAGTCAATTTTTCATACATCCAATCCCACAGACTTCCCCATGTATAAGGTCCTTAACTCCCTTAATTAGTAGAATTTTTCAGTAAAATATTTTCTCATCTCTAAAGTAAGGCCTCCTTCCTTTGTTTCCTTTTTCAATTTCTCTCCTTTCTCCCCCCTCACTGCCCTGTAGGCTTTTTTCTGAATCCATAGAGATTTTCTTCCCTTTATTGTTAGCCTTTGATTTAGCTCTGGTATATCACTTATTCCTCTCTCTTTTCCTGTTTTCCCTCTCCTTTCATGTACCCTTCCACATTGCATTCACCTGCAGGCCTTCTGACTGCTTTTTCACTGTTGCTTCAACAAGATTTCTGCCCTTGCCCCAGTCTCCTTACATGTATTTAGAAAGAAATTTCTTACTGCTCTCTCTGTTGTAACTTTGTTGATATTGTTTTCTGCATTTATTCACTCCTTCTGCATTTCTATTGTTTAGGGTATTAAATAAATAAATATTCTCTTTTTAAAAATGTTTCTAAGTGGTTTTCTGTTTAAAATGTTTCAAACTTTTGTATTATTAAATGTCCATCTCCACCTCAGATTTGCAGATAGGTCAACCTAAGCTTTATTGACTTCAGAACACATTATGCCATTTCCCCTTTTTCTTTTGAGTGTAATACAGTCTTGTGTTATTTCAAGAGTCTTTCTTTTGTATTTAAAGGCATTTTTTCCTAATGATTTACAGAATTTGTGGTTTCTAAACTGAACTGTTGAATTTAAACATTGTGTCTTAGAGTTTGCAACTTTTGTTTGTTTTCTGGAAGTGATCTGTGAGTTCTTTCAATAGGAATTTCATTTTCTTTGTACAGAAGCTCCAGGCAGCTTTCTTCCAATCAGTTTCCTTCATTATAGTGTTAAATTCATTGTTGTTGTTGCTGTTTGGGCTTTTCTTGTTTTGTTTTTCTGATAGAACTGTGATTCTTAGATTGTTGAAACTCATCCTGTCCTCAAGATCCCTATGTTTTCTTGCAGAATGAGGACATTTTGTTTTAATGTTCTTATATTTTTGCTTCTCTTCATTTAGGTTGTCTTTCAGTTCTATGTATTTGCATTTCTGATCTAGTGTTCTTTTGTTTGTTTGTTGAAGGTGCTATTACAGAGTCAAGTTTTTCTATTCTTCTCATTATTTTAGTATACAGTACATGAATTCTGCTATCACAGTTCTCATTCCTCTTTTCAATCACTCAGGAACAGTGCATTGTGATTCCATATTGTCATCAAATTCCACAATGTTTGACTGTTTTATCAAGTGTTGGATAATGTCCCTTTATTTTTTGCTGTATTTATGCACAGATGCCTGAATTCATTTACTAGATCTAGAGGCTAATTCATTTACTAGATCTAGAGGCTATATTTCCTTCTGTTGTGGCTGTTTTTTCCTATTGATTTATCTATGAACATATATATATCTATATATAGAGAGAAAGATATCTATTGAGATTTCTTCCTGAAATGTTTGGTATTTTTAGCCTTTCCTCTCTCCGCTTTATTATTCTTAATTATTCACTTCCTGATTCTCTTCTCTTTGAGTGTGGTTTCCCTAGGGACTGACCTGAAAAATGACTCAGTCTTCTCCCACAACAAGAGGAGTTCACTAATTTGGTCACTTTCTTAAGTGACTTTTGAGTGGTCAGAGCTGGCCTTAGATAGATACTATGTTCTTTCCCCCAGGACTAGTGCAACATTGCACAGTTTTCCACAAGCACTATGTCCTGTCCTGAGCTCCTATCCTATTCTCTCTGTTCCTTAATTCTCTAGCCTGGCACTAGCACTTCAGAACCTACTGTCCCTGCTATCATCACACAGAATCAGCAATACAGAATTTTGCCTTTGGTAGGCTTCCTGTCAAGACTTGAGCAAGATTCCATAGCCTGGAATAGAGATCTCTCCAGTCTTGAAAATAAGGAGGTAGAAATGAATATTGGGGTAAGTTTTGATGTAAGCTTGTGGCATATTCTTGGGTCTGTTAATGTGGCCTCTTTATCAATGGCATGGGAAATGGGAGAGGTATGCTGAATGATCTAAGGTCACTGAGTGTCAATCCCTGTTTTTTTTCCAACCCTCTTTTAAATTTTGGGTGTCCTATACCATGTAAAGAGCCAAAGTCACTTTATCCTTGGTGCATAATTTTGGAAAGGTTTGAGAAGTCATGGAGATAAGAGAAAACATCTAATTTATCTTCTTAATGCTTATAGTTCCTAGCCCAAATTTTCAGTATCAACTGGAGTCTTCTGTTTCAACTGTACTTTCAATTTTGGCTTCCATGATCTGTCTCATGAAGCTGCCACCTAAGTTCTAGTCCTGGTGAAGACATTTTGTACATAGAGACTCAGATACTTCAGGTTTTATAACTAATTTTCAAAATTTCCTTAAGGCATATTCCATATAATCTTAGAAGGTAACACTAAAAAGAGCCTTAAAGATAATCTACTACAAATCCCTTGCCTTTCAGATAAGGAAACTGAAGATGAATAAACTGGTCAAGGCCATGCAAGTAGCAGATGCTGGATTCAAGCCCAGACTTCTGGAATCACATCTTCCCTACATCACTGCAGAAAAATAATTAATTAAGTTCATAAAATTAAGCATCTGTTACATGCAATACATTATACATACAACACATACAAATAAAGGATATAAAAATTAGCAATATGACATAACTCCTTCCCTTAACAAATTTGCTATCAATAGAAGAGTGGGAAATATGATCAAATAACTATATTAATATTTTCAGTTAAATGTAAAACCAAATTTTTATATTCTTTTTTAAAACTTTGAGTCTTAAATTTCCCCCCTTTCTTCCTTTTCACCACCCTCCTCCATTGAGAAGGTAAGGAATTCAATATAGGTTTTACATATATAGTCATGCAAAACATTTCCATATTAGTCATGTTGTGAAAGAAAAAAAATAGATAAAAAAGGAAAGTAAGTTAAACAAAGTATGCTTCAACCTGTACTCAAACATCATCAGTTCTTTCTCTGGGGATGAATAACATTTTTCATCATAAATACTTCAGAGTTATCTTGGCTGAGAATAACTACTATTACTTTATACATAGTGTATTTCACTTTGCATCATCACATGTTTTGTACTTGAAAATCAATTTTTCTATTTTACTCTTTTTTTTTTCACTAAGAATGTTTTAAGGTCTTTTATTACATTAAGTGTTCATTTCCCCCCTGGAGAATTATACTTAGATTTGCTGATTATGTGATTCTTGGTTTTAATCCCAGCTTCTTTGCTCTCTGGAATATCATATTCCATGCCCTCCAATCCTTTAATGTAGAATCTGCTAAATCTTATGTTATTTTGAATGTGGCTCCACAATAGCTGAATTGTTCCTTTCTAGCTGCTTACAGCATTTTCTCTTTGATCTTGGTGCTCTAGAATTTGACTCTATTATTTCTGGAGTTTTCATTTTGTAATCTCTTTCAGGAGGTGATTAATGGATTTTTTCCATTTCTATTTTACCCACCGACTCTAGAGTATCTGGGAGGTTTTTCTTAATAATTTCTTGAAACATAATGTTTATAGTCTTTTTAAAAAATCATGCCTTCCAGGGAGTCCAATGATGTTAAATTTTTCTCTTGGATCTATTTTCCAATGAGATATTTTACATTGTCTTTCTTTTTTGTTTGTTTATTTTATTATTTCTTATAAAGTGATTAGCTTCAATTTGGCCAATCCTACTTTTTTTTTAATATTTTATTTTATTTTATTTAATAATAACTTTATATTGACAGAATCCATGCCAGGGTAATTTTTTTTACAACATTATCCCTTGCACTCGTTTCTGTTCCGATTTTTCCCCTCCCTCCCTCCACCCCCTCTCCTAGATGGCAAGCAGTCCTATATATGTTAGATATGTTGCAGTATATCCTAGATACAATATATGTTTGCAGAACAGTTCTCTTGTTGCACAGGGAGAATTGGATTCAGAAGGTAAAAATAACCCAGAAAGAAAAACAACAATGCAAATAATTCACATTTGTTTCCCAGTGTTCTTTCTTTGGGTGTAGCTGCTTCTGTCCATTATTTATCAATTGAAACTCAGGTTTCTTTGTCAAAGAAATCCACTTCCATCAGAATACATCCTCATACAGTATCGTTGTCAAAGTGTATAATGATCTCCTGGTTCTGCTCATTTCACTTAACATCAGTTCATGTAAGTCTCTCCAAGCCTCTCTGTATTCATCCTGCTGGTCATTCCTTACAGAACAATAATATTCCATAACATTCATATACCACAATTTACCCAGCCATTCTCCAGTTGATGGGCATCCATTCAATTTCCAATTTCTAGCCATTACAAACAGGACTGCCACAAACATTTTGGCACATACAGGTCCCTTTCCCTTCTTTGGTATCTCTTTGGGGTATAAGCCCAGTAGTAGCACTGCTGGATCAAAGGGTATGCACAGTTTGATAACTTTTGGGGCAAAATTCCAGATTGCTCTCCAGAATGGTTGGATTCGTTCACAATTCCACCAACAATGCATCAGTGTCCCCGTTTTCCCGCATCCTCTCCAACATTCATCATTATTTTTTCCTGTCATCTTAGCCAATTTGACAGGTGTGTAGTGGTATCTCAGAGTTGTCTTAATTTGCATTTCTCTGATCAATAATGATTTGGAACACTCTTTCATATGAGTGGTAATAGTTTCAATTTCATCGTCTGAAAATTGTCTGTTCATATCCTTTGACCATTTATCAATTGGAGAATGGCTTGATTTCTTATAAATTTGAGTCAGTCCTCTATATATTTTGAAAATGAGGCCTTTATCAGAACCTTTAACTGTAAAGATGTTTCCCCAGTTTGTTGCTTCCCTTCTAATCTTGTTTGCATTAGTTTTGTTTGTAACAAAGGCTTTTTAATTTGATATAATCAAAATTTTCTATTTTGTGATCAGTAATGGTCTCTAGTTCATCTTTGGTCACAAATTTCTTTCTCCTCCACAAGTCTGAGAGATAAACTATCCTATGTTCCTCTAATGCCAATCCTACTTTTTAATGAGTCTTTTTTCTTCAGTGAATTTTTGCACCTCTCCATTTGGAAAATTCTGCTTTTTAAGGCATTCTTCTCATTAGCTTTTTGTAGCTCTTTTACATTTAATCTATTCTCTTTTTAAAGTGTATTTTCTTCATTTGCATGTGTGTATCTTCTTTCCCAAGTTGTTGATTTGTTTTTCATAATTTTCTTGTATCACTCTTTTCCTTTTCTTTCCAAATTTTCCTCTGCCTCTCTTAATTGATTTTCAACATTCTTTTTTGAGTTCTTCCATGGCCTGAGACCAATTCATGTTTTTCTGGAAGACTTTAGATGTAGGAGCTCTTAGACTTTTTTATCTTCTTCTGAGTGTGTGTTTTGATCTTTCTTGTCACAATAGTAACTTTCTATGGTCAGAAGCTTTTCTCTTCTTTGCTCATTTTCCCAACCTTGATTATTTTTAAACCTTTTGTTAAAGTAGGAGTTGCTTCCAGGATGGAAAGTTCCTTGTCCCAAGCTTCGAGAGTTTTGTGCAGCTGTTTTCCAAGATTCTTTTAGGAAACTATAAGTTTTCAGTTCTTCCAAGGCAGTATGATATAAGGAGAAGGGTATTTACTACTCATCTGGCCTATGTTCTGATCTGTGTGGATTCCCACTCCACTATGGCTGCAAGCTCTGTGTGCCAGTGCTCCTCCTTTCCCTGAGACTACTACAGAGGATTGCAACTTGGATTTGGGAATGGGCAAAGCAACAGAGTCCTGTCCCCAGTGACACAAAAGAAATCCCTGTTAACTTCTTCTGATCAATTGTTCAACTACCTTATTGTCTATGGACTGAGAGCTCTGGGAGCAGTTAGTGCTGCTACTGATTCAGTGGCTCCCTCCTGCTCTCACCCAGGAGCAATAGACTTTTCTTGTCACTTTTTAAAGTTGTCTTTGGCTAGAAAATTATTTCACCCCTTCCTTTTGTGGATTCTGCCACTTCAAAGAATTCTTTTATGGCATTATTGAAAAATGATTGGAGGGGTTGTAGGAACAACTTTGGCAAGATGCTGCCTTATCTCTGCCTTCTTGGATCCACTTCCAGATAGCTATAATAAAGATTAGTATATGGTAACACTCATAAGAAAGATCAGAGAGAATAGAGACATTGGAAAAGGGAGACATCTCTTCAAGTTGTAGAGGTCAGAGAAGATTTCATGAAAAAAGTGATTCTTGAGTTGGCCCTTGAATGAAAGAAGGACTTCATTCAATTCAGTAAAATCCACCAAGCATTTTTTAAACATCCACTATATGCAAGGCATGTTTCTTTGACAAATACAAACTTAAAAATAGTTCCTGTCCTTTAAGAAGTTTACATTTTACTGGAAGAATATAGCATTCAAAACACACGTACTTGTGTGTGTATGTGTGTGTTTGTGTATATGTTCTGAAAAAGGAGAGAACATTAACAATTTAGGGATCAAGAACGGTTTCCCACAGGCAAGAGGTAAAGGTTTAACAATCAGTTCTCCAAAAAAAAAAAAAAAAGGTCATATGTTGAAGTTTGCATTATTAACATTTTCTCCATCACTTTCTTAAGTCTAGAAACCAATAAAACAATAAATCAAGCCCTGACTTGTAGTCTTTGCCAATTTCCGAATTATAAATGATCACACTGAAAATTTAACATTCAGCTTTTGGGAGACAGTTTGAGCTGGTTCCAGCATACTGCAAGTGATTATATGTTAATCCTTGCCTTGAAGGAAACTAGGAATTTCAAGAAGGAGAGAAGGAGAGAAGGAGAGGACATTCTAGACATCAGGTACTCTGTATAAAGGAATGTATGTAGTATATAGAATGCCAGGTTCAGAGAACTACAAGGTTTGCCAGTATGACAGAAATGCAGAAAGATAGAATTTTGAACACGGAAGTCATTATGATCCAATGATTAGAGGCTGGAAAAGGCAAAATAAGATCAGGGAATGATTAGTAGACCATAAGTTTTAAATTAAAACTCAACAGATGGGAATAACATGATCTAATAACAGAAAAATAGATTTAAAGGACCTTGAGATTCCAGACTACACATTTGTATTCTATGTGCATGGGACATTAGTGAAGGTAGATATTGCAGATGTGGAGCCCAGTTAAAGGACTATTATAATAACATAATATAGGGCTGATAACAACCTGAACTAAAGGTAGTGACAGTGTAAATGGGAGGGGGGAATTCATAAAGATATTGTGGAATTAAATTAAACTTTTTTAAAGTTTTAAGTTTTAAAGTAAGGGTTGAAGGAAGAATCAAAGACTATAAATGTCATCTATTTTGCTATTTTTCTAAAATTTTGAGAAGGAATAGTGAAGGAGATAGAATTTCGAAGTGATGAGAGCACTATTCCAGCAGTCAGAAGACATGGATTCCACTCCCATCTCTAATGCTTCTTTCCTGAGTGAACCTTATCAAGTGACAACTCTCAGTGATTTCATCCATTAAATGGGGATAATAATACTTGTAAAACTGCTACTCCTTATGATATGAACAATTTGGCTAAATGAAAGAGGGAAGATCAAGGACAGTTGTCAGAGATATTGTAAAAAGCAGTGTCAAAGAGAAATGTCCTTCACATAGAGTAAAGACAGTCAAAGTACCTAGTTTCACAGTCTTTAATTTACATAAGATTTATATGAAAATTTGAACCTTGATGTATGGGAAACCCTATATATCCGAATTATTTAGGAACTATGAGACAATTGTATTTTCCCTACTCGTGATTTGACTTACTGAAATGTAGACTTTAATTTCTTATCATGAGAAAGAAGTGAGTCATTTCACACAAGAGACTATTATAGAATGGTTTATCTTGGTCAAGAATAGACCTCCCACTGGGGCTGAGAGTCCTTAGAACTGGTTCACAGTAAGACCCCAGAATCTGAATTTCCACCTGCTATTGAACTATACTTAAAACTTTGCTTCTGGAAAGTAATATTTGGGGGATAATTTTGCTGTTTGATAGAGCTGATAAAGAGGAAAGATTCTATTTTACTTTCTTCTATACCACTGTTTACCAAAAACATCTCAGAGCCCAAAAGTGTAGACCTCAAAAAATTCTATAGTCCCACAGTTGAATATTCAGTTTTACTGAGAGTTTTATACCATCCCAAAGAAGAGTACTAAGTAACATAGAAGTAGCCCCACACAATAGGAGAGTAGAAAGGCTCAGTGAAGGAGCAGCCCTGACCATCAATGAATTGTTGTACAGACTCTTCCTAAAAAGAATAATGGATATCATGGCAAAATTTCAAAGTTGGTGCATTTACATTGTTGAAAGAGTATGTGGGTGATGATAGATGGATATCCTGTTTTAATTTGCCTTCTCTTCTAAATACTTTTGATGAGTTAATTGTTAATGGGAAGCACACTAGGGTTCAGGATTGTGAGCTATAGGAACATACCCCTTTTTCCTTCAGTGTTACTGCCTTGGACATGGTAGGAATGTGACCACAAAGAGAAGGGTAGAAGTTGGCTCCCATGCCTACTCCACATCTGTAGCACAATAATATCACTGATATCTTCTGCTTTTTGTGAAAATGAGTTGAAATATAATCACATAGACGCTTTATGGGGAATACTTCCACCCCACAGAGATATAGAGGATTATTCTTCAAAGTTACTTTCTCCAATGTCTACTGAAATTGGAAGAGAAAAAAAAGAAATAAAGAAATAAGTTGGAAGAGAAGGAGAGAGTAGGGCTGCAGGTCATAATGGATTTAGGGGGAAAGGGAAAGGGATATAGCATTCTATTTCCATATCTGCACTGAAAAATGGATTGGTGAACAAAGTGGCATAATAAAAAAGTATTGGTTTTCTAGTCAAAGAACTTGGGTTCAAATTCCACATCTGGAGCTTGTTATCATTGTGACTTTGAGCAAATCACTGTAGCATATTATACAGTCCTTAGTTTATTCATCTATAAAAATATATGGTTGTGTTAAGTGACCTTTAAGCTTCTATACCTTTTTTTTTTTCCCTAAGCCTCTGGAACTCAAGATTACATTTATTACAGGCTCCATGATTCCTATTCATAGCCTCAATATTAGCCATGCTAATATTTTCTTTTTTTCTAGTACATTTTTTAAAAAATATATATTGCTTTATGAATCATGCTGGGAAAGAAAAATCAGAGTAAAAAGAAAAAAAACAGAAGAGAAATAAAAATAAAACAGAAAAAAGAACATCTATTTTGTTTTAAACATAGCATGTTGTTGATTTACATTCGGTCTTCTTAGTTCTTTTTCAGAATGCAAATGGCATTTTCTGTCCAAAGTCCACTAGGATTATTTTGGATAACTGAACCACTGAGAAGAACTAAGTCTTTCATAGTTGATCATCTCACATTCTTGCTGTTATTGTGTAGAATATATTCCTGGTTCTGCTTGTTTCTCTCAGCCTCAGTTCATATCCCTACAGACCTTTCTAAAGTCAGCTTGTTCATTATCATTTTTTAATAGAACAACAATATTCCATCACTTTTATATAATCACAATTTGTTCAGTCATTCCCCAATTGATGGGCATCTACTCATTTTCATAATATTCTTTAGTTGTTTTTTGGTCATAAATTCTTCCCTTTTCCAAAGATCTGATAGATAAAATATCTCTTGTTCTCCCAATTTATTTATGGTATCATCCTTTATGTCCAAATCATGTATCCATTTTGACCTTATTTTGGTATGGGATGCCGAGTTCCTAACATAATATTTTCCAGTTTTCCCAGCAATTTTTGTCATATTGTGAATTCCTATTCTAGAAACTGGAGTTTGGGGTATTATTAAATACTAGATTACTATAGGCCTTGATTATTGTATCATATGCTATTATGTCTTTCAAAACATTTGTGAAATATTGAGTTTGTGGCTTTGTCATTTTCACAGAATCTATCCGTAGAAGATATGTTAATGCATTATGTAAATATAAACTACTATAATTGTGTGGTATTGTTAATAAAAAACAAAATAAAACAAAGTTTCTTTCTTTGCCTAGAGGGAAAAATAGATGGGAGAAAATAATTCTCCCTGATTGGTAACTCTCACCCCCAAATCTCTCAAACTGGGAGAAGTTGGCCCTCAGATACTTTAACTCTGTTTTTGAAATGTTCTGAAATCTTCCCACTAGAGCTAGTGAAGGGTGGGGGGAGGGTTAGGAGAAAAGGAAAGATTTTTTTTTTCTCTTTCCCTCCCTATCCCTGTACCCCAGCCAAGTGGGCTGCAGTGTTTAGCATGCAGACAGTACTTGGGATTCCCTAGCTTCATCAGATGGTTGAAAAAAATTTTGTGGAAGCTCTAGTAAAAACAAACAGCCTGGAATGTGAGATTTTGTTAGGGGCTCACAGAGAGGAGCTGTCAGAACAGACAAACAAGAGGCAGGGGCACCGGAAATCCACCCAACAGGTTTGATTTCCATGGTAAGTGGCAGTCTGCAGTTGGCCATGACAGCCTCTTCCCTTCCTGCTCAATTGAAAGGAAAACTATGGAGGAGTCACTAAAGCTTATAGAAGTGTATTTATTTAAATTGTCAAGATAAATTAACTTTTAAAGCCTGGATGAGAAGGTCCTACAAGTTTGTATTGTCAATTGGGAGCCATGAATATGCAAGTACATGCAGCCATTGAATTAGCTGGTTGCAAACATATTTGGAGGCAGCTGTTCACTTAATAATCCACGAGAAAAAAAAAAAGGAATGGTTTATTTTGTCTAATTTGCATGGTTAAAATAATCTCTTTAGAACAGTATTGGAGCAGTTAACTCTACAAACTGAAGCGAAGCCAGGGAAACATAGTTGAGGGGAAATTTTGGGTGCTAACAACACATTTAGACCTGGAAGAAACTACTTAGTCTAGGGATTCTTCACCTTTGTTGTTGTTTCATGGGCCACTGCCACCAATAACCACACACACACACACACACACACACACACATACACACACACACACACACACACACATCTTTGAGTGTAGTGAGAACTGCAGAATATCTTTTTTTTAATCCATAATTAAAGGAAATACCAAATTTCTCTTAGATTTACTACAAATATAAATGTAACCCCCTCTGAAATCCCTCTGGGGCTCTGACAAACACAGGTTAAGAACCCCTGTCTTAATCCAATCCTCTCATAGATGATGGGACTATGACCCAGTGAATTTTACATCCAAATCTAACCTCATTTCCAGCCAAACTGGGTATTCCAGCCACAGCAGCCTGGTGGATATTCTTTATTAATAAAAGGTATCAGTGGTACTCTTGAATGCCAAAAACCCCTCATGGAATCCATTCAACACTTTTATGTTCTTCGAAGAGCAGATATTCCTGAGGGTGGCAATCAACTCTGATTTATTAACAATTAATGAGAAGAATGAATATTCTAATTAGAGGTGGGCTTATGCTCATGAGGGGCTGGAGGATGTGATTCTGATTACTCAGTCTTGGAGAAAAATTTAGCCACACTATCCCTGCCTAGACAAAAGTGGGTTCAGATCTACTCAAATCTGGCTGAATGAAAAACAATGAGCCAGAATTCACCTTAGATTCAATTCATTGTAAGGTTCTGTAGTTAAATGGGGCAACAATTCCACCTAGATAAGATCGTCTAGATAGAGTAAATTTTGAGGCCATTCCATAAATTTCCTTAAAAAGGAAAAAATACTGCATCTCCCCAATAATTAATAATTACTAGCTCTCACTAATAATATGCCTTATCCATAATAGATGGCTAATAAGCATGGAGGCAACAAGAGAATTATGGGAGTTTAAACTAGTTTGGAAAGCCTCTGGTTCTTACCTTTCTCCTCAGTGACAAAGAATGTCCGGTTAAACACTTAACCAGGTAAATGATAGGCAAAAAACCAGAAACAGACAGTTTTAGAATGCTTGAGTATGTGTACAATGCCATATATATACTACGGCAGAACAGAAAGAAACCCTAGAACACAAGATATTAGATTAGAAAGGACCTTAGAGCATAGAACATAGAATTGCAGAACTGAAAGAAGGCTTAGAAGATTATTAATTTTAAAGCATAGAAGTGCTGAAAACTCAGAAAACTGAGATCTGGTATGTATAAATGATTCATTTCACAAGGCAGAGGTAGAATGAAAACCAAGGAAGGGCTCAAGACCTCCAGTAAGGGACTTTTTTTTTTCCTGCACCTCATGGTATAAAGAAGTTGTCAATCATAACAATGATATAAATTTACATCTGGAAGAAGCCTTTGTAAATAATGAATCCAATTTCCTTTTTATTTCTATTCTCTGACCATTTTCTTTCCAGCTGCCTTGCCATGAGAACCACAGTCCATGGCCTGGAGGTTTTATCCTTTTCACATCTGGAACTTCTGCTCTGAGCATTGCTGTTCGGATGAGTAAGGGCTTCACCTGACTAACTGTTTCAGACAGGTGAGCCATGTTTTTCCTTCTTCCTTTACCCTCTATTTGCCAGCTGCTGCATGTGTAACCCCAACCTTTCCTGTCCTTCCCATTTTGGAAGTATGATCAAAATCAATTCAGAAAATGCTGCAGAAAAGGGTATATCCTTCTACTTCTCAATGGTACCACTTATTATCCCTGCAACTTTCCAGACCAAAATGTTCTTCTTTGGCTATTTCTTCTCCAGGTAACTTGTCTCCCTCATCAGAATGTTAGCTAATTGAGGGGAAAGATTGGGCTAACAGTGCTTGCCTCACAGTAAGTACTTAATAAATGCTTTCCCATTCATTTATTATTTTTTCATTTATTTTTCAATTGGGGAAACCAAGGCCCAGAGGGCAACATAACTTGCCCGAGTAATTCAGTGGAATTTATTTCTCCTTGTAATATTTGTCCAGAAGAGAAATAAATTAATCTCCTTCTTATGGTCCTCCCGGTTCTTTGGCAGAAGAAAGCGTACCACAGGCCGATAATGTGCGCTCTGTTCCCTGAATTATTGGTGTGCCATATGCTGTAAAAATCGGACTCCCCCAAGACCACACATTCAGAATCCAACCCTAGAAGTTATAAACAACCCAAATCACCTCTTTTTTCTTTGCTTCCAAGAGGGTTAATCCCCTGTCTAGTGCTTTATCAGTCTCATGAAGAACAGTCAGAGAAACCTGCCAATCTGAGCAAAGTACAGTGCAGCAGGGAGGGGGAAATCATATTATTCCAACACTGTACCTCACTGTAATTCACCAAACATCTCAGGCAGTAAAATTCTAATGCTGTCCCTGATTCTTTTATTGAAATGAGAATAGAAATTGATGCAACATCAATCCATTCTTATTGCTGTGTTAAGATTCTCCTAAAATACTGCCTAGTGTTCCAACTCTGGGGAAATACTCAATGAACCTATTCATAGCCGCCCCACCAGCAGTCTTAGATTGCCCAGGATTATAAGAGCCACTAACCAGTAATGCTGAAAGAAGCTGGTATCCTGCCTATTTCCCCTCTCTCTATCATCACCTATCTGGAGCTGACAATCAGAGAACATGGAATATTCCTGTTCTTTGAAACTGCCTGTGAAAATTAAATTGTCTGATGACTCCCACTCTCCCAAGTCAATCAGAGTACAAACAATTTCTGGAACAATGCATTGCCTTTTGGTCCCAGGTAAGCTTTGTTCCTTCTTTGAATGAAAATTAGGGTATAAGCTCATCACTCAGCTGGCAGTTGCAGTACAGTAGGCAGGCAGAAAGCTTGCATTTGTAGAAAGAATGCTGCCTGTGAAATGAGGGGATCTGGATTCAAATTACTGTCTCCTGTCTCTGTGACTTGAGCAACCTACTGAACACTTACAGAGTGCTATATCACATTCTGGATGTGACATCTTAGAAAAAATTCTGACAAATCGAAGTCCATATAGCACAGAATATCCCTTAAGGAGGAGAGAGACTGGAACCCATGCCATATGAGAATCAGTGGAGGAAACAAATAGACTAGGGAAGAGAGCATCCAGAAAAGTTGGGAGAACTTTCAAGTACTTGAGTAATTGAAGGACTGGCAATAGCTACTATATGTAGAAATAGGTAGGGGAGCAGTGCCCACAAAGAGACAGGAAAGTCTTCATCAGGATCAGATCATTTCAGACCAACTTCATTTCTTTTTTGATAAGATAGCTGGACTGTTGTATCTGGAGTAGGGGTGAAGTGGAAATGTCATGGACATAGAACATAAATATAAATGTATGTATATATACACACATACACACACACACACAGAAGAAGGGAGAAGGGGAGGGAGGGAGGAAGGGAGGAAGGAAAGGAGTATTAGTTTGTAGTTTAGCTAAGCATTTGAGAGAGTCTCATGTGCTGTTCTTACCAGTGTTGGAGATTCATGGGCAAGATGATGGAAGAGTTAGGTAGATTCAACCCAGACAAAAGAGCAACAATTAATCAATATCAACTTAGAAGGTCCCTAATGAAGAACTCCAGGCACCTGTGATTTTTAACATTTTCCCAGTGACTTAGGGGAAAAAAAAGTTATAGAGGTATAACAAGCAATTGTTTTATATGGGGCCAAAGAGATGGAAGAAGCTGTATAGAGAATGACCACAGAGGAAAATATTCCAAGAGAAGAGGTGGTGTAGCTCTCATCCTCATTCTGTTGATTCAGATTGACCTTGGAATGTTTTAAAACTAAGAGATTTTTCAAGCCACTATCCATGCCCCCTACATCATATTTTTAAGTTGATTTCTTTTTTTTAACTCATGTAAGAATTCACATTTTTTGCTATGAAATTTCATTTGATCAGATTAGATCCAGTGTTCAAGATCATCAAGTTTATTTTGAATCCTGGCTCTGTTATGAACTACATAAGTGAAAGAGAGCTGGGTGGGACATTGGACAGAGTATTGAGCCTAAAGTTAGGAAGACATGAGTTCAAATGCAACTTCAGACACTTAGTGATTGTGTGACCAGTTCATATATCTATGCTACCTCAGTTTCCTAAACTGTAAAATGAGAATTATAACAGCACAGAAGCAAACAGAGATTCTCAGACACTCCACTGGAGACTTCTTCTAAGTTGATCTTGAGCCATAAGATTATTCTTTGGGTTCATCCATTCAGCTCATTCTGAATTCACCTAATTGTATTTTAATTTTGCTCACATTGCTAAATCTTTTCCACAAGAGTAAAAATAGATAGCATCTAAAGATAGAACTTTAAGGTTTACAAAGTGCCTTTTAATAATATCATTCTATCTTTACAAAAACCTTGGGAGCCAAGTGCTATTATGATGCCCATTTAAAAACAAGGAATTTAAGGCAGACACAGACTAAGTGATTTGCTCATAGTCACTCAGCTAAGTAAAGTATCTGAGGTAGGATATAAAATCAGATCTTCCTCATTCCAGGTCCAGTGTGCTATCCATCCCAACACCTAACTACATAAAGAATAAGAGGCTTAATCAGAATTTTTGCTAATGTTTCCATAAATTATCTATTGGCCTAGTAACTCGTCAGAAAAAGGAAATAACAGTAGTCATGCATGATCAGTTCTTTATTAAGGCATGAAGGCTATTTCTAATTTCTGCTTCCTTTTATGACAGTCACCAACTAGCTTATCATTATCATATTTTTATCATTAATATCATTAATGACACTGATGCATTATATCATAATAATAACAATTTATTATCATTAATTATATTATATTCATTAATAGTAATAATGATGGCACATCCTTAAATTTTTCTGGTAATTAAATCAAATTCACTGAACTAAAAGTTGTAGGCTCCAGGTTCTTTTCTTTCTAAAAAGGGGAGCATTTTTCCTTTTTCAATTTTTTACTATTCCTCTCCCATCCTTTCTATTCAAAGATTGGCTTAGCAATTACATCTGCCAGTTCCCTAAGGAGACAAGGATGCAGTTCACTTGGACCCATCAAGGGCAGCCAGGTGCTCTCTAACCATGTTCCTACTTATTGTGGGTATTAGCTTCATATTAGCATATTTGTTCTCTCCTTTTCAATCCAAAAATCATTTTTTCTTGGCAAAGAAAAGAGAAACAAGATTTTCATTTTTCTCCTTGTTGAAATTATTTCACTGATGTCTCTAGAACTTTATTTTTAAAAATTCCTCCTCCTTCCTATGCTGACTTTCTCTATAAAAATATTAGGCCACAGGATCATTCCTAGTCTTCCTTTTGAATCCTTTGAAATCTGCTTTCCCCAGCTCTAGAGAGTCTAAGTTTGACAAATACAGAGGTGGAGTGGGTCATTGTCCCCCAAAAAAGCTTGTCATTTTTCCACCTTGGTAACTTGTTCTTCCTTATTCATTAGAATCATACTCACTAAAGAATTTAATCTTATTGATTTTTCTGATTTCCCTTTCCCTAATAATATTGTCTCAAACTATCCTATATGAATATGTAATTTATTCACTCTATAATTATCCTACATATAAACACAAATGTATCTACATATACAGGGATTGTCTTGACGTTCTTTGTATCCCCAGTCCTTAGCACAGTGCCTGGGATATAGCAGACATTTAATAAATTCTAGTTGACTGACTCATTAACTGAATGCCCTCTGAATAACCCTTCAGAGTTATTTGAACATAATATCTTTAGTTGAACAAATCAGAAGATCTAGATTTGAGTTTCAGCTCAGCCATTTATATACTACATGGAATTAGATAAATATTCTCATCTCTCTACATCTCAGTTTATTCATTTGTAAAATAGGAATAATAACATTTGTAGTGGTTACCTTGAAGTCAGTGAAAAGATTGAATGAAATTATGTGAAGCACTTTGTAATCAGTCAAGTGCTATAAAAATGAATCATTATCATCATCATCATTGTTTAGGGAATGCATGACCAAACCAATCAAATTCATTTGGGTCTAGATTTTGCTATCTTTGAATAAGAAATGATTTTTTTTGGTGTAATTTCATGTATTGCCATGCTTTTTGTATTTTGTTAACAATAACCAGGAGAGATAGGGAGGAATAGAGGAATTCATGTGTGAAGAAGACATTCTGCTAAGATCAGCTCCAGACTTCCATGCTCATTTTCTTTCTTACTTGTATGATTTGAGTAAGGAAGCAATAACTTCTATAAATCTCTGTTTGGGGATAGCACTAGTGACCCAGTCTTCTGATTTGGATAAATAAAAAGCCCTGAACAAATAGCCCTTCTGTGATTTGTGTCCCTGTTGCATCTACTCTTTCCTGGCTTATGAAGGAATATTGGAGACAGAATAGAATAAACTGTAACTTGGTGCATTTTGAAAGGTCAGAAGAGCACTGGACTCCAAAAAATAAGTTCAGATTAGAGTTTGTGGGAAATCAAGTCCAATGATAAGTAAAGCTCTAGACAACCTGCTGATCCAGCCTATAAAGGGGTTGATATCCTAATCTAACAACAGATTGATACTGTTCTCAGCAAGCGAGGGAGGTAGGGAATTGTCCATCACTCTACTATATTTGGACTGAACTTGGTGGTGTGAATGTTTTTTAATTTGAGTTTGAGGCCACTGTCACTAAAGACAGAAGCGAAAAGGGAGAGCAGTTGAGAGATGCTTTTATATTATTCTTGCTATAGATTAGTAAACATCCATTTTTTAAAAAGCTAATTGATATTTATTGGTTAAATGAGATTGGAGAGATAATCACTCTGTCAGGCAATTACATAAGGGAGATATGAACTGAAATTAATTAATATTAGATAAAACACATAAGAATGGAGGTTCAAGCCAAAAACATTAGAAAAATACTCCTTTCCTTTCTATAGAATCAGCAAAGAAATATAGCTAGCCCTTTGGGACACAACTTTTAGCATAAATGTGAGTTGGAATAAGAAACCCTAAAGTTTATAATCACTATTTTATCTAGTTTAAAATTTTTATTTTACACATACGTGTGTATGTGTGTGTGTGTGTTTCCTCCATCTAGATTGTAAGCTCTTTAAGGGCTAAGACTGTTCTCTTTTGTCTTTGTATTCTCAGAACCTAGTACAGTGTTTGACATATTGTAGGTATTTAATAAATGTTTGCTGATAAGTTGGTCAACTGATTTTGGGATCAGACAACCTTTATATTCTGAAGATCATAGTAAAATGTATAGAAAAGAGATGTATGTTCAGTGTATATGAACATATCAAATGTATGAACAGTTGATGGGATGAATAATCAGTGAAGGAAGCAAGGTATAAAGCAATGTAATTCTGGAATCAGAGATCCTTAGTTCAAGTTACTACTCTACTAGTTCTTATAAGTATCATGGGGGAAAAAAAGGTTACTTATGCCTCCTTGAGACTCCTCTTTTACAAAATGGAGCTAAGAATGTTTTCCCTAACTCCCTCTCAGGGTTATTGTTAACAGAATGTTTAAAAATCATAAAATTCTATGGAAATTTGAATTTTCTCTGTTATTCCCACTGACAAAAATAAAGGAAGAAAACTCATGACATAAAAATCATCAAAAAAGCTTTACAATTTTTTTCCTTAGGTCTTCAAGCAAAGGCTTTTCTTATAGATTGGTTAATTAAGCTTCTTCACCTTCAAAGGCACAGAAATAATAGGACTAGACTCAACCTGAGATATACAGTCACAATAGGATCCTGAAGCTGGAGGAGAGGCTCAAGTTCTGAATGCTCTAATTCCTTGGAGAAAGTCAGTCAGAGAAGGTAGAAATGTGCTACACTATCAGCAATGTATGTCTGTCGGGGTCAGCACAGATAAGGATGGATATTTCTCTGTCAAATTGTTTTGCATTGCCATTCAAAGCCAGAAGGATAGATTGATTGACTCTTTGTGAATTGTGGTTAGAATTCTATCAATACTCATTAAAAGCTCTTTCTAAACTACTCTTGCTCTTCTAGTCTCAATCACTAAGAATATCCTTCCTCCTCTGACTCTTCCTTGTTCCTATGCTTCATTTGAATACCTGGTTCACAAACCTAGGGCCAGAAACCGAAAGACTGAACTTAAGTTCGTAGGATTTATGATGGTCTCATAATCCAATGCCTTCATGTCACAAAAGAGGAAACACATTCAGAGAAGTGAGTAATTTGCTTAGAATTACTTGGAATAATATCAGAATCATGGCCTAAATTTTGGTCTTCCAACTCCAAATGTAGGATTCTATCAATTATATAACACTGCCCTTTCAGAAGTAAAAACTTTATCTAGGGTCTTTATTAACTCCCAAAACTTTTCATTGAGTCAATAAACAAGCATTTAAGCACTGCCTCAGAGAAAGCTAGGAAACTAAGTGGCACAGGTAAGGGGCCAGAGCATCTCAGGCACGGGGCACAGATATACAAAAGTACAGAGATGGGAGTAACTCATTTTTGAGGAACTGCACACAATAAGAAAAGCATATTAAAGTTACAGAACATGAGAAAGAAAGTTAGGTATAAGAAGATTGGAAAGATAGGAAATGATCAGGTTGTGAAAAATGTTTTTTTTTTTTTGCACTAAATTATTTTATTTTCAAATTACATGTAAAGATATTTTCAGCATGCATCTTTATAAGATTTTGAGTTCCAATTTTTTCTTCTTCTCTCTTTCCCTTTCTTCCTCCCTTCCCAAGATAGTAACAGTCAGATATAAATTATGTGTGTAACAATCACTTGAAAAAAATATTTACACATTAGTCATATTGCTAAGGAAGAAACAGAAGAAAAGGGAAAAACCATGAGAGAAAAAAAAAGTGAAAATAATATACTTCAAACTGCATTCTGACTACATAGTTTTCCCTGAAAGTATGATGGTTTTCCTTAATGTGTCTTTTGGAATTGTCTTGAACCATTGTATTGCTGAGAAGAGCTTAAGTATCATAATTGACCATTACAGAATCTTGCTTTTACTGTGCACAGTGTTCTCCTGGTTCTGCCCAGTTCACTCAGCATCAGTTTATGATGAAATTTAAGTGCCAAATGGAGAGCTTTCTATTTAATGCTGAAGAAAATTTAAAGTATTGAAATTAATTGAGGAGAAAGATGACCTGTATTATAAAAGAATCACTTTAATACCTGACTGAAGGATGATTTGGGATGGGGAGAGACTTGAGACAGGAAGACTAAGCAGAAGGTTACAGTAATAGTCCAGGTAAGAGATGATAAGGACCCAAACTAGGACGATGATGGTGTGGATAGAGAGAAGGAGACATACAGAAGAGATATTTATGAATAGAAACAATAAAGTGACAAATGAATGAATTGTTGGCTCTTGAAAAAACTCCCAGTCACTACTCTTTGTAACTAATAATGACGAGAGCACCCTAACTTTTTCAGGGGAGCTACTTATTCCTCAAATTTTCCATACTCTCTTCCTTGTCTTGATATATTTTGTCAAGAAAAGAAGTAGGGTCCAGATCTCACCTTCTGGTAGAGAACCCATTCCCTATTGGAGCTGTAGTCAGGGAAATCTAATATTAACTAAATAGTAGCAGTGAGGAAAAACAAGGGCTTCTCTAGCTGAACAAGCCGACATGGTTGTGGGCCTTTTGGCATTCTCTCTCCAGGAATCACATGCTTTCAGATCTGGACAAGATCCTAGAATCCATCTGTTTAACACATATCTGAACAAGAATCCCTATAATAGCATCAACCAATCAATAACTATGGATTTAGTAATTACATAATAGATCCTGGAGATGTGGTGATAAAAATGAGGCAGATCCTTTCTCAAGGAGCTTATATGCCATCAAGTATGATGAGATAACATATAAACTTATAAGTATATGCCATATAATATACACATATACAGATAGATACAAATGTACATACACATGTGTGCATGTATATGTGTGTGTGTGTGTATGTATATAATATGAATGCAAAATATGTACAAGATAAATTCAAGGTAATTTGGGGTATTTTATATATATATATATATATTTATGTAAATGTATGTTTATATGAATTCAAAATTATACAAAATAAATTCAAGGTAATTTGGGGGATATATATATATATATGTATATTTATATGAATGCAAAATATATACAAAATAAATTCAAGGTAATTTGGGAGATAGCAGAAGGGAAGCTCTGTTAGCCTAGAAGGGAATTGGTGATTAGGAAAAATTTTATTTTTGCTGAGTTTTGAAAGAAATTAATAATTCTAAGAGACACAGGTAAGATAGCGCCCTCTCTTCCTTTCCTTCCTTCTTTCCTTCTTTTCTTTCTTCCTTCTTTCTTTTCTTTTTTTCTTCCTTCCTTCCTTCCTTCCTTCTTTCCTACTTCCCTTCTTCTCTCCCTGCCTCCCTTCTTCCCTCCCTGCCTCCCTTTCTTTCTTTTCTTTCTTTCCTCAAAAAAAGCAGCATGAAAATCAGGACTGCAAAGGTACTAGGGAAAATTGACCCACCTTGAGCCAAATGCCTTTAGATTCAGCAGTGTGCTGAAAGTCTGATGCTTCTGCCAGAGGCTTTCTCCCCTCGTTGAAAGTCTGACCATTCCAGAAGCCTTGGCCTTTGACAGCTGGTAAAAGAAACAGTTTGCAATAATTTCCCCAATAACTACAAGGCCAGGACAAGATAAGTGTATGTTCAGTCCTTAAAAGAAAATTCCAGTCCAAATACTTTCAGTTACTAAAAATTAGGACTGTTTGCTCACTCACTACCTCCTCTTTCTGCTGATGGTGGAATCAGTGCTTGTTAGGAAATGACAAGATTACAGGGCAGCTAGGTGGGGCAGAGGATAGAGCAGCAACTCTGAAGTCAGGAGTCAGGTCCTGAAGACCGGAGTTCAAATCTGGTCTCAGACACTTAACACTTCCTAACTGTGTGACCCTGGACAAGTCACTTAACCCCAATCCCCTCAGCCAACACCCCCTCATGTGCGCGCGCACACACACACACACACACACACACACACACACATACACACACACACACACACAAAGAAAGAAAGAAAGAAAATGACAAGATTATAATATGTTCTGGAAGACAAAGGAAATTCACTGGGTAACCCAGACCTGCAGCAACTTGGAGCTGGAGCAAGCCATGTATGGGGAGAGCAATAAATCCTCCAGTGGGTGACCACCAATAGCACCATATTAGAGAATATCATCATTCTGGCCTCCTGCCATCTATTCAATTTATTATATGTCTTTTATAGCTTGTTTTTCTTTTCTTTTTTAAATAATATAGTAGAACTCTCCTTTAACTTATAAAACACTATGGCTTAATATATATTATTCCAAAAATATAGTCTTCAGATCAAGGAAGTGGACACTACCATTGTCCTCTGTCATGAGCAGATTACATCTGGAGTGTAGGATCCACATCTGGGCACTGTATTTTAAGAAAGAACATTTATAAAAGAATGGAAATGGGACAGGAAATCATGTCAAGTGAATAAGAAATAGGCATAGTGCCTGGGGGCATTTAGTTTGGAAACTATAAAACACATTGGATAAAGAGAATAGCATTGATTACTTCAAATATCTGAAGATTGATCATGAGGAAGGGGAATCAGATTTGTACTCCTCTTCCTTGGAGCACAGGACTAGAATCTTTGGAATAACCATGGGAATATGTAAAGAGTGAAGATGTCAGATTCTCTTCTAGAATGAAAAAAACTTCCTCTATCAAACTGTTCAAAAATCCAGCTGTTTTATTTCTTTCCTATGCTAATCAAGATCACAATTGTAATCTAATCATCATATGTAGTATATAGGCAGCTGGCCTTGGAGCCAGGAAGACCTGCCTGTAGCCTATACTGGCTGTGTGACCCTGGACAAGCCCCTTATGGAGACTTGAGATTAATCTCAGTCCTCTTGGTTTCTATCTTCTTGGGAACCATTTCCACATAACATTTTCCAGCCACCTCTAGAGTCATGCTGTCTACACTCTGACTATCATCCTCATCTCCTCTTCTCCACCTCAGACTCTCTTTAACCATGGACTCCATACCCAAAATGCTGGCTCTGATAGGTGAGCTTTCACATGATTTTGCATGGCACTGGGTCTCTACCATTTCTCCACTACCTATACTCCTTCTCCCCTCCCCCATTCCACTTTCTATCTCCACTTGATTATCTTCCTCCATTATAATAAAGGTCTTTAAGGACAGGGACTATCTTGCTTGTATTTGTATCCCAAACTCTCTCTAGACTTCCTGCCCATCTATGTTTATAGACAATTCTCTAAGACTAAAAGCTGAAGAGAAAGTGTCAAACTGCTTATTAGCAGGAATTCCCTTACAAAAAAGTTGCCTTTACCAATATAGTCACTAGTCCTTATTTTCAATTCATGACAATTGTAATGATAACCTATTTTAGAATATATTAAGTTTAAAACAAAATGTTTTACATTTAAATCTCATTTGTATTTCACACTAGCCCTTTGAGAGAGACACTGAAAATTGAAGAAACTGAGGCTTAAAAAGATGAAATGACTTTTTAAGTAACTAAAAAACTAGGTTTTTTTTTAAATTAAAGCTTTTTATTAACAAAACATAAGCATGTGTAATTTTTCAACATTGACCCTTGCAAAGCTTTCTGTTCCAAATTATCCTCTCCTTCCCTCCAACTCTTCCCCTAGATGGCAGGTAGTCCAATATAGTTAAATAAATATTAAAATATATGTTAAATTCAATGAGTATACATATTTATACAGTTATCTTACTGCACAAGAAAAATCAGATCAAGAAGGGGAAAAAAAAACTGGGAAAGAAAACAAAATGCAAATAAACAACAACAGAGAGAGTGAGAATGCTATGTTGTGTTCCACATTCCGCTCCCACTGTCCTCTCTTTGGGTATAGATGGCTCTCTTCATCACTGAACAATTGGAATTGGTTTGAATCATCTCATTGTTGAAGAGAGCCACGTCCATCAGAAATGATCATCATATAATTTGTTATTGTCATGTATAATGATCTCCTGGTTCTGCTCATTTCATTCAGCATCAATTCATGTAAGTCTCTCCAGGCTTCTCTGAAATCATCCTGCTGACCACTTATTACAAAACAATAATATTCCATAACATTCATATACTATAACTTATTCAACCATTCTCTAACTGATGAGCATCCACTCAGTTTCCAGTTTCTAGCCACTACATAAAGGGCTGCCACAAACATTTTTGAACCTATAGAGAAGAACTAGTATTAAAGGCAAGATTCGAATTCAAATCTTGCAGACTCCAGGTCTACTGTGTAATACATTATTCAATTCTGCCTTTTGTTCTGTGTATGTGCCTACCTTTTTCAGGAACAAATGAAGAGCCATGTCTGATATATCAAGAGATATATCAAGTCTGTTCATCCATTAATCAGTTAATTAACCTTTATTAAGTATTTTTAAAAACGTGTCCGGCACTGCATGACGTTCTGAGAATACAAATATAAAAAAAAAAATCAACAATTATTCTCAAGGAATTCAGTTTTTCTCAGGGGAGTCAGAAATTGCTTATATAAATATGAGGACAAGAACTAGACCCATATTTTCATGGGCAGAATTAATTCTCAGATAAGCAAACTCTCTACCAATTCAGGTCAGCATTTTCTTTCAGTGTAACATCTTAGATAGTTGCCCAGTGCATTGAGAATTAAAGGGATTTATGGGTCACACCAATAGAATGTTGGAGATGAGTCTTGATCCTTCCTCTCTTTATATAGCCATATATATTGTAAGAGAAATGATTATTTGTCTCTCATATTAAGAGCCAATTATTAAAATTGGGGAGATCCAAACTTTTTTTCCCTTTCTTATTTCCTTGAATAATCTCTCTGGCACAGGGTTGGTGGAAGATAGGATCAACATTCTCCTCATTCTCTAAGGTCTGACTTCTAATTTAAGGCAAAACTCCCTTCTGTTCAGGCTTAAGTAGGGGATAAATTTTTTGAATAGATTGCCCAAGGCTGGGGGTAACTAAGAAATAAATGACATAATTAAAGTTCACTGGAATAAGTTCAGCCCCTCATTGTAATATCCATTTTCTCATTAATTCTTAACCAATCAGAGTTGATTGCCATTCTTGGGAAACCCTTTTCCAAGGACATATATACATGTGCCTGCAGTTATAATTTTCTTTGGTCTAAGAGAGATGGCCAAATGATCATCCTCTTATTAATACATTTTCTGGCATTATTAATAAAATAGTTAAATTACTCAGAAATTGTATTTCTTGAACTTTTTAAATACCACAACAGAATGCATATATAGATATATGAATATATAGTAGATATAGAAAGGCAGATAGTTATATACCAGCAATTATATACATATATAATATATAGGTACATAAAATAAATACATAATATATATACACAAATACACATATACAAAATATATAGAAGGTATTTAGGGAGAGAAGGAAACTTTAGTTGGAGGGATCAAGACAGGTTTTGTGTCAAAGTTGGAGCCTAAACTATGTCTTTAAAAAGAATAAGGAATTCTGTGAGGTCAAGGTAAAGATGCACTACATTTCAAATATGATGGATAATCCATAAAAGGCACAAAAACAGGAGGTGAAGTACCATTTTTGAGGAGCAAAATAACTTAAATCTTTCAACTCTCCAAGCAGTAGAACACCAAAGATCCTTCATATTGGGGGGTATACCTGTTTGGTCTATTTAATCATCAGAAATTTGTTCTCAGATTAACAGTCTCCATGATCATACGTTGCCTTTTCTCCTATATTCTCTAGTACTTTCTTTTCAACATCTCCCTCACACAGCAAAAGAATGGAGATAGAAGAGATTGGGGAAAAAAATGAATTTTCCCTCAAGGATAGTGCCAAGGATCACATATGTCTATTATTTTTTGGCTTTTATATTGAATTAGTCAGTTATTATATATCTATTAAGTGCCTACTGTGTGCCAAGTTCTGTACTATATTCTGAGCATGCAAAGAAGGACATAAGGAAGTCACGCAGCTAGGTGGGAAATAATGAGATGACTACATAGGGTACCCTTCTTAAATGGTGAGTAGCTCTCTAATTATTTCCAATCAGAAGGAGGAAAGGATCCCAGGGGAGGAAATATTGAGGAAGTGTGAGTTTCAGAGTTTATGTGATCTTGAAGAAAGGTGAATTTCTGAAAACAATGATGAAGTGCCTACATATTGCTGTATATGAGATAATATAGCATGTCTATATATTATGAAGTTACCTTCAGGAAAGAGAACTCACCTATGATGAATGGCCTAGAATCACTTTGGGGAATTTCTCACAACTCTGTCACCATGTCCCAATGCAGAAAAACAAAATTGGAAATCTCTCTAAATGATACCGTAACTTGTTACCATTTCTTCTTATAAACACCTGCTTCACAAAGCTTGAAAGCAGGAAGGAAATCTGTTTATTTCTACTTTGAATAAAACAAAAAGTCATCTCTTTTTGTTTTATCATTTTCTTTTATTATTATCAGTTTATTCATTGTGTATTATTAATGTATTTTATTAGTATTTGTTTTTTATTATTATAATTCATAGAAAATGTTGACATCTCTCCTTCCTTCTCTGTCTTTGTCTCTCTTCCTAGTTGGCTATCTGTCTGTCTGTCTCCCCTCTGACTCACAATCAGGCACTAAATAGAGTCCTCAGCCCGTGCTGCTCTTAGAGATCTAAGGATGCAGTATCTCTTGCATCTCCATAATTTCCTGCAGTGGGGACCTATTGTTCTGTTTGTAACTCATTGCAATCACCAGGAAGTGATAGCAATCACTCTTCCAGACTTTCTCAAGGTATTCTCTAGCTCCAAAGCTTTGCTATGCCTGTAGTTCATATCATTAACTACCAGGTGGTTCTACTAGCTCTTTTTTTTTTTTTTTTTTAGAAGGAAAACCATTATGAATGAGTTTGCTTTTTTGGAGACAGAGGGAAATTTCAGGGATATTGTTTCAGCTCAAATACCAAATTAGATGTTTTTGCATCCTAAAGCCTTGTATTACAATTCCTAATGGCCTTTGGGTTTCACACAAAAATCTATCCAACAGTCAGGAACACAAAATGACCACTCTCAGTTTCAAGGAGACCCTGTTATTGGCATTGAAGGGAATCAGAATGAATCCAGTTGGATGCCCCTTTCCCCTATCATTTGACTAATCTGAACAGATCCCAAAACCTAAAAGTTTGGCAACTTCACTCTCCAATTCCTCTTCAATTTCGCCCTAGTTTTCACTCAAAATTTACAAGGTCCTCCAAGGTCAGGATTCTTCAAATTAGATCAGGTGGCTTCCTCTTACTCTTAGATATCACAATACATGCAAATCCTCCCCAAGTCCAGAGAGTAAAAGAAGGAGGACAATAAATTTAATTCCCAGGCATTGTGTTACCTGTACTCTGGTCACAATGTTTATCTCCTACTTCTTCCCTTCACTCCATCCATGGATCAATCTTACACAGAAAATAATAGAAAGGTACATGATAGATGTAAAAGTAGGATGTGATATATAACCAATGAGAAACTTCATAGAAATTGAGGTGTAAAGGATATCATCAAAGAATTATATGACTGAAAGAAAAGATGTCAGGGAGTGAGAGTAAGGGATAATAAGTAGAAATGGTCAGTATGATCCACATATCTCTTGAACATTGACAATGAAAACTGGAGAAATCCCAAATTTTGTCCTTTTGGTAGGACATGGACAAGAGTTACACAGCATTGTCACAGGTTGGGCTTTGATGTACATCTTGGAAGGAACTCTCAGATTAATCAGACCAACCCAACTTTTTGAATATTTAAGTTACAATTAGAGCCAACCAAAAGTGCAATATGTTCATCTGAAAGTGAGGGCAAACCCCAGCCTTGGAAGTCTCCCAGTAAGATATATGACCTTGAATGTAATGAATAAAGACATATGAGAAAGTTTATGTGAACTGATACAAAATAGTGCAAGCAAAACTAGGAAAGCAATATAGGTAATGTCTAAAGTAGTGTAAATGGAAAGAACAACAACTAAGTTACAAAGAGAATATGGGAAGATACTATTTTCACTCTAATCTTTGCCAAACTTTTTGTCCTTTTTATATTATTATAGTGAATGGCTCTCAGAATGAGGGAGGAAAAATATTAATAATGTAATACCAAAGGTCATTAATAAAATTTATTTTAAAAAGTAAAGAAAATTTATGATCACTGTTAGAGATGTTATGGAGGATATTCTTGGCCAAGTTGAAGTAGATGATCTCAGAGACGCTTCCATATCCTGAAGAGTTTAGTAATACCATTACTACAGGTGATTTAATTAGTCTTGTGATAATGAGGTTTTTTTGCTGAACTAGGATTTAGGGCAATCTACCCCCAGACTCTTCCCTTTACTTTGAATAAATGCTAATAGAGGTAGGGGAGATTGCAAGAAAGCAAATTTAAAGTATTTGGTGGGAATTCTGATTCTAAACCTTTAAAATATTGTGATTTTTTTCCATCTCAGGCCTCAGATTACTTAGCACTTATGTTATTGTTATTGTTCAATCATTGCAATCCTGTTGCTTGCTAAAGGCCCACAATCCCAAAGTAGGGAAGGCTGTTGGGGGTGGGGAAGGGGAAGCTATCCAGCCCTTTACCCACAGGGAGAACTAGCAGTACATGAGTCTTGGACACATTTCTCTGTCACTGGCCAGTTAATATGACAGGCTTTGCAGAACTAATACAGTGCTGTGGGTAAGATTTATGGCCATTACAGACCCATTTCCCTATCCCCTGGGCCAAATCAGGACCTCACGAAAGGATAACATGTCCATAAATAAAATGGGCATTAATATTACCATTTTACAACACTGTGGCACTTGACCAAATGCCTGCTAATGACGTATCATCAGCACCTTCTCATACACCACTAATAGCAATTCCCTGAAAACAAATACATTATTTCCCAAGCCCTAAGAAGCCATTTGCTCTACTGTGCTGGAATCCTTTTAAGTGAGTGGCTGATAAATTAATGGACCTGTTAAAAACTATTCATTGCGAATTTCCACTCACATCCATTTTACCTTGGTTGGCGTGATCCAAGTTAAACAGCTTACAGGATGCATGGGAGAATGGTGTCCACGTGTATGGATACATGTAAAAGAATGTCATTCTGTATAAGTATGTACATAAATGTATGAGAGGCCCCATAAATATGGGATAAGAACTCAGGATTCTCAATTTCTAGCTGATTACTTCCAAGAGTCAGAACAATAGAAAGATCACTGAGTCCAGATGTGGAAGAGTTGGGTTCAAATTCCAGCTCTGTCATTTATTAACTGTCAACCTAGGAAAATTCCTTTTTATTTTCCGTTTGAAAAGAACAGAGGCAGTATAATATAGTGAGGAAAGCATGGGATTTGGAATCCAAGGACCTGGTCTTTACTAAAAAGTTGCTGAGACTACAATTAGGTGCCTCAGTAGATAAAATACTGAGCTTAGAGTCAGGAAAACTCATCTACCTGAGTTCAAATCTGACTTTGAGATACTAGACAAATTACTTAACACTGTTTGCCTCAGGTCCTTTACATATAAAATGAGTTGGAGAAGGAAATCATCCCAGTATCTTTGCCAGGGACACCCTAAATGGGGTCAGGAAAGACCAAGTAGGATTGTGTAAAAACAACAACAAAAGTTGAGACTGCTCCAAAATTCAAGGTGATGGTATTGGTGAGGTGAGTGTGTTGCATTGAGTCCCTAGAAAAAGCCACTGTCATCCTTCTGAGGGATTTTAAAAATTGTTCTATTTATGAGCTAGAAGGGATTTTAGGTATTATTTTATCTCATGTCCCCAGTTTTGTCATGTTGTCATGTAGCCACTGTTTAAACATTTCTAGTGACCCGGATGTCACTACTTCTGGAGGCAGCCAGTTCCATTGTTGAATGGCTCTGACAATTGGGAAGTTTTCAGACTGACCTGAATGTTTCTTTTTGTAAATCGCATCCCTTGGTCCTACCCTCTGACAACACATTGGCAGCTGCACTGAAAAAGACTATTTTCTCTTCCCCGTGGCAGGCCTTCAGATATTTGGAGACAATCTCATGTTTACTCTTACATTTTCTTTCTTTGAGCCAAACAGCTCCAGTTCCTCCAATGGTGCCCCAAATAACGTGTTGCCCAGACTCTTTCTTCAATAGCTATCAAATCTGTAGCATGAACTGGTCATCATAAAGGCAGCTGGAGGTCACAGTGTACATGAGTACTGGCCTTGGAGCCAGAAAGAACTGAGATACACAACTCAGATACACTTACTGAGCAAATCACTTAACTTCCTCTGTCCCAGGCTCTTCATCGATAAAATGGGGATCATAATAGCACCTACCTCCAGGGTTTCTGTGAGTCTCAAAATGATACAAGATGTGTGTATCATAGTTCATTTCAGTTTGAGAATTTTTCAATTGTTAGATATTTAAGGATGCAACAAGGAGCAACTAGCTAGAGCAGTGGATAGAGCACCAGCCTTGGGGAGCCTGAGTTGAAATCTGATCTCAGGTACAAGTTGTGTGACCCTGGACAAATTACTTAATCCTGTTTGCCTCAATTTCTTCATCTGTCAAATAAACTGGAAAAGCAAATGGCAAATCACTTTAGACCTTTGCCAAGAAAACCCCAAAAGAAGTCAGGAGTTGGATATGACTGAACAATGAAAAAAATAAAAACCTTTAAATACTATATACATGTTAGCTACTATTTTTATTATTAGTGTGCAGTTACTCCCTATAGTAACTCTTCAGGTTTTGGAAGCATCTCAGATCATCTACTTCAACTTGTTCTTCATCAAGAATCTCCTCCATAACATTTGATGTTATGATGTGATCATATAGTGATCATAAAATTTTTGTTTATTTTTTAAAATAAATTACATTAATGACTTTTGCTGTTATATTGCCAATATTTTCCCTTTCTCTTCCTGAGAGTCATTCACTATAATAATATAAAAAGGAGAGAAAGTTTAGCAAAGACTAGAGTGATGGGGGGCCTTCCAATATTCCCATATTTAGGTCTGATTCTCACCTCAAGAAGCTTTCAATATATTGAGAAGATAGGAAATAACATTTAGAAGCATTGACTTTTTTATCAATGTTTGAGTAATTTCATCAAGAACTTAGATAAAGATAAAAGGTATCTATGGCATTCTTAGTAAATTCATAGATGACATAAAACTAGCAGAATCAGTTAAGATGGAAGAATAAAATCAGAATCAGAATTTTAAAAAATACTGAAGTGCTACAAGATTGGGTCTAATCTGATAAAATGAAATGTAATACAAATAAATAGAAAGTCTTACATTTGGGTACAAAAACTATAAGTGAAATGAATCTAGACAACAATTTGGCTACAAAAGGTCATATGGCTCTAGCAAACTTCAAGCTCAATATGGATCACTGGTACAATTTCCCAGTCCCCAAAAGGCTCTGATAATCTAAGGCTGAATTGAGAGATTTGGTGTCCAAAATAAGGAAGATAACTGCTTTACTCTACTTTCCCTGGTCCTACTAAATCTAGGGTCTTTTGTTCACTTCTAGATACAACATTTTAGGAAAGCTGCTGATGAGATGGAAAGCAGATATCTAGATAATGGTTATCAGAATAATTATGACCTCCAGATTAGCCAATAGAATCTGGGATGTTTGGAGAAAGGAAAATATAAGAAAGGATCTGATAACAGTCTTTCAGTATATGAAAGAAAAGGGTAAAAAAGTATAATTAAATTTCTTTTGATCTGCTTGGCCCCAGAGGGCAAACTAGCAAAAATATGAAGAAATTGCAAAGGGATTCTCTGAACAGGAAATGGTCTAGGGATATACTTAGGAAGGTATCTGATTAAAAACAAAATCACAAGAAATATCAGGACAGGAAAAAGACAGTCCCTTTTTATAAGTAACTCACAGTCTAATGGAGAACATAATTTGTAAAAAAAAAAATGTACAAACAACTTATGTATAAGACAAATTTGAAATAATAAAGGGAAAGCACTAAGGTTAAGGGGGACTAAGAAACATATCTTATATTAGGTGAAATTTTGAGAAAGCTAGGGAAGCCTTAAGATGAAAATGAGAGCATTCTAGGAATGGGGGAAACCAGAGAAAAAGCTCAGGAGCATAGAATGAAATGTCATTTGCAAGGAACAGCAGCAAGGAAACTAGTGTCCCTGAGTCACAAAGTATAGGCAGGAAAGGAAAGTGTCAGGAGGCTAGAAAAATAGGAAGGGTCTGGCTTATAAAAGACTTTAAAAGCACAACATAGGACTTTATATTTGATTCTAAGAAAGGAATCCTTGGAGCTTACTGAATGGGAGAAGAGGGGGAATGATATGGTCAGATGTGTGTTTCAGGAAGACCAATTGACAGTTCAATGAAAGATGACAGAGTAAGGAAATAGTTGAGGCAGGGAGAGCAATTTGCCTTTTATTAACTAGATAGATGAATAGATAGATAATTATATATGTATATGTATACAAATATATATATACATCCACACACATTTATACTTATAGCATGCACACACACAACTATCTATCTATCTATCTATCTATCTATCTATCTATCAATCACACTTACCAGAAGAGAGAAATAGCAGGATTAAATGACTTAAAAGGCACCTTCCAGCTCCAAGACTGGTTCTATTAATGGTCAAGAAAAAAACAAGTTCTATCATCTTTTCCCAAGAAAACAAGGCACTTAATAGAACGGTATGTTCTATTTTATTGTGGCTTAAGTAAATTCTGCCTATGTATTGATTAAATATTGAACCCCTTAGCTTGACTGTCTTACTTTTTAGCTCAGGATCTAGGCTGTTTTCCATTGCATTTCCAAACCAATTCAATAAACATTTATTAAGTAAGATGTCAGACATCATGCTAAGTAATAGGGATAAAATTGATGAAAAGAAAAAAGCTTATAATATTATGGGGGATGGGAGATAATATATAAAAAGAAGTAGGAAATAGGAAGTATATCAGGGAGTATACAGTTTAGAGTCATCTTGTTCTGTGAAATTGAAGCAGAATAGCAAATGCAGAGTGTAGTAAAATTCTGAGTTCAGGTTCTATCCTCTATTAAAAAGTATTGGGAGGAGGAAGGAGTGTGGTACTCCATTCCCTAGCCCTTCTATCAAAAGGAGAGGATGTTGAAGGAGGGATGTCAATCAAGGCTAGAGGTTATGAGATTAGAAGTAATGAGCTGGGAAAGACATCTTGTTCCATGGATTTGAAATTAGATAGAATCTGAATAAGCTCATTCCCTCTCTGTTCTTTTTTATTATTTGGCATTTTTAGTTCTGTCTGACTCAACTTTATTTGGGATGTTCTTGGCAATATACTAGACTAGTTTGCTGTTTCCTTCTCCAGATCATTTTACAGATAAGGAAACTGAGGCAAACAAAGTTAAGTTATTTGGCCAGGCTCACACATCTACTACTAAGTGTCTGAGGCCGAATTTGAACCCGCAGAGTCTTCTTTATTCCTGATCCAGCAATACATCTATTGTGCCATCTGTTCTCTCTTGAAATCCTCTCAATGAGAAGGAAGAGACAGGTGAGGCAAGTGTATTTCCTTTCAAAGTAAATGAATTCTAAAATGTCAGGTCTGAGAAGCATCTGAAAGCATAGAGTCTCAGGAAGGGAGCTCAGGACAGAGACCAGGGAATCACACAACTGAAGGCTAGTTGGAACAATGAATATAGCATACATAAACTACAAGGGGCTTTAGAGGTTAGAATTTATAATACAGAATGTCAGAGATAGCAGGGGCCCTAGCACAGACAGATCATGTAGAATTTCAGAGGTGAAAGGGATCACAGAACATTAAACCCCAAATGTTAAAACTAGACTGTTACAGGCTCCCTCATTCTAGAAGGAACAAAGGAGGTTGAGTGACTTCCTCGATCAAGGCCACATAGACTAATCAGAGCAGAGACTTGACTAGAACTCCTGGTCTTCCAATTCTCTTTTTAAAAGTCCTCTTATATCACTCTGGACCAAAGGTGTCTTTTTGTGTTTTCAGGGCCCTGGTTATTTGCAGCCTTTTTTTCTGAACTCCCTTTCCAGCTGTCAGTCTGCCTGTACATTATGCCCATGTGCTTTCACTCCCTTTCCCTTGGAGTTGCAAATTCAAATGAAACTTGGGTCTTTGGGCTCTTTGATTCCATAGGCAACAATAACAGTGCTGTCCTATTCATTCTGACCAGAGAAATCAAGTGAACAACAAATGTTCGATGCTCACTGATTAGCTGTTCAGACCTGGGATTGTTCTTCTTTAGTAAGAATATAGAACCCCAATGGTGTCTTGAGGCACAGAACCAACCCAAGACAGCTTGTGGTGCTGGCTAGTGATTCATTGAACCAAGGGATAGAAATGAACTCTTTCCTTCCCTAATGTAATAGGATATAATGGATAGAAACAAAGCTCAGAGTATAGAACTATTAGGATTCCACTTCTACCTCTGCCTTTCTGAGCATCAGTGACAACAACGCACCTCTTATTGCTTCCTTCAGTGAGTTAAAGTGAAAAAAGTGTTTTGTTGTGATGATTCTTTATATGACAAGTTTCTTCCCACTCAAATCCATCCTCCATTTATCTGCAAAAGGATAAGCCTAGAAACTCAGCTCTGAATTTGTCATTAACCCTTGACGATAATAAACTCAATGAGCTCCCTATTACCTCCTGGATCAAATGCACAATTTACTGCTGGGATTTTAAAGCCTTTTACCCATGGGTCAATCTTTCCAGTCTTCTTAAACTTTATTTCCTTCTATATATCCTACAATCCAGCAATGTTAGCCTTTTTATTGGTCCTTCAAGATGACATTCCATCTCTCAATGTCTGTGTCCCATATCTGGAAAGCTCTCCTTCCTTACCTTGACCTCCCAGCTTACCTGTTTCCTTTAAGATGAAGTTCTTAAATTCTGCAAGACATCTTTTCTTCACCCCATTTCACCCCAATAATTTCCTTCCCATTTCCACTGTATATATCTTGAATAGTTATTTGCATGCTGCCTACCCAACTTTTGTGACTTTTCTTGAGGAACATGTTTTTGCCTTTCTTTTTATCCCTAACACTTAGCACGGTTTTTGGCACTATATAAATGCTTAATAAAATCTTTAATTGACTGATTTACAACCCTTGAGACATTATAACAATGAAAGTTATTTTATTATTACTAGTCACATATTGAGTTCAAATCCAAGTTTTGCTGTTTACTAGCTGATGACCTCAGATAAGTCAGAACAACATTGGGAATCAGTTTCAATCTCTATGCAATAAGGGGATTGTGTTAGATCCCTCCCATTTTTAAATCTGTAATTTTATGGCACCAGAGTGCTATAATGAAGTATTGTTGTTGTTCAGTCATTCAATTGTGTCTGCCTCTTCAAGACTCCATGAACTATAATACCCCAGGCTCTTTTATCCTTCACTGTCTCCTAAAATCTGTCCAAGCTTATGTTCATTGCTTTCATGACACTATCTAATTATTTCATCCTCTGCTGTCCCCTTCTCCTTTTATCTTCAATTTTTGGCAATAGCAGGGTCTTTTCTTTTTTTAATAGCTTTTTATTGACAAAAGATATGCATGGGTAATTTTTCAACATTGACCCTTGCAAAAACTTCTATTCCAACTTTTCCCCTCCTTCCCTCCACCCCCTCCCTTAGATGGCAGGTAGTCCCATACATGTTAAATATGTTAAAGTATATGTAAAATACGATATATTTTACACACACATACACACACACACACATTTATACAGTTGTCTTGCTACCTAAGAAAAATTGGATTTAGAAAGAAGGTAAAAATAACCTGGGAAGAAAAACAAAAATGCAAGTAAACAATAACTGAAAGAGTGTAAATGCTATGTTGTGGTCCACACTCATTTCCCAGTGATCTTTCGCTGGGTGTATCTGGTTCTGTTCATTACTGATCAATTGGAACTGATTTAGATCCTGTCATTGTTGAAGAGAGCCATTTCCATCAGAATTGATCATCATATAATATTATTGTTGAGGTATACAATGATCTCCTGGTTCTAATCATTTCACTTAGCATCAGGTCATGTAAATCTCTCCAAACAACTCTGTATTTATCTTGCAGTCATTTCTTACAGAACAATAATATTCCATAACATTCATATGCCACAATTTACCAAGCCATTCTCCAACTGATGGGCATTCATTCAATTTCCAGTTTCAGGCCACTACAAAGAGGGCTGCCACAAACATTCTTGCACATACAGGTTCTTTTCCCTTCTTTAAGATCTCTTTGTGATATAAGCCCAGTAGTAACATTGCTAGGTCAAAGGCTGTGCACAGTTTGATAACTTTTTGAGGATAATTCAAAATGGCTTTCCAGAATGGCTGAATCCATTCACAACTCTACCAACAATGCATCAGTGTCACAGTTTTCTGCATCCCCTCCAACATTCATCATTATTTTTTCCTGTCATCTTAGCCAATCTGACAGGTGTGTAGCGATATCTCAGAGTTGTCAAAATTTGCATTTCTCTGATCAGTAGTGATTTGGAACACCCTTTCATATGAGTGGCAATAGTTTCAATTTCATCATCTGAAAATTGTCTGTTCATATCTTTTGATCATTTATCAATTGGAGAATGACTTGATTCTTATAAATTAGAGTCAATTCTCTATATATTTTGAAAATGAGGCCTTTATCAGAACCTTTAACTTTAAAGATGTTTTCCCAGTTTATTAGCAGGGTTTTTCAATAAGTCCTGACTTTTCATTATGTAGCCCAAATAAGGTAAGTCTCAGCTTTAGTATTTGACCTTCTGGTGAATAATCTGAGTTAATTCCTTTAAGTGTTGACTGATTTGATCTCCTTGATGTCCAAGGGACTCTCAAAAATCTTCTCCAGGACTACAACACCAAAGCATCAATTCTATAGTGCTCAGTTTTCCTTATAATCCAACTTTTGCAGCCAAATATTACTTCTAGAAAAACCATAGCTTTGATTATATAGACCTTTGTCATCAAGGTGTTGTCTCTGCTGTTTAGTATGATGTCCAGAGTTTTTATAACTTTCCTTCTAAGGAACAAGCATCTTTTAATTTCATGATTAAAGTTGGTATCTGCAGTGATTTTTGAGTCCAAGAATACAAATTCTGACAATGTTTTTATTTCTTCTCCCTCCATTTTCCAGGAAATAATGAGAATAGTTTCCAGGATCTTAATTTTTAAAAATGTTAATGGAATAGGTATTAAGCAAAAACAAAATAGGTAATGAGTTGCTGTATGGTCAGAGAAAGTCGACTTCCCCTCCCTTAACTTCTCCAAGTCTTTTTAATTTATTAACCATCCTCAAAAGTTTGTAAGTCTTGATACTAAACCTAGTGTTTCCTCCTGTCTAATTAGGGACTTGACTATTTTTCTTCTTGAGGAGATATTCTCATATTCATACCCATCCACCATCTTCCTAAACTCTAAATATAAGGCTGAATTACCTAGTATACTATTCAGAGAAAGTCCTAAGGAAACACCAGACCAACAATTGCCTTGCTGTGCAGAATAATTTCCCAGTAAAGAAAATATCTCCAATAAGAATGATAAGATTGTGGTAAATTGCAGACCACTTTTTCAATTTACATATCAAGAAGCCATTTAAGAATCAACAAAATGTTCTTCTCCTCAATTCTTTTGCAAGGGGTCAGCAGGGGATGCTGGAGCAGGCATGAGAGCCAGATATTAAAATTCCCGAGTGTCTAAAGCTTTGTGCCTCATGCACATGGGGATATTTGAAAATAATTTCAAGTTCATCACACAAAAAATACCAACTATTGAGACAAGCTGGAGGATGGGATGTAAGGAGAATGCAACCTTTGGGGAGGGAGGGGGACAGCAAGGCAAGTCAGAAGCCAGTGCTATGGATCGGAAAAATTCTTCCTTGAGGCTGCCTAGAGAGTTAAGGGAGCTCCTCATAAAAGAAGGATTTTCAGGAGGTACTTGTTGGCCATATGTTAGAGTCACATTAAAAGAGAATCATTTTTCAAGTAGAGATTGGACTATAAGAACTCTGAGATTCCTTTTAAATCTAAGTTTCTATGATTTTAACTTTTTATTATTTTGAGGGCCCATAATACTATGATTCTATGGGTCTAAGATTCTATGTTTAATTACAAAAGTGTCAGATTTAGTGTTATCTTGTTCAATTCCATTATTTTTATAGAAAAGGGAGCTGAGGTGTAGAGAGGGTATGACTTGTGAGATTTCTTAATCAATAAGAGTTATAGTTGAGTTTTCTGGCTAAATTGCCATCATTCTTCTTACAATTCCGTGTTTTATGGTCAGATTTATGCCATGGGAAATTATTTTGGCATATGTGTTGTAGATAGGTTGTAGACAGGTGAGATTAGAAAGAAAACTTTCCTTTTTCTGGTCATGGAATAAGGGTACTGGATATACGTGTGTATATATGTATGTTTATATATATATTTATATTTATATATATATATATACATACATACATATGTGTGTGTGCACATATATATTTACATGCACATATATACACAATAGCAATGATTTTTATAAAATCTGTTAAAATTTTGTGGGGATATTTCTTGGGAACTTTGACTTTCTCCACACTTTTTTCTCCATAAGATTATATTTATAAATATCTAGCACAGTGACTGGAATATAATTTATTTTTGTTCAATCATGTCTGTCTCTTTATGATCCTATTTGGTGGGTTGTTTTTTTTTTGGCAAAGATACTGATGTAGTTTACCATTTCACTCTTCAGATCATTTTATAGATGAGAAAACGAGGCAAACTGAGTTAAATGACTTGCCCAGCTTCACATTGCTAGTAAGTCTCTGAGGCAGGATAAGTCTTCCAATGCTGCCCCCAGAAAATAATAGTCCCTTAACAAATACCTGTTTCTACTTAATAAATGATAGTAACTTAATAAATGCTCATTTCTAGTCCATAAATGCTTCCTTCCTACAATTCTATGCCCCCCTAATGATTAAAAAATTTCAATTAAGTTTCTAATGCCGTCCTAATGAGCAAAATGGACAGATGTAGATCAGATGACAGAACAAGTAGGTTTGGAACTGGTGGAATAAACAGGAACCCAGAATAGTCTAGGGCAGTGGTAGCAAACTCAAATCCAAACAGGGCCATGAAAATCCACATAAGGATTTCTTTTGGCTGCATATTGACTTTAAAAAACCACATATTAACACTGTTTATGTTTTATCATATTGTAATTTATTTTGTTAAATAACAATAAATAAATTGTTAAATAAATAAATAAGTTATGTTTTAATCTGGTTCAGCTGCATATTTGATTCTTCTGTTCTAGGATAAATAAGAATTTTGATAAGTCATTTAATCTAGTCCTTTGCCTAAAGAAAGACTCCAAATTAATTAGCCCCAAATAGATGACAATATCCATACTTTTTAAGCCCTGGTTTTCCCTTTTCCAAAGTGAAATTTGGACTGGGAGATCATCCTCCTTTCTCTTTGGCACAGAAAAAATATGAGGATTTATAGAGATAATGTTACCTGAATGCTTCTGTGGAACCCAGTGGGAGGTATTAGGTGAACATTATTGGAGAGTTGCTGCCTGGTGTAGGGTTAGGTTAAGACTAGATTGTTACTTATTTGCTGAAAGCCTTCTCACAAGCCACATGCTCCAAGCCTGTTGAGCACAATAAAAATAGCCAATTAGATAGAAAACAAGCAGATAGGGCAGCAAAATCCCCCTGCTTGTCAGGCTCTCTGGAGTAGGAAATGCCAGGGATAGCATGACAGTAAGCTTCCATTCTGGAAATTAGAAACCTGGGGTTCAGTTAGGTTGAATGAGAAAACTTGAAGTGTGTTAAATGAATGGGGCAAAGGTCCAGTTTAGCTAGAACATAAGCTATATAGAGGAATGATTGGATATTGTTCCAGGAAGAAGGAACAAAAGAATAAGCATTTATATAATGTCTCTTATGTGACTAGTATTGTGCTATATCATTTACCAATATTATCTAATTTGATCTTCATATCAATCCCGTGAGGTAGTTATTATTCTTCTTATTATTATTATTGCCCCCATTTTAGAATTAAGGAAACTGAGGAAAACTAAAATTAAGTGAATAGGGTCACACAACTAATATCTGGGATTGGATTTAATTTTAGTGCTTCCTGAGTCCTGGTTCACTTATCTATCCACCATGATAGCTGGCTAAGTCATATCATGAAAGGTCTTGAATTTGGGCTAAGAAGTTTGGGCTTTACCTTTAGTCAAGGGAAATGCAATGAATAGTGCTTTTGTTTGTGATTGTGACTGGAGGAGGACTAACTTGATATGAGAGAGCAGGATTGAGTTGGGTGATGTTAAAAGATATTGAAGACAAGGAGAGCAGTTATAAGATTAATACAGTCACTCAAATGTTCCTGTTAGAGGATGAGACCATGCTTGTTATATCAAGGAACAAAGCATTAGTTTCATATATGGATCCATCATTTCTTAAAAGAATTCAACCTAACTATTCACACAGAGGGAAAAGAAATACATTTAAAAGAAGATCATCTATTATACAGACTTTGATAAGTAGTTGGATAAATATCCCATGATACAATCCATCACTATGTATATCTTGGACACACAGTATGAATGGATGATTAGTTAGGCCCAGAATTAAATAAATAAAATTTAAATTACATTTGGGAAACTTAATAGTACTTCTATTGACCAATAGTTTCTCTCTCAAACTAAAGATTATATTTTAAATATCAATGTTTTTTTCCAGGAATACTAGTAAAACTGTGCTTCATATAACATGTCTCTAATATAGTAGCTTAATTTCAGAATTATCAAATCAAGGAGAAAATATTGCAAGCAACCAGAAGGAAACAATTCAGATATCGAGGAGCCACAATCAGGATTACCCAGGATCTAGCAGCTTCCACTTTAAAGGATCAAAGGGCATGAAATCTGATATTCCAAAAAGCAAAGGAACTTGGATTCCAGCCAACAGTCAACTATCCAGCAAAATTAAGCATCATCTTTCAGGGAAAAAGATGGATATGCAATGAAACAGGTGAATTTCATCTATTTCTGATGAAAATACCAGACCTGAATAGAAACTTTGATCTTCAACTATAGAACTCAAGAGAAGCATAAAAAGGTAAAAATGAAAGAAAAATACCTTTCTTTTAAAAGTTAAAAAGCTTATATCCTTATATGGGAAGATGACATGTTTAACTCTCGAGATCTGTATCTCTGTTATGAATATACTTAGAGGGTACAGGTATAATTTGATGTTATTATGATGCTATAAAAAAGAAACTAGAATAAGAAAGGTGAGCCTACTGGAAGAAGAGTAAAATGGAGTTAAAATGGGGTAAATTACATATCATGAAGAGGCAAAAAAAATTGACCTATTGCAATTGAGGGAAAGAGGAGGAGAATGAGCACTGTGCAAATTCTACTCTAGTCAGATTTGGCTCAAAGAGAGAATATCAGACATACTTAGCTTCACAGAGAAGCTTGTCTCAACCTATAGGGAAGTAGGAAAGGAAAGGTGAAAGGGAAGGAGGAGGCTAATAGAAAGGAGAACAGAAGTAGAAGGGGAAAAGGTTTAAAAGGAGGGGAAGGGCTGCAAAAGGGGAGAATTGTTTGAGGGAGGGAGTAATTAGTAACAAACTAACAGGGAGGAGGGAAAGAGAGAAAGGGAAGAGAAAAGTATAACTGGAGATAAACAAGATGGCATGAAATACAGAGTTAGTAATTTTATCTGTGAATGTGAAGGGGATGAACTCTCCCAAAAAAACGAAAATGGACATCAGACTCGATTAAAAGCCAGAATCCTACAATTTGTTGTTTACAAAAAATATTTAAAGCAGAATGCTGCATTTAAAGTAATGGTAAAAGGCTGGAGCAGAATCTATTATGCTTCAACTGAAGTTAAAAAAAAAAAAAAGCAGGGGTAGCAATCCTGATCTCAGATCAGGCAAAAGCAAAAATAGGTCTAATTAAAAGAGATAAGGAAGGAAACTACATCCTACTTAAAGGCACCATAGATGATGAAGTAATATCAATACTAAACATACATGCACCAAGTAGTATAGCATCCAAATTCCTACAGGAGAAGTTAAGAGAGCTGCAAGAAGAATTAGATAGCAAAACTATACTAGTGGGGGATGTCAACATTTCTCTCTCAGAACTAGATAACCACAAAATAAATAAGAAAGAAGTTAAGGAGGTAAATAGAATGATTGAAAAGTTAGGGATGACAGATCTTTGGAGAAAATTGAATGAGGACAGAAATAAATATACTTTTTTCCCTCAGCAATTCATGGAACCTATACAAAAATTGACCATATATTAGGGCATAAAACCCTCAAAATCAAATGCAGAAAGGCAAAAAGAGTAAATGCATTTTTTTTCAGATCATGATTCAATAAAAATTACTTGCAACAAAAGGCCAGGGGAAAACAAACCAAAAATTAATAAAAAACTAAATAATCTAATCCTAAAGAATGAATAGGTGAAACAGCAAATCATAGACATAGAAATAAAAAATTTCATCCAAGAGAATGACAATAATGAGACAGCTTACCAAAATTTGTGGACTGCAGCCAAAGCGGTAATAAGGGGAAATTTTATATCTTTAGATGCACTTGCATAAAAGAGAGAAAGAGAAGATCAACGAATTAGGTTTGCAACAAAAAAAGCTAGAAAAAGAACAAATTAAAAATCCTCGATTAAATATTAAATTCAAAATTCTGAAAATAAAAGGGGAGATTAATAAAATTGAAAGTAAGAAAACTATGGAATTAATAAATAAAACTAAGAGGTATTTGTATGAAAAAACCAACAAAAATAGATAGAACTTTAATTTGATTAGAAAAAGGAAAGAAGAAAATCAAATTATTAAGACCCAAAATGAGAAGGGAGAATTTTCCACCAATGAAGAGGAAATTAGAACAATAATTAGGAGTTATTTTGCCCAACTATATGTCAATAAATTTGATAACCTAAATGGAATGGAGGAATACCTACAAAAAATATAGATTGCCCAGATTAACAGAAGAGGAGATAAGTTATTTGAATAGTCCCATTTTAGAAAAAGAAATAAAACAACCTATTCATCAACTCCCTAAGAAAAAATCTCCAGGGCCAGATGGATTTACATGTGAATTCTACCAGACATTTAAAATAATTAATTCCAATACACATATAAACTATTTGAAAAAATAGGGAAAGAAGGAGTCTTACCAAATTCCTTTTATGACACAGATATGGTGCTGATACCTAAACTAAGTAGGGTGAAAATAGAGAAAGAAAATTATAGACCAATTTCCCTAATGAATATTGATGAAAAAATCTTAAATAAAATATTAGCAACTAGATTATAGAAAATCAGCCCCAGGATAATACACCATGACCAAGAAGGAGTTATACCAGGAATGCAGTGCTGATTCAATATTATGAAAACTCTTAGCACAATTGACTAAATCAATAACCAAACTAACAAAAAAATCATAGGATTATCTCAATAGATGCACAAAAAGCATTTGATATAATCCAAAACCCATTCCTATTAAAAACACAAGCGATAATAGAAATAAATGGAGTTTTAGTTAAAATAATCAGTAATAGCTATTTTAAAACATCAGCAAGCATCATATGTAATAGGGATGAACTAGAAGCATTCCCAATGAGATCAGGATGAAGCAATGTTGCCCACTATCACCATTACCATTCAATATTATGGTATAAATGTTAACTTTGTCAATAAGAGAAGAAAAAGAGATTAAAAGAATTTGATTAGGTAATGAGGAAACCAAATATTCACTCTTTGCAGATGATATGATAGTATACTTAGAGAACCCTAGAAAATCAACTACAAAACTACTAGAAACAATTCACAACTTTAACAAAGTTTTAGGATACAAAATAAATCCACATAAATCATTAGCATTTTTATTTATTACAAAGTCCAACAGCAAGAGAGACAAAAAGAAATTCCATAAAGTAACTGTTTATAATATAAAATAATTGGGAGTTTATCTGCCAAGGCAAAGTCAGTAACTATATATGAACACAACTATAAAACACTTTCCACACAAATAAAGTCAGATTTAATCAATTGGAAAAATATCAAGTGCTCATGGGTAGGCTGAGAAAATATAGTAAAAATGACAACACTATCTAAATCAATCTACTTATCCAGTGCCATACCAATCAAACTTCCAAGAAATTAGAAAAAACAATAACAAAGTTCATCTGGAAGAATAAAAAGTCAAGAATTTCAAGGGAATTAATTAAAAAAAATGACAATGAAAGTCGTCTAGTTGTGCCAGACCTAAATCTATATTATAAAGCAGCAGTCATCAGAACTATTTGGTATTGGCTAAGAAATAGAATAGTCAATCAGTAGAACAGGTTAGGTCCACAGGACAAAACGTCAGTGACTATAGTAATCTAATGTTTGATAAACCCAAAGATTCCAGCTTTGGGGATAAGAACTCACTATTTGACAAAAACTGTTGGGAAAATTGGAAATTAGTATGGCAAAAACTAGGCATTGATCCACACCTAACACTGCATACCAAAATAAGGTCAAAATGGGTTCATGATTTAGACATAATGAGTGATATTATAAGCAAATTAGAAGAACAAAGAATAGTTTATCTCTCAGATCTGTGGAGAAAAAGAAATTTGTGGTCAAAGAAGAACTGGAGTTAATTATTGAACCCAAAATAGATAATTTTGATTTTATTAAGTTTAAAAGGTTTTGTACAAACAAAACTAATGCAAACAAGATTAGAAAGGAAGCTATAAATTTGGAAAGCATTTTTACATTTAAGCATTCTTATAAAGGCTTCATTTCTAAAATATATGGAGAATTACTCAAATTTATAAAAATACAATCCATTCCCCAACTGATAAATGGCTATGAATAGACAATTTTCAAACGAAGAAATTAAAACCATTTCTAGTCATATGAAAAAATGCTCTGTTACTATTGATCAGAGAAATCCAAATTAAGAAAACTCATTCTTTGCCTTCATCCAAGTGATTTGTAAAAATATTGAGTAGAAGAGATCAAGGACAAATCCCTGAAGCACTTCACAGTAGAACTCCCTCCATATTGCCAGAGAACCATTTTTGACTGTCTTTTATACACTTTGATCTGGTGAGCTAGAGTTAAAGCCATTTGTTAGCCATGTGAGTTGAAGTAAGCCATTGAATGTAAACATTAGAAGAACCCTAAATTGTCATCTAATTTAACATAAAGTGAATAGAAATCTCCTCTCAAACATAACAACAAATAATCATTATGACTTTGGTTGAAGATTTTCATTGATTGAAATCATGACTTCACTTTATAATGATTCATATGTTTCCTATTTACTTTGCATTCTCAAATTCTGTCAGGAATCCAAATTAAGCTCAGAAAACTATAATTTAGAGAATGATTGTGAAGTGCTAGTGATCACCATCCTAAATGGGAGGGAAACGGCAGGGTTGAAGAGAATCTTTGGCTAAACCAAATTATTCCATGTTCATGTTCACAGATCCAATTGTTTGGAAGATTTTTTTCTCCTCTTGTAAGCTGAAATATACAAGTTTTACCTATTGCTCCTAGTTTTATATTTAGTGGTTAATCAAGACAAATTAATCCTTCTTCCAAATAAATGTTCTTCCCATTAAATTTTATTGTCTTGAGACAAAATGTTCTCAATTTCTTCAGTCAATACTTAAGGCTCCAACATAACTTACCATCTTACTGTCTTTTTGTTTTATGTTTCTTTGTATCCCTGGTGCTTAGTATATATTTATCTTGCTGGTGACTTGGATGGCATGGCATTACTTTTCTGATTTCATGATCCTTTTCAAGAACAAAGGATAAAGAACAACTTCTGTAAGTAGGAACAGAAATTACCTTATGGGGGATACATCTGGAACTGACCAATTGAGCACCACAGTTTCCCTTCCCCTCCCATCCCCTTTTCTCCCTCTTATTTTCTCTTCTCTTCTCTTCTCTTCTCTTCTCTTCTCTTCTCTTCTCTTCTCTTCTCTTCTCTTCTCCTTTCTTTTCTTTCCCCAATTTCTTCTTTATTTCCCTTCCCTCTGTCCAGATGGAATATCATACCCTTACCTGCAAATGCTTCGATCAAAGAAATGTAAATTTCATTACTGAAACTTCCCAAGACATCTTGGGATTCACCTAAATACATGGTTTAAACCAAATTTTCTCTGATTCTGATGACATTGTCCTCTTCCAGAATGAAGAGCAAACTACAGCAATGACGATAAAGACTTAGTATAGTGCCTGGTATAAAGTAAGTATGAATTAAGTATTTGTTGATTTCATATGACTTAATATATTTCCTTTGTTGGATGCACTCCAACATGTCGATATTCATCCTAAAGTGCAACACTCATAAGAATTACTCCATTTATTCATTTCTTGCCCTACTAGTTTTCTTATCCTTAAAAAAAGGAAATGATATAACTATTTCATGACTTGTTCCTAATGAACCCATGCTGGTTCTTAGTGATCATGTTCCTTTCAAAGAACTCACAAACCATCCCTGTAGTAATACATTAGACATTTGCAAGAAATAAAAATAAATCTCACTAACATAAAATGTAGAGCATTTACTCTTTTTCCTCCCATTAACAATTGTAACAGCATTTAGCTGTTCTGCAATTCTGCTATATCATTTCCATTCATTACAATTTGGTAATCATTCAGCATCCTGGGATACATTTTCCCTGAGCTTTGTGACATGAATTTATTGACAGATTGTTAGGTGCTTTCTTAAACTATTTTCATTTATCTTAAATTTCAATTATCTTTTGACAATTTTGTTTTATCTTTCCCAGTCTGAAGATCATTCTTCTTGGTAGAGAAAACAGAGTTAAAATGGGATTGAATGGTTTGTCTTTCCTCATAATTCATTATCTATTTCCCATCTACCCTGAACTTTTTTAAGGTCTTATCCTTTCTTTGATTTTCCAGTGACCTACATATATCTTTTAAATAGGCCTTTTGGTCATGCTTAGAATTTACATAGACCTCATCTGTGTTTTTGATATAGTTCTTTCATGACTGTATTACTCTTCTACAATTGTTTTGAGTTACCTGCTCTTGATTCCAACTTCTATATCTATTCAAAAAATCTTAGTTCATCTCAAAGCTCTTGGTATAGCCATATTTGTTCCATTGTATAGCTTCTCCTTTTCATTCTCATTGTAATTTGTATTTTCAAAATGTATTTTTAATTGTAATCTATTCCTTTACTTCTCTCAATGTCAGATTACACATCTGTAAAATGGATGTTTTAAGACTTATATTACAAGCCTTGCAATGTTGTAATGGAGAAAGTACTTTATAAATAAACACTAAAGAAGTACCAGGGAAATAATCATTATATTATTTTATCATGATAACAAATAGCTCTGATTTTCATTAGTATTTGACTGAAGAAGACTAGGTATATAGGAGAATTTTTAATTCCTCTAAGTTTTGCTAATTTGTGTAAAACATTAAAATGTTGAATTTCATGGTCCCCAAGAAAACCTCGGAGAGAATTCAGTGGTATTAGCTAATTGTTCTACATAGAAACCTTGCAAAGCATACAGAGGCAAGAATTAGATTGTTCCCATTTTATGCACAGGCATTCTAAGACACTGAGCAATTGAATGAATTCTCTAAGTTCATACATTTTCATAAAAGTGAGAAGTAGTCATATTTTCATCAAGCAAACATAACTTGGAATCATTTTCTTTATGTAGTAGTGAGTCTTTATCACTACAAATGTTCAAGGTGATGTTGCCTGGCCTCAGGCACGCATGCTTTAGAAGGAATTCCTGCCTCAGATTAGACTAGTTGATCTTGGACTCCTTTCCATTAAAACTTAAATCTATGTCTTCTGATATATACCTAAGATTTTACAACCCCTTGTGTTTTCCATGGGAAGAGTTCTCCCTTGTTGACATTCTAGCTTCCAGCTGAAGGCTCATGGCTAGGAAATGCGACTGAGTCATCTTTTGAATGAGAAAAAACTGGCAGGGATGATAAGAATCTTTTGAGCAGTGTCATGGCTTATCCAGCCCATCACTCATCTTTGTCTCCTCCCTAAGACAAGGCAGAGAAATCATTTGTCTATTCACATTATGTTAATTACTAGCAAGGCCAAAAAGGCTTGGACACATACTGTTTGTCCATCAGAGAGGCTCACTTAGTGACTTAACAACAATAGCCATAATTCATATTTCTAGCAGCCCTTTCAGGCTCACAAAGTAATTTTTTGCAACATTATCTCAAGGGAGAGAATGCAAATATAGATATTTTCAGAGAACTAAGGCTTGGAGAAATAAAGGAATTTTCCCAACCCTACACAATTAGTATGTATCAAAGCTAAATCAGAAGGTATGCCTTGTGACTTTAAGTAAAATGATTTTTCCAATTCTCTTAAAAGTAAACTCTCTGAACTGATCCAATGATTCTGAAGAGTAATTTGCAACTATGCCCAAAGGGCATCAAACTGTGCATACCCTTTGATGCAGCAGTGTCTCTGCTGGGCCTTTATCCTAAGGAGATCATAGAAAAGGGAAAATGATCTATGTGTGCAAGGATATTTATAGCAGCCCTTTTTGTAGTGGTAAGAAACTGGAAACTGAGTGGTTACCCATCAAATGGCTGAATAAGTTATGATATATGAAATAGAATATTATTGTTCTACAAGAAACAATCAGCAGGATGATTTCAGAGAGATTTGGAGAGATTTACAGGAACTGATGCTAAGTGAAGTGAGTAGAACCAGAAGAACATTGTACACAGCAACAAGATTATGTGATCATCAACTGTGATGGACTTCTCTCTTTTCAGCAGTGAAATGATTCAGACCAGTTCCAATGATCTTGTGATAAAGAAACCCATTTGTACCCAGAGAGAGAACTGTAAGGTCTGAATATGGATCATTACATAGTATTTTCACCGTTTTATTGTTGTTTGCTTGCATTTTGTTTTCTTTCTCATTTTTTTCCTTTTTCATCTGATTTTTTCTTTTGCACCATGATAATTGTGATAATATGTGTAGAAGAATTGCACATGTTTAACATATTGGATAACTTGCAGTGGAAAGGAGGGAGTAAAAGAAAAAGAAAAAAAAAGTCTATATATGTATACATGTGTATACACACACACACACACACACACACATTGTTTTTGCAAAGTGAATGTTGAAAATTATCTATACATATGTTTTGAAAATAAACAGCTTCAATAAAAGAAAAGTAAAGTCTCCCTGAGAATGGTGCTGGATTTATATTTCAGTTTGATTCAATCAAACAAACATTTATTAAATGGCTGTGTAAAGCGTTAGAAACCATGTCTCAGAAAACCTCTCTGACTCATAGGGACCCTTCCAATCTCCCATTTCAAAGCTCCATTGCATGTGTGATAGTGCCAATGGCTCTGAGTTATGGGGAGTGCCCTCAAAAAACCTTTTGCCGAGCTGGAAAGCTCAATATATTCCCAACATGGTTTGTTATAAGTGGCTATGTGTATACTGTGGTGCACATTTGAGAGGAGAATGAAAAATTCAGATCAGCATCTAGATGGCTCCACATAACCTGGTAGGTGTGATGGTAGATAGAATTTTGGATTTGAAATCATGAAGACCCATGTTCAAATTCTATCTCAGACACATCTACTAATTGTTTTCCCCCACGGCCAAGATGGCAGAGAGAACGCATGCATATATCTAAGCTCTTTCTTGCCCTCAGCATACTTTTTTTTTTTCATGACAATTAGGGCTTAACAGAAAAAAACCCATGAATGCATTACCAATAGAAGATATCCTCGAAATTCACCAGAAAAGGTCTGTTTTTGCTTATGGGGTAAAGGTGGGGGTTGGGGGAGGGACAGTTAGATCAGGTGCAGACTGAAGTTAGACAGTGAGAGAGCAGCAGGCAGTATGAGTATGGAAGGCAATTCACCACCTGAGGGGGTGGTGTGTGATCTTAGCCATTTCTGTGGGAAGAACTTTATCATAATGTGGCTACTTTGCCCTGGCAGCAAGCTAATAGATCAGCATAGAAGCTATAAACACAGAAGGTGAAGACCATAACCCTGAAAAGCTAGGGTCTCTCGGACTTGGCCATACCCACCCAGAGTGACTCAGCACGCTCTCAGAGTCTCAGAGCACAGGCCCAGCATAGACATTGCTGCTTCATTGCTACCTCCTGTAGTCTGTAGAGGAAGCTTGGTTACACCCATACTGCCCAAAAAAGCAGACCGCATTTGCTTTTGTTTGTTTGTTTGTGTTCTGTGATTCTTCTCTGACAAAAGGAGCAAAAAATTAAAATGGGCTCTAACTATTGATAGCTTCTATATGAATAGAGAGCAGACTTTAAACCACAAGGAGACTAGAAACAGATTGTCTCCAGATGAATCCCCAAAGGGGCATATCATCTGGTCCACACCACACAAGACTCTCATAGAAGAAATTTAAAAGGTTCTTACAACAGAGCTAGAAGAAAAATGGGGAAAGAAAAGGGAAGCTTGGCAAGAGGGTATGGATAAGTCATCCCACTCATTTAAAGATAGAGTGGATAAAGAAGTCAAATCCCTGAAAAACAGAATTAGTGAAGTGGAAAAGGTAAACAATTCCAAGGAAAACAGAATTAGTGAATTGGAAAAAGAAAATAGCTCTCTAAAAAGTAAAATTGGCAAAATGGAAAAAAAATTCCATAGAACAAAACAACTCACTTAAAACTCATTTGGACAATTACAAGAAAAAATAAAAAAAAAGGAAATGAAGAAAATAATTCTTTAAAAATCAGACTTGAACAAATGGTAAATGACTTGAGGAGACACCAAGAATCAGTTAAGCAAAACCAAAAAAAAAAAAAAAAAATGAAACAATGGGGGAAAAAATGTCAAATATCTTCTTGGGAAAACAACAGAGTTGGAAAATAGATTTAGGAGAGATAATCTGAGAATTATTGCACTTCCTGAAAATTATGATGAAAAATAGCTAGACATTATTTTCCAGGAAATCATCAAAGAGAACTGCCCAGATGTTATAGAAACAGAGGGTAAAATAGACATTGAAAGAATTCATCAATCACCTACTGAAAGAGACCCCAAAATCAAAAGTCCAAGAAATATTGTGGCTAAATTCCAGAATGATTAGATTAAGGAAAAAAACACTACAAGCAGCTAGGAAAAAAAATAAATAATTCAAATATAGAGGAGCCACAATAAGATCACTCATGATCTAGCAGCATCCACACTAAAGGATCGAAGGGCCTGGAATCTGATATTCCAAAAAGCTAAGGAACTTGGTATGCAGCCACAAATAACTTACCCAGACAAAATGAGCATTTTTTCCAGGGAAAAACATGGACATTCAATAAAATCTATTTCTGATGAAAAACTGGAACTAAACAAAAGTTTTATCTCCAAATATAGGACTCAAGAGAAATATAAAAAGATAAAAATAAATCTTGGCAACTATATTTCTGTTATAAATATACATAAAGAACACATGTATAATTTGGTTTTACAGTTTATAATATAAAAAAGAAACTAGAGGTAGAAAGGAAATTGTACCAGAAAAAGGGTAAAGTGGGGGTATGACATCTCACAAAGAGGCAAAGGAAACCTATTATATAGGAGAGAAAGAAGGGAGGGGGATGAACATAGTGTATATCTTACTCTCATCAGAATTGGCTTAAAGAGAAAAATTTTAGATATATTCGATTTATGGTGAAACTTCTCCCACCTCATTGAAAAGTGGGAGGGGAAAAGTGAAAAGGGAAAGAGCAAGCTAAGCAGAAGGGAATACAGAAATTGTAAGGAAAGGGGGTAATAAAAAGGAGGAACTCTTAAAAAGGAAAGGGGGGAGGGATCCTAAAAAGGGAGGGCTGTGAGAGGCAAATGGTGCTCACAAGCTTAATATTGGGGAGGGGAGTAAGGAGGAAGGAAATTAGCAATTTTAACCATAAATGTGAATGGGGTAAACTGCCCCATAAAGAGGAAGCAGTTAGCAGACTGGATTAAAAGCCAGAATCCTACAATATATTGTTTACAGGAAACACACTTGAAACAGGGCAATACATAAAGAGTAGAGGTAAAAGGCTGGAGCAGAATCTACTATGCTTCAGGTGAAGTCAAAAAAGCAGGGGTAGCCATCCTGATCTCAGATCAAGCAAAAGCAAAAATTGATCTAATTAAAAGAGATAAAGAAGGGCACTATATCTTGCTAAAGGGTATTATAATTGTAATTGTGGGAGATCTCAACCTTGCACTCTCAGAATTAGAATTGGAATTAGAATCAAACCACAAAATAAATAAGACAGAAGTCAAAGAGGTAAATAGAATACTAGAAAAGTTAGGTATGATAGATCTTTGGAGAAAACTAAATGGAGACAGAAAGGAGTTGATTTTCTTCTCAGCAGTTCATGAAACCTATACAAAAATTGACCATATATTAAAACATAAAAACCTCAAATTTGAATGCAGAAAGGCAGAAATAGTAAATGCATCCTTTTCAGATCACGATGCAATGAAAATTACATTCAATAAAAAGCCAGGGTAAAACAGACCAAAAAATAATTGGAAACTAAATCATCTCATACTAAAGAATGATTGGGTGAAACAGCAAATCATAGACATAATTAATAACTTCACCCAAGAAAATGACAATAATGAGACATCATACTAAAATGTGTGGGATGCAGCCAAAGCAGTAATAAGGGGAAATTTTATATCTGTAGAGGCCTACTTGCATAAAAAAGAGAAAAAGGTCAATGAATTGGGCTTGCAACTAAAAAAGCTAGGAAAGGAACAAATTAAAAAAAAAAAACCCAGTCAAACACTAAACTTGAAATTCTAAAAATAAAAGGAGAGATTAATAAAATTGAGAGTAAAAAAAAAAAAAACTATTGAATTAATAAATAAAACTGAGTTGGTTTTATGAAAAAAAAACAACAAAATAGATAAAACCTTAGCAAATCTGATTTAAAAAGGGAAAGAGGAAAATCAAATTGTTAGTCTTAAAAATGAAAAGAGAGAAATCACCACTGATGAAGAGGAAATTAAAGCAATAATTAGGAGTTACTTTGCCCAACTTTATGCCAAAAAATTCGATAACTTAAATGAAATGGAAGAATACATTAAGCTTGCCCAGATTAACAGAGGAAGAAGTAGATTGGTTAAACAGTCCCATTTTAGAAAAAGGAATAGAACAAGCTATTAATCAACTCCTTAAGAAAAAATCCCCACGACCAGATGGGTTTACCTGTGAATTCTACCAAACATTTAAAGAACAATTAACTCCAATTCTATATAAACTATTTGAAAAAATAGGTATTGAAGCAGTCTTACTAAATTCCTTTTATGACACAGACATGGTATTGATACCTAACCCAAACAGGTTGAAAACAGAGAAAGAAAATTATAGACCAATCTCCCTAATGAATATTGATACAAAAATCTTAAATAAAATATTAGCAAAAAGATTACAGAAAATCATCCCCAGAATAATACACCATGACCAAGTAGGATTTATACCAGGAAAACTATTAGCATAATTGACTAAATAATCAAATTAACAAAAACCATATGATCATCTCAATAGATGCAGAAAAAGCATTTGATAAAATCAAACATCCATTCCTAATAAAAACACTTGGGAGTATAGGAATAAATAGACTTTTCCTTAAAATAGTCAGGAGCATCTATTTAAAACCATCAGTAAGCATCATATGTAATGGGAATAAACTGGAACCATTCCCAGTAAGATCAAGTGAAACAAGGTTGCCCACTATCACTATTACTATTCAATATTGTATTAGAAACACTTGCTTCGGCAGTAAGAGTTGAGAAAGAGATTAAAGGAATTAGAGTAGATAATGAGGAAACCAAATTATCACTCTTTGCAAATGATATGATGGTATATTTAGAGAACCCCAGAGATTCTAAAAGTCTATTAGAAATAATTCACAACTTTAGCAAAGTTGCAGGATACAAAATAAATCCACCTAAATCCTCAGCATTTTTATACATCACCAACAAAATTCAACAGCAAGAGATACAAAGAGAAATTCTATTCAAATAACTGTCAATAGCATAAAATATTTGGGAACCTATCTACCAAAGGAAAGTCAGGAATTATATGAGCAAAATTACAAAACCCTTTCCACACAAATAAAGTCAGATTAAAATAATTGGAAAAATATTAAATGCTCTTAGATAGGCCAAGTGAACATAATAAAGATGACAATACTACCTAAACTAATCTATTTATTTAGTGCTATACCAGTCAGACTACCAAGAAACTATTTTAATAACCTAGAAAAAAATAACAACAAAATTCATATGGAAGAACAAAGGATCAATAATTTCAAGGGAATTAATGGGGGAAAAAATCAAATGAAGGAGGCCTAGCTGTACCTGATCTAAAACTAAAGCAGCAGTCACCAAAATCATCTGGTATTGGCTAAGAAATAGGCTACTTGATCAGTGGAATAGGTTAGGTCAGTAGTTCTCAAACTTTTTTTTCTCAGTATCTTCATGTTGTTAAAAAACTATCGAGGATCTGTTCAAAGAGTTTTTGTTCACATGGGTTATATTTATAGCTATTTACCATATTAGAAATAAAAAAAAATTTTAATTTGTAGACCTCTGAAAGGGTTTCAGAGACCCCAACAATTCTTTGGACTACACTTTGAGGACCACTGGAACCATTAGGTTCACAGGACAATATAGTCAATAATTATAGCAATCTAGTGTTTGACAAACTCAAAGATCCCAACTTTTGGGATAAGAATTTACTACTTGACAAAAACTGCTAGGAAAACTAGAAATTAGTATGACAAAAACTAGGCATGGATCCACACTTAACACCGTACATCAAGATAATATCAAAATAGGTTCATGATTTAAGCATAAAGAACAGGATTATAAATAAATTAGAGGAACATAAGATAGTTTACCTCCCAGATTTGTGGAGTAGGAAGGAATCTGTGACCAAAGAAGAACTAGAGATCATTATTGATCAGAAAATAGAAAATTTTGATTATATCAAATTAAAAAGCTTTTGTACAAACAAAACTAATGCAAACAAGATTGGAAGGGAACCAATAAACTGGGAAAACATTTTTACAGTTAAAGGTTCTGATAAAGGCCTCATTTCCAAAATATATATTGAATTAACTCTAATTTATAGGTAATCAAGCCATTCTTCAATTGATAAATGGTCAAAATATATGAACAGTTTTCAGATGATGAAATTGAAACTATTTCTATTCATATGAAAAGATGCTCCAAATCACTACTGATCAGAGAAATGCAAATTAAGAAAACTCTGAGATACCACTACACACCTGTCAGATTGGCTAAGATGACAGGAAAAGATAGTGATGAATGTCATAGGGAATGTGGGAAAGCTGGACACTGATGCATTGTTGGTGGAGTTGTGAATGATCCATCATTCTGGAGAGCAAGTTGGAATTATGCTCAAAAAGTTATCAAACTGTGCATACCCTTTGATCCAGCAGTGTTGCTAAGAAGGGAAAGGGACATGTATGTGCCAAAATGTTTGTGACAGCCCTTTTTGTAGTGGCTAGAAACTGGAAAATGAATGGATGCCCATCAATTGGCGAATGGTTGGGTAAAGTGTGGTATGTGAATGTTATAGAATATCATTGTTCTGTAAGAAACAATCAATAGGATGAATACAGAGAGGCTTGGAGAGACTTACATGAACTCTTGCGGAAGGAAATGAGCAGAAGCAGGAGATCATTATACACTTCAACAACAATACTGTTTGAGGATGTATTCTGGTAGAAGTGGATATCTTCAACAAAGAGAAAATCTAATTGAGTTCCAATTGATCAATGATGGACAGAATCAGCTACACTCAGAGAATGAACACTGGGAAATGAATATGGACTACTTATATTTTTGTTTTTCTTCCAAGTTATCTTTACCTTCTGGATTCAATTCTTCTTGTGCAATAAGAGAACTGTATGGATCTACACACATATATTGTATCTAGGATATACTTCAATATGTTTAACATATATAAGACTGCCTGCCATCTAGGGGAGGGAGGGAAGAGAAAAGTTGGAAAACAAGTGAGTGCAAAGGACAATGCTATAAAAATTACCAATGCACATGGTCTGTCAATAAAAAGCTATAATTAAAAAAAAAAAAGCTATTTTCCCCTGCTTTGTCATTTGTAAAATGGAGATAATGGTACCTACTTCCCAGAGTTGTTGTGAGGAACAAATGAATTAATATTTGTAAGGAGTTTTGTGAACCTTAAAGTGATATAAATACATATTATATAAGTATTTTTGTTAAATATGTATATGTGTATGTATGTATTGTGTACATATATACATACTAGATGAGTATGTATGAGTATAAGAAAGAAGAATAATTGAATGTAAGTATTGCTTTTACCCAGAAGAAGATGCAGGAGTCAAAAGTCATGAGTTCAAGTCTTGTCTCCCCCACTTATTAGCTAGGTGACAAGTCATTTTCCCTCTCTGAGTTTTAGCTGTCTTATCTGTGAAATAGGATCACCTATGCTGTCCACCTCTGAGAGTCCTGCTCAAGTGAAAAAATGCTTGGAAGTGCTACAGAAACATCATCTCTTATTGGAATGGTTCTTCCAAGATCTAGAGAGCTAAGAGAATTTTCTTTGAATGAACCTGAATCTAAAGCAGGAGCCAAAGCTGCTGTAAACTGAGTTGCTTCTACATTCAGCACCTTCTCCCCCTCCAGCCCTCAGGCAGAGTGATTGTCTCAGAAAAACTGGCATATCGGCCAGATAACATTTCCAATTTATTGCTTCCATGAAAGTGGCTTCAGGACAAGTACAAATACAGTCTGTGTTCAATCTATTCAATTAGAACAGAACAAGGCATTTATTTCCACATGTACAAATCAGGGAGGCCTATTCTTGCCCAATCCCATTCATTCAGCATTTATGCAGGTCTAATTAAATCACCAGCAGGGGCTTCTGGTGAGGAGATTGCCCTTCAGAAAATATGCTCGCTAAATACTCTTTAACAATGAGTGGGGGAAAATATAAATAAATGATGTCGCCTGGTTCACAGAGTCCCCTGCATTTCCATCTTTCAGTGCTGGGGCTGAAGCTCTTTGCTTGTAAACATTCAATTCAGCCAAAGCCACCCATGTGTTAATGAGGACTGGTGGAGAAGCAGTATTATGCTAAGTGATTCATAAACATCACACTTTCTGGGTGGTATATTTTAATCAGACACCCTGCAGCAGGGAGCTCACAGACCAGTGGGATGCCATTCTTTCTTTCTTTTTTTTTTTCTTTATTTATTTTTATTATTCAAGAAATCCATTGCAGTATAGAAAACCAGTGGGACACAAAACAAATAGTAATAACCCTAACTCTTATTAATAGTAATAGTATTGGGGACTAGTTCTACAATTTATTTGCTATGATGGAATCTCTGGTGAGCACATTACCTCACAATGCAGGTCAGCACCTTCTCTGTAGCTTATAGTCCTAAAGAGTAGCCATGGACATGAAAGGTGAAGTCACTCAGCATCCAGTGTCTCTAAGTATCACAAATATATTTTTCAGACTGAGTTTGTCTTTATCCACACTGCCTTTCAGTAGCTTTTTTTTTTTTAATGATAAACCATTTAAAACAGGCCAAACAAATTGCCCTATAATTTATTTTATTTCATTGAAACATCTAAGTAATCACCTACTAGGTGCAATAGGAATAAACTCCAATCATGGAGCTTTTTCCATGGACATGTTGCAAACCAGTAAAAGTAAAGTTTTTTTTTTTTTTTTTGAGGGGAAAAAAGAGTCTAATGATTGGAGAATCAGAAAATCTTAGGAGATACCACCTGAGCTGAGCCTGTGATTTCAGATGCTGAAGTAAAGCCATAGAGGACAATTCAGGGATGGAGCATGATTTGGGAGAATCATGGAGGTGATAGAGTTTACCCTGCTTGATTGGAATGGAAAGCCTGGGAAGGCAAATCATTATGAAAGAAGAAATAGATTCTTAGTGTCACCAAATCCCAAAACCAAAAAGGACCCTAGGAGTCATCTAGCCCAATGTGTAATTAAATAAGAATCCTTCCTCCAATTTACCCACTACTTGATGGTTTTCCAACCTTTTCTGAAAGGTTTCCAGGGAGGAGGGAATACTTATTCTGGCTACCATTGCACATTGCCTCTCTCTAATCATTAAGAAATTCCTAACTTCAAGGCCAAATATGACTCTGTAATTTCCATTCATTGCTCCTAAATAAACTCTCTTGGGCCAAACAGAATAGGAGTAATACGTCTATTCTACAGCCTTTCAAATCCAATTCCTGTCTAGGTCTTTTCCCCCTTTTCAGTTCTTCCATTTGATCTTCAGATAGCATGATTAAGAGATTTGAGATACTGCTCTTCTGCTACTAAATAATCTCCATTTTATCAACTTTCAAATATGATCTGTCTTGATTTATGTTCTCTCTTTCCTACACTCTCTATTCTTGTCAAACTGGCCTGCTAATTATGATCTTTATATTATATCCCATCTCAGTCTGGAACTTTGTGAGCTCCTGTAGTACACTTTGACCCCAGGCATTTAATGTGGAAACCTGGTCTCTACTCCCTCTGCCCTATACATCTCTAGTCCAGGCTTTCTAAATCTTGCTTTAAAGATGAGTCAAATCAACACTACGGTTGTCTCTCGATTGTTCCTTTTTAATGTCTTTTACTTTTAAAATAGTTTTCCTAATCATATGTAAAAGGTTTTTTTTTTTTTTTAATTTTGAGTTCCAAATCCTGATTAAGAGATTTGAGATACTGCTCTCCTATTACTAAATAATCTCCATTTTATCAACTTCCCTCTTACTCCTCATTGAGAAAACAAACAATTTGATATAGGTTATACATGTGCAGTCATACAAAAGATATTTTCATATTTTCATATTGTCATGTTGTAAAAGAAAACACAGTCAAAAATGGTAAAGTTTTTTTTTAAATATTCTTTAATCTGCATTGACTTCATTAATTCTTTCAAGATGGATAATATTTTTCATCATAATTCCTTTGGAATTGTCTTGGATCATTGTACTGTTAAAAATATCTAAGTCATTCACAATTGATCATACAATTTTGTAGTTACTATACACAATGTTCTCCTGGTTCTGTTCTCTTCACTTTGCAACAGGTCATGTAAGTCTTACCTGTTTTTTTTTTTTTTTAAAGCATCCACGGACTTCCGGCCAAGATGGCGGAGAGGAAATACACTTCTGTGTAACCTCCGTGTTTTTCTCTCACTATTCATTTCATTTCATGCCTCTGAATTAATGCTCGACTGAAAAAAAACCATACAATTACTTACCAAGAGAAACCATCCTTGAGACTCTTCAAGAAAGGTCTGTTTTTGCGCGAGGGCGGGGACGGTATTTGGAAGCAGTCTGCGGGCAGCAGCTGCAACCAGAGCACAGATAGCAGCTCAGAACCGGGTAGAGCGGAGAGGGGGTAGGGCGCAATCGCAGCCGTCTCTGCGGGGAGAGCTTTGCTATAGGAGCAAGTCAGCAGCCCAGCAGAGAAGCTAAAAACACCGGGGGTGAAGAATACAACCCCAAACAGCTGGAGTCTCTCGGGACCTGGCCACCCCTCCCCCACAGTGTCTCAGCCCGCTCGGATCTCAGAGCGCTTGGATCTCAGCGCGCAGGCGCCATAGCACAGTAGGACCCGTGCCTCACGAATACCCTGCCCCTCCCCCAAAGAAAGCAGCCTCCATTCAAGGGGTTTTTTTCCTTCTGTTTCTTTGATAGTTTGTCTTTGATAAATAGACAGAATGAGCAAGAAACTGAAAAAGAATTTAACCCTGGACAGCTTTTATACAGATAAAGAGCAGACTCCAAACCCTGAGGAGACTAAAAACAAACAGTCCCCAGGTGAATCCCCGAAGGAGGAGACCTTATGTCCCTCAGCACAGATGAATCTCATGGAGGAAATTAAAAAGGCTCTCACAAGGGAGCTAGAAGAAAAATGGGAAAAGGAGAGGGAGGCTCTGCAAAAGGAGAAGGAGGCTTGGCAAAAGAGCCTGGAGAAGTCAGTTAAAGAGAGAGTGGATAAAGAAACCAAATCCTTGAAAAATAGGATTGGTGAACTGGAAAACAAAATTGGCGAAATGGAAAAAAATTCCACAGAACAAAAAAACTCAATTGGACAATTAGAAAAAGATCTTAAAAAAGTGAGTGAAGAAAATACCTCACTGAAAATCAGGGTCGAACAATTGGAATTGAATGACTCGAGGAGACAAGAAGAATCAGTCAAGCAAATCCAAAAAAATCAAACAATGGAAAAGGATGTGAAATACCTTCTGGGGAAGACAACAGACCTGGAAAACAGATCCAGGAGAGACAACCTGAGAATCATCGGACTTCCAGAAAAGTATGATGAAAAAAAAAGCCTGGACACTATCTTCCAGGAAATTATCAAAGAGAACTGCCCAGAAGTCATAGAAACAGAAGGTAAAATAGACATTGAAAGAATTCATCGATCCCCTACTGAAAGGGATCCTAAAATCAAAACACCAAGGAATATAGTGGCCAAATGCCAGAACCCTCAGGCAAAGGAAAAAATACTGCAAGCGGCTAGAAAAACCCAATTCAAGTATCAAGGAGCCACAATAAGGATCACCCAGGATCTGGCAGCATCCACATTAAAGGATCGAAGGGCCTGGAATATGATATTCCGAAAGGCTAAGGAACTTGGTATGCAACCAAAAATAACTTACCCAGCGAGATTGAGCATCTTTTTCCAGGGAAGAAGATGGACATTCAACGAAATAAGCGAATTTCATCTATTTCTGATGAAAAAGCCAGAACTTAACAAAAAATTTGATCTACAAGCACAGAACTCAAGAGAAATCTAAAAAGGTAAAGATTAATCTTGGGAACTATATTTCGGCTATAAAGATGTATAAAGAATACATGTATACCTTGTTCTAGAAACTAGATGTGGAAAGGACATTGTACTAGAAAAAAGGGAAAGTGGGGGTACTACATTTCATGAAGAGGCAAAGAAAACCTAGTATATCTGAGAGAAAGAATGCAGAGGGATGAAAATAGTGAGTATTTTACTGCTTTCAGAATTGGCATTAAGAGAAGAATTTTAGACATATTCAATCTATGGTGAAACTTCTCCACCTCATTGAAAAGTGAGAAGGGAAAAGTGAAAAAGGAAGGAATAAGCCAAGTGGAAGGGAATACGGTAACTGGGAGGGAAAGGGGCAAGTTGGGGGGGGGGGAACTCTAAGGGGGGGGGAGGGATACTGAAAAAGGGAGGGCTGTGAGAAGCAAGGGGAGCTCACAAGCTTAATACTGGGAAGGGGGGTAAGGGAGGGGGTAAGGGAGTAAGAAGGGAGAAAAGCATAAACCGGGGTTAACAAGATGGCAAGTAATACAGAATTGGTCATTTTAACCATAAATGTGAACGGGGTAAACTCCTCTATAAAGAGGAAGCAGTTAGCAGAATGGATTAAAAGCCAGAATCCTACAATATGTTGTATACAGGAAACACACCTGAAGCGGGGTGATACATGCAGGTTAAAGGTAAAAGGTTGGAGCAAATCTACTATGCTTCAGGTGAAGCCAAAAAAGCAGGGGTAGCCATCCTGATCTCAGATCAAGCTAAAGCAAAAATTGATCTAATCAAAAGAGATAAGGAAGGGCACTATATCTGGCTAAAGGGTAGAATGAATAATGAAGAAGTATCTATATTAAATATATATGCACCAAGTAGTGTAGCATCTAAATTCTTAAAAGAGAAATTAAGAGAGCTGCAAGAAGAAATAGACAGTAAAACTATAATAGTGGGAGATCTCAACCTTGCACTCTCAGAATTAGATAAATCAAACCACAAAATAAATAAGAAAGAAGTCAAAGAGATAAATAGAATACTAGAAAAATTAGATATGATAGATCTCTGGAGAAAATGTAATGGGGACAGAAAGGAGTACACCTTCTTTTCAGCAGTTCATGGAACTTATACAAAAATTGATCATATATTAGGACATAAAAACCTCAAACTCAAATGCAGTAAGGCAGAAATAGTGAATGCATCCTTTTCAGACCATGATGCATTGAAAATTACATTCAATAAAAAGCCACAGGAAAGTAGACCAAAAAATAATTGGAAACTAAATAATCTCATACTAAAGAATGATTGGGTGAAACAGCAAATTATAGACATAATTAATAACTTCATCCAAGAAAATGATAATAATGAGACATCATACCAAAATGTATGGGATGCAGCCAAAGCGGTAATAAGGGGAAATCTCATATCTCTAGAGGCCTATTTGTATAAAATAGAGAAAGAGAAGGTCAATGAATTGGGCTTGCAACTAAAAATGCTAGAAAAGGAACAAATTAAAAACCCCCAATCAAACACTAAACTTGAAATTCAAAAAATAAAAGGAGAGATCAATAAAATTGAAAGTAAAAAAACTATTGAATTGATTAATAAAACTAAGAGTTGGTTCTATGAAAAAACCAACAAAATAGACAAACCCTTAGTAAATCTGATTAAAAAAAGGAAAGAGGAAAATCAAATTGTTAGTCTTAAAAATGAAAAGGGAGAACTCACCACTAACGAAGAGGAAATTAGAGCAATAATTAGGAGTTACTTTGCCCAACTTTACGCCAATAAATTCGACAACTTAAATGAAATAGAAGAATACCTCCAAAAATATAGCTTACCTAAACTAACAGAGGAAGAAGTAAATATCCTAAACACTCCTATCTCAGAAAAAGAAATAGAACAAACTATCAATCAACTCCCTAAGAAAAAAACCCCAGGACCAGATGGATTTACATCTGAATTCTATCAAACATTTAAAGATCAATTAACTCCAATGCTAAATAAACTATTTGAAGAAGTAGGGATTGAAGGAGTCCTACCAAACTCCTTTTATGACACAGATATGGTACTGATACCTAAACCAGGTAGGCCGAAAACAGAGAAAGAAAATTATAGACCAATCTCCCTAATGAATATTGATGCTAAAATCTTAAATAAAATATTAGCAAAAAGATTACAGAAAATCATCCCCAGGATAATACACTATGACCAAGTAGGATTTATACCAGGAATGCAGGGCTGGTTCAATATTAGGAAAACTATTAACATAATTGACTATATCAACAACCAACCAAACAAAAACCATATGATCATTTCAATAGATGCAGAAAAAGCATTTGATAAAATCCAACAGCCATTCCTAATAAAAACACTTGAGAGCATAGGAATAAAAGGACTTTTCCTTAAAATAGTTAGGAGCATATATTTTAAACCTTCAGTAAGCATCATATGCAATGGGGAAAAACTGGAACCTTTCCGGTAAGATCTGGAGTGAAGCAAGGTTGCCCACTATCACCATTATTATTCAATATTGTATTAGAAACACTGGCCTCTGCAATAAGAGTCGAGAAAGAGATTAAAGGAATTAGAGTAGGCAATGAGGAAACCAAACTATCACTCTTTGCAGATGATATGATGGTATACCTAGAAAACCCCAGAGATTCTACTAAAAAGCTATTAGAAATAATTCATAATTTTAGCAAAGTAGCAGGATACAAAATAAATCCCCATAAATCCTCAGCATTCTTATACACCACCAACAAAATCCAAGAGCAAGAGATACAAAGAGAAATTCCATTCAAAATAACTGTTGATAGCATAAAATATTTGGGAATCTACCTACCAAAGGAAAGTCAGGAATTATATGAGCAAAATTACAAAAAAGTTTTCACACAAATAAAGTCAGACTTAAATAATTGGAAAAATATTAAGTGCTCTTGGATAGGCCGAGCAAATATAATAAAGATGACAATACTCCCTAAACTAATCTATTTATTTAGTGCTATACCAATCAGACTTCCAAGAAAATATTTTAATGATTTAGAAAAAGTAACAACAAAATTCATATGGAACAATAAAAAGTCGAGAATCTCAAGGGAATTAATGAAAAAAAAATCAAATGAAGGTGGTCTAGCTGTACCTGATCTAAAATTATATTATAAAGCAGCAGTCACCAAAACCATCTGGTATTGGCTTAGAAATAGATTAGTTGATCAGTGGAAAAGGTTAGGTTCACAAGACAGAATAGTCAACTATAGCAATCTAGTGTTTGACAAACCCAAAGATTCTAAATTGTGGGATAAGATTTCATTATTTGATAAAAACTGCTGGGATAACTGGAAATTAGTATGGCAGAAATTAGGCAAGGACCCACACTTAACACCACATACCAAGATAAGATCAAAATGGGTCCATGACCTAGGCATAAAGAACGAGATTATAAATAAATTAGAGGAACATAGGATAGTTTATCTCTCAGACTTGTGGAGGAGAAAGAAATTTGTGACCAAAGATGAACTAGAGACCATTACCAATCACAAAATAGAAAATTTTGATTATATCAAATTAAAAAGCCTTTGTACAAACAGAACGAATGCAAACAAGATTAGTAGGGAAGTAACAAACTGGGAAAACATCTTTACAATTAAAGGTTCTGATAAAGGCCTCATTTCCAAAATATATAGAGAACTGACTCAAATTTATAAAAAATCAAGCCATTCTCCAATTGATAAATGGTCAAAGGATATGAACAGACAATTTTCAGATGAAGAAATTGAAACTATTACCACTCACATGAAAGAGTGTTCCAAATCACTATTGATCAGAGAAATGCAAATTAAGACGACTCTGAGATATCACTACACACCTGTCAGATTGGCTAAGATGACAGGAAAAAACAATGATGAATGTTGGAGGGGATGCGGGAAAACGGGGACATTGATGCATTGTTGGTGGAGTTGTGAACGAATCCAGCCATTCTGAAGAGCGATCTGGAATTATGCCCAAAAAGTTATCAAACTGTGCATACCCTTTGATCCAGCAGTGTTTCTATTGGGCTTATACCCCAAAGAGATACTAAAAAAGGGAAGGGGACCTGTATGTGCCAAAATGTTTGTAGCAGCCCTGTTTGTAGTGGCTAGAAACTGGAAAATGAATGGATGCCCATCAATTGGAGAATGGCTGGGTAAATTGTGGTATATGAATGTTATGGAATATTATTGCTCTGTAAGGAATGACCAGCAGGATGAATACAGAGAGGCTTGGAGAGACCTACATGGACTGATGCTAAGTGAGATGAGCAGAACCAGGAGATCATTATACACTTCGACAACGATATTGTATGAGGATGTATTCTGATGGAAGTGGATTTCTCTGACAAAGAGACTTAACTGAGTTTCATTGGAGAAATGATGGACAGAAACAGCTACACCCAAAGAAGGAATACTGGGAAATGAATGTGAACTATTTGCATTTTTGATTTTCTTCCCGAGTTATTTTTACCTTCTGAATCCAATTCTCCCTGTGCAACAAGAGAACTGTTCGGTTCTGCAAATATGTATTGTATCTAGAATATACTGCAACATGTTTAGCATATATAGGACTGCTTGCCATCCTGGGGGGGGGGGAGGGAGGGAGGGGAAAAAACGAAACATAAGTGATTGCAAGGGATAATGTCGTGTAGAAATTATCCTGGCATGGATTCTGTCAATGCGAAGTTATTATTAAATAAAATAAAATTTATAAAAAAAAAAAAAAAAAGAACACAAAAAAAAAAAAAAAAAAAAGCATCCTGCTCATTATTTCTTCCAGAAAAATAGCATTCCTTCACAATCAATACTACAATTTGTTCGGCTATTCCCCGATTGATAGACAACTTCTCAATGTTCAATTCTTTGCCAACACAAAAAGAGCTAATTTGTATTTTTAAACATAAAAATTCCTTATCTTTTTTTTTTTAATTTCTTTGATATACAGACCTAAGGGTGGTCTTGCTGGATCAACTATTCACACAGTGATGTGAAAAGTTTTGTTGTCCTTGGGACATACTTCCAAATTGTTCTCCAGAATAATTAGATCAGTTCACAACTTAAGTAACTAATGCTTGAAGATTTCAATTTCCTCACATGGACTTCAATATTTGTCATTTTCCTCTTCTGTCATTTTAATCAATCTGATAGGTGTGAAGTGATGTCTCAAAGTTGTTTTAATGCGTATTTTTTAATCATTAGTTATTTAGAGAATTTTTATATGACTACACATAAATTTTATTTCTCATTCTGAAAACTGCCTTTACATATCCTTTTGCCATTTATCAAATGGGAAATGATTTGTACTCTTATAAATTTGACTTAGTTCTCTATATATTTGAGAAATGAGATTTTTATCAAAGAGATTTATTACAAAATGTTTTCTCCAAATTTCTTTCTTTCTAATCCTTTCTGAAACGGTTTTGTCTTCCAAAAATTTAATTTAATTTACATTTACATTTAATTTAATGTAATCAAAATTATCCATTTTATATTTTATAATGCTTTCAATCTCTTATTTTGTTATAAATTCTTCTCTTATTTGTACTGATAGGTAAAAATTTTCTTTGTTCTCTTAATTTGTTTTTGGTTTCACTCTTTATGTCTAAGTTGTGTATCCATTTAGACCTTATCTTGATATGCAATGTGAATGTGTCTATATCTAGTTTCTGTCAAACTGGTTTCCATTTTTCCCAGAAGTTTTTGTTAAATGGTGATTTCAAATAATGGATCACTATGGTGATTTAATACTATTTATTGTATACCTATTCTAGTCCACTGATTTGCTACTATTTGTTAGCCACTACCAGTTTTTTTTTTTTTTTTGGTGATTACAATTTCATAATAGAGTTTGAGATCTGGTACTGCAAGGTTGCTTTCTTTCACATATTTTTTCACTGATTCCCTTGATATTCTTGATTTTTTTCTTTTTTTCAGGATGTTGTTATTTTTTCTAGGTCTATAAAATGTTTTTAGTAGTTTCATTAGTGAGGCACTGGATAAGCAAATTAGTTTATATAGAATTGTCATTTTTATTAAGTTGGCTCAGCCTATCAATGAGAAATTGTTATTTTTCCAATTTTTAAAATTTGACTGTGTGTGTATAAAAAAATGTTTTTGAATTGTGTTCATATGGTTTCTAGGTTTATTTTGGCAGATAGACTCCCAAGTATTTTATAATGTCTATAATTATTTTAAATGGAATTTCTCTTTCTATCTCCTGTTGCTGGATTTTGTTGGTAATTTAAAGATTTGTGTGGGTTTACTTTATATCCTGCAACTTTGCTAAAGTTATTGATTTTTTCTCATGGTTGTTACTTGATTCTCTAGCATAATTTTATTTTGATATTATCTATTATAATTACTTCAATTTTTTTTCTCTTATTGCTATAGTTAGCATTTCTAGTACAATAGTGGTGATTATGGGCATTCTTGTTTCATCCCTGATCTTATTGGTAAAACTCCCAGATTATTCTCATTACAAACAATGCTTGTTGGTGGTTTTAGTTAGATACTACTTATCATTTTAAGGAAGGCTCCATTTATTCATATGCTTTCTAGGGTGAGGAATGTGTTATAATCTTTCAATATTCTATCAGCATTTGTTAACATACTCATAGGATTTCTACTTGTTTTCTTCCTTAATTGCCTTGTCTCCCTTCACTAGTATTAATGTATAGTATTAGTATAAAGTATTTGAGGGTAGGGATTGTCTTGCTTTTTCAATTTATATACTTAGAACTTAAGAAAGCTTGTCATATCTAAATACTAAACTTTCACATTCATTTTTTTCATTCATCTTTTCACGTTCCATCCCTGAAGATGAGGAGTTAAGTATGGTCTCTGACCTGTTGAATACCTTCCTTTTTCATAAGCAAGTCCTAGAATCTCAGCTGATAAAGAGGATGGAGTGCAGGGCCTGAAATGAGAAAGATTTATTCAGCCTCAAGCATTCACTAACAGTGAGCTACAAAATTACTTAACCACTATCTGCCTCAGTTTCCTCAACTGTAAAATGGAAATAATGATAACACCAATAATAATAATTCTCTCAGGCCAACTGAGGACCAACTGAGATAATATTTGTAAATTATTTAACATAGAGCCTGGTATATACTAAGGACTTAATAAATGTGTGTTTCCTTCCTTCCTTCCTTCCTTCTTAAGGGAAGCATGTCCCAGTGCAACTTCCTCCTCATTAGTTGTTCATATTTATTTCCTCTTGAAATTATTTGGTATTATTTTCAACACATCTCATATTTACTTACTTGTATACATGTTTTTTTCTCTACTCATAATAGAATATAAACTCCTTGAGAGCAAAGGTTATTTTGTTTTTAATTTTGTATGCTCAGGCCAAGCAGAGTGTTCTGTAAATCATAGCCACTTGATCATTTTTTTGCTGGATTACATTAAAATTAATTAAATTACCATCACTCTGATATTGGACACAATGTAGCCTGAGATTCATGTTAATTTTTTGGCAGCTATATTACACTATTGACTCATATTAAGCTTAAGTATTCCATTAAAAATACCCTTTTTCCCCAAACTGTCTAGTCCTTCCTCCCCCATATTGTACTTGTGAAGATGATTTTTTTAAAACTTAATTGTAAAACTTTGCTTTTAACCCTATTGAATTCCTTCTTAATAGATTCAACTTAATGTTCTAGCCTGGAATGATGTTTTTGGATTTTCATTTTATCATTCAATGTAATAGACTTATCTCATTTACAAATTTGAAAAGGATGCCATCTATGCCTTTATCCAAGTTATTGAGAAAATTTTCAACTAGTCTTAGGCTGATTGAAATCTTTGAAGCGCCCCACTAGAGACTTCCCTCCAAAGTGAAATCAAACCATTAATGAGTATTTTGGGGTCCAATATTTCAATCATTTCCAGATGTATTCAGCCATTATCTAGCCCACATCTCTAGTTTTTTTAATAAAAAACTTAAACAAATGCTTTCCTTTTTCCCTGTCAAAAAAAAAAAAAACAATTAGTGGTTTTAGTCTGGCATATATTGTTCATTCTATTTTTTGTTTATTTTTTGTTATCGTTTCTTTTTTCAAAAGTATAACATCTCTTTAATAAGATATTCTAGGACTTACTTATGAGTCAAAGCCAAATTCACTGGACTATATTTGGCTTAATCCAACCTCTTTTTTGGAAAATAAAGTGGGAGTGAGATTGTGGAGATCTTAAAGTAACATGCTGAGGAATTAGTATTATATCTTAGAGATATTGAAGATTTGAAGGGCAATAGAATATTGTTGTCATTGAAGGTTTCTGTTTTGTTTTGTTTTGTTTTATTATTTATATCTAACTTTTTTGTCCTTTATTGGGGTTTTCTTGGCAAAAAAACCTGGGGTGGTTGGACATTTCTAGTTCTCTTTAATCCCTGTTAGGATTCTTTTTATTATTTTAGGAAAATCCTTCACTCTTCAGTCTTCTCCATCTCTGTCCACAGAAAGATGATTCCACCCCAGAGGTTCTCACTGATTAGTGAGTCTCTGCCCAGTGCTCCATTATCTTGAGAAGTCCCAGCAATGCTGTTCACTTCATTTTTGGCTCATTCACCATTCTATTCCACTTACACATTAGCTGCCTTGCTTCCAAGTGAGTATTCCTCCCCCTCCCCATTTTCCAGCTCCTCTTTATGACTTTTGTCTTTTTTATTAAAATGTCAACTTTCCTTGAGAGACTATCATGGTTTCTTGTTATTTTTTTCATTTTTTTAATCCCTAGTTCTTTTTTTATAGCTTTTTATTTTCAAGTTATATGCATGGGTCATTTTACAGAACTGACAATTGCCAAACCTTTTGTTCCAATTTTTCCCCTCCTTCCCGCATCCCCTCTCCCAAATGGAAGATTGACCAATACATGTTAAATATGTTAAAGTATAAATTAAATACTATTTAAGTATACATGTCCAAACAGTTATTTTGCTGTACAAAAAGAATCAGACTTTGAAATAATGTCCAATTAGCTTGTGAAGGAAATCAAAAATGCAGGTGGACAAAAATATAGGGATTGGGAATTCTATGTAGTGGTTCGTAGTCATCTCCCAGAGTTCTTTCACTGGGTGTAGCTGGTTCAATTCATTGCTGCTCTATTGGAACTGATTTGGTTCATCTCATCGTTAAAGAGAGCCACATCCATCAGAATTGATTGTTGTATAGTTTTCTTGTTGCTGTGTAATGATCTCCTGGTTCTGCTCATTTCATTCAACATCAGTTCATGTAAGTCTCTCCAGGCCTTTCTGAAATCACCCGGCTAGTCATTTCTAACCAAACAATAATATTCTATAATATTCATGTACCACAATTTATTCAGCCATTTTCCAATTGATGGGTATCCACTCAGTTTCCAGTTTCTGGCCACTACAAAGAGGGCTGCCACAAACATTCTTGCACATACAGGTCCCTTTCCCTTCTTTAAGATTTCTTTGGGATATAAGCCCAGTAGCAACACTGCTATTATCCCTAGTTCTTAGCATAATGTCAGGCACATAGTGAGTACTTTATAAATGCTCTATGATTCATGAACCATCCATTCATTATATCTGTCTATCTATTTATTTTATAGATAAGGAAACTGAACTCCAGAAAAGTAAAATGTATTGTCCAACAGCACATAGTGAGCTAGTGGAATAGCTGAGTATAGAGGCAGGTCACCCATTGCCAGTCAATAGCTTTCTTGTTTCCTTAGCATGTGTCAGTGCTAGACACATGGCAATTCTTAATAAATATTTGTTGATTTATTGATTCATACATTCAGATGGTGATATGTCAATATCACCATTTCTTTAAATCTGTATAATAGTTTACCTTTTCACAGACCATATCTCACTTCAACCTTTTCCTAGCCCTGCCAGGCAGAAGAATTAGCATTAGAAATTAATTGAGACTGAAAGAAGTGATGCAAATTGCATGTAAAAGAGCTGCTACCTGAAGGTCTCTTGCCTCTGCTTTATGTCCTTTCTATCTTACCATACTCTCCCTACTGAGTCATTCAAGGTCCAGCCTAGAAAAAAAATAGAAGGTGAAGAAACCAGCTAGATCTAACACCAAAGTTTCCTCTTTGATCAACTACCTGACAGCTATTGGGATTCCCACTCATGTGTACACACTGGAATAAGTGTCATATAAATAGATAGATGGATGGTAAGACAGAGAGACAGAGAGAGAAACAGAGACAGAGACAGAGACACAGAAAAAGACAGAAAGACAGACACAAAGAGTGTCAGAGAAAGAGAAAGAGACATAGAGAGAGAGAAAGAGAGATATAGAGAGACAGAGACAGAGAGACAGACAGAGAGAAAAAAAGAGAGAAAGGGAGAAGGAGAGAGAAAAAATTAAACTATTTAAATCACTTACTGAAAAAGGAATCAGATCCAAAGTCAGAAATGTCACTACTTAGGCATTATGGAATCCATGCATTTCCAGCATGGAGCTAAGGCCTATAAAAAACATTTTAAAGATTCAAATGCAACTTGCACAGTAATGCACACCCCTTTGAATCTTGGCCTTAGGAGGAAAAGACTGCCTTGATGGTTTTCAAAGGATCTCCCAGGATGGAAATATTTATTGTCCTGGAAAAAGAACCAAGGTAATGGCCCTCAAAGTGTTTCTTCCGGATAAACACAGTAATGATACCACATCTTGAGTTTATGTACCAGAGATCCTTGTGGAGAAACTTACAGCTAATTAGACATGAAGGAGACATCCAGCATATTAGCAGGTTAGTGGGATGAGGGGAAGAAAAGGTTACATTTCAATTAGTTAAATCTCATTGCCCTAATCTCCTCTCATTGAACTCGAAGTCACCAAGGATTGTGGAGTTTATTCAGAGAACTACTGCAAATAGAAATCCTTCTGATATTCAGAGGCCTAGGGGGCATCATAGCATCAGTGAACCAGAAAGGACTTTAGGGATCTTGCAATAAAAGCATCACTGAATTTCCAATGGAAAAGAAACTTACATATTATCAAGTATAGAAGTTCTTTACCTGGGGTTTGTAACTTCCTAGCTATCTATATCTATATTCTGAATTTCAGTGTAATTTCTTTTGTTTATAATAGTGAGCACTAAAGGTAATGAAAAACCATGAAAAGGACTAAGCAAGTCCTACCACTGAAGGTGCTCATCCTCATACACCTATACACCCCAGGGACATGATTTATAGGACATGAAATATGTCATCAGTTAGCAGCACATAAAAGCAAGAAGATCCTTTGGTCTTGTATTTGTTATAGGTTAATGCATTTGTCCAATTGCCTCATTTTACAAATGGGGAAACTAAAGCTTATCAAGAGAAAATAATTTAGAATTTCTTACCATTTAGGAGCTGATAGAAAATTTTGATATTATGTATTTTAATACCCACCCTCAACTTTATGAAAGAAGAAACTCTAACTTGGAAAGGTTCAGATTTATGCCTAAGATTTCACATTTCTTGTGCAGCATCATGCTGAGATTTGAAACCAGTTCCTCTGATTTCCATAGTCTCCTAAAAATCGGGGACAAAGCCGGGTGGAAAAATCAGATATCTTTACTGATTTTCCCCTTATTTAAATTGCCTCTCTAACTGCTTTGTCTGATAGTTGAAGAAACTAAGATCCAGAGAATGAAGTAGCCTTTCCATGGGCATGCAATACTTTAGTGGAAATAGTATTGTATTCTCACAGAGCTGAGTTTAGAGTGCAAAAGTCCTCATTCCTAGTCAGTCAATTATGCATCTATTTCAACTTTTCCCCATTCTTCAAAACACCATGGACTGAAGCAATGCTTATGCTTTCAAGGGGTTGCCACCTACCCACATGCAGACTCCACATTTTCTGGTATAGGAAAAGCGGCACAAGTGGGAGGAGAATTAGAATCATCTCTGGTTTGATGACAGCTTAACCTGATATTCTAACCAGTCATGTGACCTTGGGCAAATCACTTAATATTTTGGAATTTCAGTTTGCCCTTCTATCACCTGAGGACAGGAATATTTGTGTAAGGTAACTGTTGTTACACTTAAACTACCTACTTCATGGGTTTGCTGTGAGGAATCTGTTTTGGGAACTTTGAGGCACTAAACAAACATAAATTTCAGGTGTGTGGCCTGCCAAGGTTTGTTGACACAAGGGGTCAACTGTTTATAAAGAAACAGATAGAAGTGATTTAGCTAAGATCCAAAAGAATGACAAGTGATAGGCAAGGGAGAGATGAGTTATAGTTTCAAATTCCAAGGCCAAAGGCCCATTGCTATTTTCTAAGAGCTTGCCTGGTTCTAATGTGGCCTTAACAGCACACATTTTGACAAAGCTTAACTCCCAGCACTGTGAGGGGACTAATTCCAGAATTATTGTCTCCTTTTTCCAGATCAGGAAACTGAGCCTCTGAAAAGGGAATATATTGACCGTGAACTTACACCTAAAAAGTGACAGAATTCTTAGCAGGAGGAAAATTATTCAACCAACTTCTGCCATCTCCAGAGGGCTCCCAGAGAGTAGCTTTTGATGGGGAAGTGAGTGCTGATTCCTTTTTAAGCATTGTAGATCAGAGTGAGAGATTTTAATCATTAGCTCCCCCTCATTTGTTGCAGATTTCAAGCTATCAATTCCTTACCTCTATGGCCACTGGACTGCAAAAGCCATGCATAGAGGCAAAAGTAAGTTGACCCTATTCTGCTCATAAGAAAAACAAGGGATCCAGGATCTATAAATTTGATGGCAGTTCTCTCTTCTTCTCTCTCTCCTGTTTCTTGAGTTTTTGTATTTCTCCTCCTCCCATTCTGCCTGATTCATGTGTTGATTTCTCAATTCCAAGTTAGCTGCTGTTGAACTGTGGTATTACAAGCAACGTTAACAGTAAATGAACCTGGGAAAAATTGATAATTAAAGGATTTGAGACCCTAGGTCTTTGGGGCCAAAGGAAAGTGTAATTCAGAAACTGACTAGCTTTTTGACCCTGGATAAGTTCTTTGTTCATATAGACTGATTTCCCTCAACTATTAAATGACAATATATTATTTGTTCTTCTTTCAGTCATTAAAAGAAGAGTAGTTTGTGAGACATTAAAGTAGCATAAAAACATGTTTCTATGATGATGATTATTGCTATTATTACCATTATTTCTTATTATCACAGGGAGAACCATTGCTTCCAGAATCTAATTTTTCTTTCAGCATAAAAACTAAGTTGAGGGAACGGGTAGCTGGATTCTGAAAGGAGCTGACTGTGTCATTAGGAATATGCAGAGTTCACCAGAGATTCCTTATTGTATTCCAGATATGTACATCTCTCCAAGATAGGGTACAAAGAGCACAAAACCCAGAAGTATTAGTGTCATTTAATTAACTTTCCAAAAACTATCATAAAAACTATCTAAGTCCCAGATAGAGAACTAAAACAAATACGGGAATGAAGTCAAGTGACAAGCTCAAAGTTATATTGGCAGTAAGTGACCAAGCTAGGATTCAAATTCGTTACTGGTTCCAAATTCAGTACACCTACCATGCCATGCCATTGCCAAAAAACACAATCCACAGTGATGAGTCCCAGACAGAGAACTAAGACAAATACAGGATCAGGAAAAGCAAATTGCTGGGTCATAAAGGTGGGAAAGAGCATATATGGGATATTTGCTAATTGGACAGTGTTAGCATAATCAGGGAGACAGAGCAATTGACCTATGAGAGCAGCGAGGGAGCCAAGACTGTCATCAAACTTAATGAGGGCACCAGCCTCTCTTCTACTGAGTCTTCCCATAAGCAGCATATCAAAACAAGAAGACCCTAAAATTTTAGGCTTGTGAGTTTGTTTTTTATATAGATTTACCCCCTCTCAGTACAGTTGAATCCAAGAAAAGCTAGGTTAAGTTTCTTTTTGCTCTTTGTGACAGTTAGTACAGTTTCTAGGAGGTTTTATTCCTAATTGGTTGTGTGTATGTTTCTCTCTGTGTGTCTATCTCTCTCTGTCTCTGTTTTCTCTTTCTCTATCTCTGTTTTTCCATCTCTTCTCTCTCTCTTTTTCTCTGCCATTCTCTGTCTCTCCTTCCCTCTCTCTTTGCCTGTCTCTCCTCTCTCTCTCTCTCCTCTCTCCTCTTTTCCTGTCTCTGTCTCTTATCAACAGTAATTTAGAGCATTTTTCATATAACTATAGATGGCTTTAATTTCATCTGAAAATTGCCTGTTTATAATCTTTGATCATTTATCAATTAGGGAATGGACTTCTTTCTTATAAATTTGACACAAGTAATTTTATATTTAAAAATGAGACCTTTATCAGAAATAGGCTGTAAATTTTTCCCCAGCTTTGTACCTCCCTTTTAATCTTGTTTCTGTTGATTTTGTTTGTGCAAAACCTTTTTAATTTAATGTAATCAAAGTTGTCCATTTTGCTTTCATAATGTTCTCTAGTTCTTCTTTGGTCATAAATTACTCCTTTCTCCAAAGATCTAATAGGTAAATTATCCCTTGATCCCCTAATTTGCTTATGGTATTATCCTTTATGTCTAGATCATGCATCCAATTTGACTTTTTTTTTTTGTATTTGGCATGAAAGGTAGGTTTTTGCCGAGTTTGTGATTTATTATTTTTCAGTTTTTCCAGCAATTTTTGTCAAATAATGAATTCTTATTCTAGAAGTTGAAGTTTGGAGTTTATAAAATACAAGATTACTATAAGCCTTAATTATTTGTCGTGTGTATCTAATACATTCCCCTAATTTGCTGCATTATTTTTTGGGCAGTACCAAATGGTTTTGATGCCTGCTACTGTAAAATATAGTTTTAGGTTTGGTATTGCTAAGCCATTATTCTTTGTATATTTAATTAATTACCTTGATAGTCTTGACTTTTTGTTCTTCCAAATGACTTTGGCTACTTTTTCTACTTCTACAAAATAATTTTTTTGGCAGGTTGATTTGTGTGGCACTGAACAAGTAGATCAATTTAGTCAAAATTGTCATTTTTATTATAGTCATTCAATTTACCTATGAGCAATTAATATTTTTCAATTATTTAGATCTAATTTTATTCGTGTGAGCAATGTTTTGTAATTGTGTTCATATAGTTCTTAGGTTTGCCTTGTCAGGTAGACACCCAAATATTTTATTTTCTCTACAGTAATTTTAAATGGAATTTCTCTTTCAATTTCTTGTTGATGAACTTGGTCAGTAATATATAGAAATACTGATGATTTGAATGGGTGTATTTTACATCCTGTAACTTTGCTAAAGCTACTAAGTTTTCTAATAGGTTTTTGGATTTTCCAGGATTTTCTAAATAAATCATCATATCATCTGTAAAGAAGGATAGTTTTATTTCTTCATTGCCTGTTCCAATTCCTTTTTTTTTTTCTTTTCTTATTGCTAAAGCCAACATTTCTACCACAATGTTGAATAATAGTGGTGATAATGGGCTTCTTTATTTCATTCCTGATCTTATTAGGAATGCATTCAGCTTCTCGCCATTATACATAATGCTTGCTGTTGGTTTAGAATGATACTGATTATTAATTTAAAGAAAGCCCTGTTTATCCCTATGCTCTCTAGTGTTTTAATAGGAATGGGTGCTCTATTTTGTAAAAAGCTTTTTTCTGCATCTATTGAGAGTATCATATGATTTCTGTTGATACTGTTATTGATATGGCTGATTATGGTAATAGTTTTCCTGATATTGAACCAGTCCTACATCCCAGATATAAATCCTTCTTGGTTATTATGCATTATCCTGCTGATAAATTGCTGTAATCGCTTTGTTAATATTTTATTTAAAACTTTTGCATCAATCTGAGATTGGCCTGTAATTTTCTTTCTCTGTTTTGGATCTTCCTGGTTTAGGTATCAGTACCATATTTGTTTCATAGAAGGGATTTATCAAGATACCTTCCTTACCTATTTTTTCAAATAGTTTAAATAGTAATGGAATTACTTGTTTTTTAAATGTTTGGTAAAATTCACTTGTAAATCCATCTGGCCCTGGAGATTTTTTCTTAGTGATTCATTAATAGCTTGTTCAATTTCTTTTTCTAAAATGGAATTATTTAAGTAATGTATTTCCTCTTCTGTTAATCTGAAAAATTTATATTTTTGTAAAAATTTATCCATTTCCATTAGGTTGTCAGATTTGCTGCCTTAAAGTTGGGCAAAATAGATCCAAATTATTGCTTTAATTTCTTTTTTCATTGGTGGTAAATTCATCCATTTCATTTTTGGTACTGGTGATTGGGTTTTTGTTTCCTTTTTCTAATCAAATTAACCAAAGATTTGTCTATTTTATTGGTTTTTACATAAAACTAACTCTTAGTTTTATTAATTATTTCAACAGTTTTCTTAGTTTTAATTTTATTAATCTCTTTTTTGAATTTCAGAATTTCTAATTTGGTATTTAATTGGGAGGGTTAATTTGTTCTTTTCTGTAGTTGTTTATCCTTCATTTTTTATTGTAGTAAATTTATTTCTTTTTAATATACATTGCTTTATAAATCATGCTGGGAGGGAAAAATCAGAGCAAAAGGAAAAAAAAAACATGGGAGAGATAAAAACACAGAAAAAGGAATTGAACCTAGCATGTGTTGATTTGCATTCAGTATTCTTACATCTTTTTTCTGGATGTATATGGCATTTTCTGTACAAGGACTATTAGGGTTGCTTTGGATCACTGAACCACTGAGAAGAACCAGGCTTTTTATAATTGATAATCACACATTCTTATTGTGTATAATAAATTCATATATCTGCTTGTTTCACTAAGCATCAGTTCATGTAAATCTTTCCAGGCCATTCTATAACCAATTTGTTCATCATTTCTTATAGAACAATAATATTTCATTACCTTCATGTACCACAAATTGTTCAGCCATTCCCCAATTAATGAGAATCTTCTCATTTTTCAATTCTTCACCCACAAAAAGAGCTGCAACAAACATTTTTGTCCATGTGTCCTTTTCTTTCCTTTTTGATTTCCTCAGAATATAAACCCAGTAATGGTACTGCTAGGTCCAAGGGTATGCACAGTTTTATAACTTTGGGACATAGTTCCAGATTGCTCTCCAGAATGGTTGGATCATTTCACAACTCAACCAACAAGGCATTAGTGTTCCAGTTTTCCCACATCCCCTCCAATATTTATCATTATCTTTTCCTGTCATCTTAGCCAATCTGAGAGGAATGAGCTGGTACCTCAGAGTTATTTTAATGTGCATTTCTATGATCAATAGTGATTTAGAGCATTTTTGCATATAACTATTAGTGGCTTTAATTTTGTCATCTGAAAATTATCTCTTGATATCCTTTGACCATTTATCAATTGGGGAAATTAGTTATTTTTCTAGCTTTTTTAGTTGTATTCCCAATTCTTTGATCTCTTATTCTCAATTTTATTCATAAAGCTGTTTAGAGATACAAAATTTTCCCCAAAAACTGCTTTGGTTGCATCCCACAGATTTTGGTATGTTCTCATATTATTGTCATTCTTTTGCATGCAATTACAAATTATTTTTGTGATTTGTTGTTTGACCCACTAATTATTTAATTTAGATTATTTAATCTCCAATTGGTTTTTAGTCTATCTTTCCTTTGCCCTTTATTGCATATAATATTTATTGCATCATGGTCTGAAAAGGAAGCATTTACTATTTCTGCCTTTTTGCATTTCATTTTGAGGGTTTCATGCCTTAATCCGCGGTTTACTGAGAAAAAAAAGGTTTGCCTTCTTTTCTGTCTCTATTCAACTTTCTCCAGATGTCTATCATATCTAACTCTTATAAGATCCTATTAATCTCTCCAGTTTCTTTCTTGTTTATTTTGTGGTTAGATTTGTCTGATTCTGAGAAAGAAAGGTTGGGGTCCCCCTTAAATATAATTTTACTATTTCTTCCTATAACTGGCTTAATACCTTCTTTAGGAATTTGTATGCTCTAACCACTTGGTACATATACACTTAATATCATTATTACTTCATTATTTACCATACCCTCTTTTTCTTACTAGTTTTTTTTTTTTTTTTTGCCTTTTTAAACTCAATTCAGTGAGACTGATCTTTTTTGAAGTTTTTCCAATCTGTCTTGAGGTGGATAGTGGTTTCATTCTGTCAGATTCTGCTCAGAGGGATGGTTTCACATGACTTTTGAGGGAAATTTGGAAAGCTCGAGCAGCTTCCTGGCTTCACTTGGCTCCATCTTGGCTCCACCAAATTCAGAAGATTTTTACATGTTATATTTATGGAAAGAAAGTTCATATATTTAACAGTTGGTTGTGTTTTTTGTTTGTTTGTTTGTTTTTCTTTTTTTTAGGAACCAACGAAAAAGTAGTCATAGAAATTTCACATCTACACTGGACAAATCAAGAAAATGTAGTCTGATAAATTTAGAAAGACTTCATGTAGCAGCAGCTAGGTGACACAGTGGATAGAGCACCAACCCTGAAGTCAGGAGGACCTGAGTTCAAATGTGCCCTCAGAGACCTAACACTTCCTAGCTGTGTGACCCTGGGCAAGTCACTTAACCCCAATTGCCTCAGAGGAAAAAAAAAAAACACTTCATGAAAGAGGGTAACTTTAAGTTCTTTAAGGGATCATGTGATATGAGGGAAAATTTGCAACTTAACTTGACTCTACCCTATTTTAACTAATATTGTTCAGAGTCATACAAGTAGTAGGTATTTGAACCAGAATTAAACTCAGATCTTCCTACCTCCTAACTTCCTAACTCTACCCACTATTCAATACTGCTTTTTATAGCCCTTTTAGTCAAGACCTGTCTCTTAAGCTAGACAAACCTATATTTTACATTCCTAGTAAGAACCTTTAAAATGAGATTAACTCTCCAGACCAAGAGTCAGATCATGTTTTCAGTGATAACTTCTGCCACCTTGCCATCTATGCTTTTAAGGTATCTTCTTCCTTGTTAACAGCTTATTCTTCATTTGGGAAATGTACGTATTGTACTAGATGATTTTTTTTTTTGGCTGAGGCAATTGAGGTTAAGTGACTTGCCCAAGATCACACAGCTAGGAAGCATTAAGTGACTGAGGTCAGATCTGAACTCAGGTCCTCCTGTTTTTAGGGTTGGTGCTCTAGCCACTGCACCATGTAGCTACTCCTGTACTAGATGATTTAAGGACTCTTTCAGTTCCTCACTATTGCTCCATGATTTTATTATTTGATTCAGCTATAATCCATGCTCTGAACAAACTTTATTTGGACAAATTTGGAGTAGTTTATACTACATTTAAACAAGTGTGGAATACTTGCACTAGAATGGAATTCTTTGGGAATCTTTTCCAATACAGGTCTGAATAATCCTCCATTGTTCATGGTAAGTATTCATTCAGTCTTTACCTAAAGACTAGAGTAATAAGGAAGTCACTATATTGCTGCTCAGTTATAATGGTTAGGAGGTTACTTATTAAATTGAGTTACATTAGCTTTCTTATGGCTTCCATTCATTGCTCCTACTTCTGTTCTATGGGGCCAAGCATAGCACGTTTCCACAAGACAATCTATTATAGACTTGAAGACAGCCATCATATCTCACTTCGTCTTCTGTAAGCTAAATTCCTCCATTTCTTTCACAATCCTTCTCAAGAACAGTCTAATATTATCCCTTCCCCATCCTGATAGTGTGATATCCAAAAATGAATACAATACTGCATATACAATTAGATCAGACTAAACAAAAACTCTTTTTTCTTCTTCTGGGTGACATATTCATATTAATAAATTTGCTTTTGTTTTCATTCATATCTAATTCTTCATGACCTCTTTTTGGGGTTTTCTTGGCACATATACTAAAATGGTTTGCCATTTCAATCTCCAGTTCATTTTACAGATGAGGAAACTAAGGCCAGGGTCACACAGCTAGTAAGTTATCTGAAACCAGATTTGAATTTAGGTTTTGATGAGTCATTGTAGACTTTCTGTATATGAAGGCAACTGCTTTCTCTCTCTTTTCTCATGGGTAAATATCATTGATTCCTTTAAGCAGTACTTCTATGACAAAGTCTCCAGGCACTCACTTCTTGGTCATCCTTCCCAGAAGGTATTTTAATTTGTCAACATACATCTTAAAATGTAATGCCCCAAACCAGGTGCAGCATTCTATTCATAACAATCAATACTTAGCCCTCTAAGTAATAAACCTAACTGAAGTTAATTTCTAATTGCCAAAATCATGTCTTTACCTGCTTTATATTTATTTTACTATCAATTAGAACTTTAAGTCATTTAAAAATATGAATTGCTATATAGGCTTCTCTCCCACATTCTTTATGAACAGATTTTTTGAATCTAAGTATATTTGTCCCTGTTAAATTAACTTATTAGATGCTGGTTCACTTTAACATGCTGGCTTGACAAGGAACTGGAAAGTGAATGGATGTCCATCAGCTGGGGAATGGGTAAGTTATGGTATATGAATGCTATGGAATAGTATTGTTCTACAAGAAATGATCAGCAGGATGGTTTCAAGGAGGCCTGGAGAGACTTACATGAACTAGTGACCAGTGAAGCGAACAGAACCAGGAGATCGTTGTAGACAGCAACAACAAGATTATGTGATGATCAACTGTGATGGATGTGACTTTTTTCAACAAGGAGATAATTCAGGCCAACTCCAATAGACTTATAATGGAGAGAATCATCTGCACCCAGAGAAAGGACTATGGGAACTGAATGTGGATCACAACATAGTATTTTCTATTGTTTGTTTGTTTTTTCTTTTACTCATTTTTTTTTCCTTTTTGATCTGATTTTTCTTGTGCAGCAATGATAAATGTGGAAATATCTATAGTAGAATTGCATGTTTGACATATATTGGATTACTTGCTGTCTAGGGGAGAGAATTGGGGGAAGAGAAAGAGAAAAAATTGGAACACAAGGTTTTCCAAGGGTGAATGCTGAAAACTATCTTTGCATGTCTTTTGAAAATAAAAAGCTATTATTATAAAAATGCTGACCTGAAATTGTGCTGTGGTTATTAAGCTATATTGAAAAGACAGTGATGATAAAAAGAGGAAATAAATCCTCAAGGTCAGAACCACTAACTGATGGCCCCAAGTTCCTAAATAGTGATGGTGACAATTGCTGGAGAAAGGGAAATATTCACGTAATAGCCTCCTAATTGTTCTCTCTACTTTTTGCCTCTGTGCTAGGACCAGGTGTTGAGTATGAGTAATTTTTTTTTTAACGTATATACATAAAGTAAGATATGATCTGGAGCATTGTCTTTGGTTTGGGGCATTACATTTTAAGATGTATGTTGACAAATTAAAACACCTTCTGGGAAGGATGACCAAGAAGTGAGTGCCTGGAGACTTTGTCATAGAAGTACTGCTTAAAGGAATCAATGATATTTACCCATGAGAAAAGAGAGAGAAAGCAGTTGCCTTCATATACAGAAAGTCTTACAATGACCTTGTGTTCTAAAACAAAGCTTCTTAAACTGTGGGTTGTGATTCCTTACTGAGTCATGTAATTAAAGATAGGTATCACAAAAAAATTGGGAACAATAAAAGGTTTCAAATATTCTACCAAGATTTAATTCTTTATGTCAAAATAAAGAAGCACATTCATCTCATTAGCATGAAAATTTGTCTTCATCTTTAACAAATGGTAAAATTTTATGTATACCAAAGATGTAATTTCTTTATGTTTCTTTATAAATTTCTTTATGATTTGTTGTCAGTAAATTTTGTATTTGTGTACCTAATTTATATACCTATATACCTGGGGTCATGTAAAAATTTCCCAGCTAAAAAGGAATCAGGAGTAAAAAAAAGTTTAAGAAGCCCTGCATGCACTAGAACATGAGCCTACATTTTATTTAATATATTTAAACATTATTCTGAGAAGGGATTCATAGGATCCATTACATATACAAACGGAAGAGTAAGATCCTTACCTTTGAAGGTAGAATTAGTACTAGTGAATGGAGCATGACATGAAGCTTAGCATAAGAAGAATGAATTATGAATGAAGCATGATTTTGACTCCAAGTAGAGTGTCCCAAAAGTTTTAGTGCAGTTTAAAACAAAGCTTATACATTCTATAAAATGACTTTTCCAAAAGAAATGGAATATATTGGATCAGGATATAGTAATCTTTTCAGTACTGGAAATGTTAAAGGAGAATCTAAGTGACTATTTGTGAAGGATGCTCCATCTTTCTAAACTCTTAAGCTTATGATCTCTAAGTCATCCTTGATTCTTTCCTCCCTTTCTTCCACTCACTCTATTAGACCTTCACATCCATTTCATCTATTCCCTTCTGCATTCATACAGTCATCCAAGTTACAACTTTGCTCACTTTCCCCCTGTAATACTGTAATCACCTAATTGGTTTCTTTATTCCCAATTTAGTTCCTTGCCATTTCAAACTCTACAAAGCTTCCTGGGGGGAGAAATATATATAATGTTAATATTTTTTATAGATACACATACACACATACAAATATATATCTTCAGATATGTATATATAATATGCATTACATATATGCATACATATATAGTAATTTCTATTGTCTCTAGTGTAAAACAACTTTTCATATCAAAAAGAGGAGCTTATATTTAAACCTAAGTGTTATAGGGTACTACTAGAGTTTAATGAACAGGGGAGTGACGTGGATATTTCTGTACTTAAGAGGCTGCAAGGTGGTACAGTGGATAGAGTATAAGGCCTGATGTTTAGAAGACTTATCTTCCTATATTCAAATCTGTCCTCATATACTTATTAGCTGTGGGACACTGGGCAAATCACTCAATTCTGTTGTCACTCAATTCTGTTTGCATCAACTGTATAAAATGAGTTGGAGAAGGAAATGGCAGTATCTTTGCAAAGAAACTCCTAAATGGGGTCACTAAGAGATGAACAAAGATGAACAAGAAATATCACTCTGGTAGCTGGAGAATAACTTGGAAATAGGAATGACTTAAATGAGATAAAACAATTAGGAAGTTACTATAATAGATAAGGCAAGATGATGAGAGCATGAACTATGGTGGTAATGTGAATAAAGGGAAAAGGATGGAGAGAGATGTAGTAAAAGTAGAATTGACAAGACTAGGCAATTTATTTTCATAGTTTATGAGTCATGATTCTTAAGGAATTTATATTCTAACTGGCAGGATAAGATTTATCTCCTTAGCACACCTAGAAAACAAGTTACCATCAAGATTGATGAAATTTCAAGTGAGGGAAAGATTATAATGAGCAATCCAATATTCAGAAATGTTAATTAGCAATTTGGGGCACCTAAGGAAATTCAGTAGGGGTAAGAGAACCAGCGGGCACTAAAAGACCAAATGTATGGATGCTTCCATATGAAGAACAAAGAAGGAGCAGAGTAGTGAGAACACATCTGGAGTGTGACTATGAGGAAGGAAGTATAGTCATTTTAAGTAAAATATTTTCATTTAGTAAATTTTAAGCTTATTTATTTCTGTAGAAGGAGAGCAAGTCTTCTTATGCACTCTATATTTTAGCATCCTGGGGCAAAGTCCTGGTTGCCCCACTTTAGTTATAGCTTTTACAACAACTTTTTCAAATGTAATTCTGCTACCACATCAAAAATTAGTCAAAAGACAGAACAAAAATGCAAGTCAAATACCTTACTGGCAGGAGATTTTTCTTTGCAATCCCTTGAATATCTCCTGAGCCACCATCCTGAACTACTGCTGAACCCGGGTATGTCTTTTAATTATTTCTGTTCCCTTTGATGGTCTATTATCAAAAGAAAAAAGAAAAAAGTCTCAATTAAGAAGCTCAAACCTGAGCTAAAGAACTATCCCCAAATCCTCTTTCTGTTCCAATTCTGAATGTGCTGGTCCTGTTCACATTGGGTCGCTGTTTTTCAGCCAATCTGGAAAGCAGAATCTAAATTTATTAGCCTTGAAGTCTAGATCTCCTCTACCTGCAAAATTATCTATCTCTATCTCTCCAAAGGAAATTTAGTACTGTATGACCCAAGAATTTTGCATGGAATTATCCTGCCTTCCCACACCATGATCTGGGCCACTTGTTTCCCTGTCATAGCAAGGGATTGTATTTTGACCTTTTATAGGACTTTGTTTAAATACCTTCATTTCAGTTGGCAGGATTCTTCGGGTTTTTTCTTTGCCAGAGGTTTATGCTTCTTGAGGTTTGCCCTGATTTAAACTGTTGGATTGTAAAATACAGCTTGTTCTGATGCCCCGAGGGACCTTGGTGGAGAGACTGCTGGCAGCTGATTAGGTCAGAAATGCAGACATCTCAAACATACCTATTGACAATCCTTCTTGAAAGCAAAGAGCTTCCAGGCTTATTAAGGCTGCTGGAGTTTTCCTAACTGTCTGTGCCTAATGAGGAAATAGAGAGAGAGAGAGAGAGTTCAGGGAAGGACAGTACTTCTCTGTAAACCAGCAACCAAATTCTCCCTAGCATAAAAGAATTACTGCTTTTCCCCACTGGAGGCAAAGTTGATGCTCAGCTGGCTGCAGAATTTACAGGATGCTTCTTTTCAAAGACGAACTTCAAGACTGTGATACAGAACAGAAGCTTGAAGACAGTTGCCTATTGGGTAGCCTAGCTTCTTAAGAGCTCCCAAGAAGGCATGTACAGTGGTGAATATTCCCACTGATTTGTCCTCACACTTACTTCCTACTGCTAAGTGTGTCTGTGTTATAGATTCAGCTCAAATCTTAATTTCTTCAAGAAACTTTTCTCTTCCCAATCAGTAACCAATGCTCTCCTCTCTCAGATTATCTTATATTCATTTAAAAAATATTTTATTTATCACCAATTATGTGTTAAAATATTTTAATATTCTTTTTTAAATTTTATTTTTAATTCATGGAATAAAACAAACATTTCCATAAGAGTACAATAAAAAGATGATTGTACATGAAACTGCAAATCTATTATGCATAACTTGCTAATCTTTTCAAAATACAACAAAATATATCATGTACAATTTTTTCTTCTTTCTCTTCACCTCCCCATTGTGGAGATGGCTAATACTAGATATACATATATAAAATTAATCTATATATACTTCCATTGTCTGAATGCAGATAGCATCTTTATATATCCTTTATAGTTAACTTGAGTATTTAAAAGAGACAAAATAACTTTTTTGTTCAATCATTCTTAAAATACCATTGCTGTTAGTGTATACAATTTTCTCTTGTTTCTACTCATTTCACTCTTTGTTATATCATACAAGTCTTTCCATGTTTTTCTAAAATCATTGAGCTCCTTGTTCCATTAAAATGGAATATTCCACAACTTGTTCACCATTCCCCTGCAATTTCCAATTCTTTGCCACAATAAAGAGAGCTATTATTAACATTCTAGAACATATGGGGTTTAACATTAATTTGATAGTATTCATTTTTTTATTTTTTTGAATTCAAAATTTTTTTCCTACCTTGCTCACCTCCCCTCTCCCTCAGATGATAAGTAATTTGATTTGGGATATAAATGTTTTATTATCCAAAACATATTCTTATTAGTTATGTTGTCAAAGAAACACAAATCCAAAAGGAAAAAAAAACAAAAAAAAAATTAAAAAGTGAAAAATAGTATGCTTACACCTGTATTTAGACTTCATCAGTTCTTTCTGTGGAGATAGATAGCATTTTTCATCATGAGTCTTTTATTCTTTCTTCCCCCAACATAATGTTTCAGATATCTACCAGCTATTCTAATGTGAACATGTATAGAAGAGACTGTGTAGTAGAGTAGAGAAAGTGATGGATTCAGAGACAAGAAGACTTGGTTTTAATTCTACCTCAAACACTTACTAGCTATGAAACCTTATGAAAGCCCTTTAAACTTTGTTTCTTTGTTTTTAAAATAAATGAGAGTGATAGATTTCACAATGTCTAAGATCCCTCCCATAAGTCTACGCTCTTATAAATATCACACAAAGTAAAATATGATAGAAGTAAAGGGACCCAGGAAATCTTGAGAAGAGAGAGAATACTTTTCAATTTGGAGCATCAGGAAGGACTTAAAAAAAAAAAAAGACACATGAATTGGGCTTTGAAAGGAGAGACAGGTTTCTGCAGGTAGAGAATCTGAAAAAAATGTTTGTTGCATGTGGGATAGCCTGTACAAAGGAACAAAATGAAAGTAATGCAGTTTGTCTGGAATGAAGGATATATGCTGTGAAGGGGAAGAGTAAAAATTAAAGCTGCTTGAGATTTAATAATAAAAAACCTTAAATGCCAGGTGAAAGAGTTTCTATTTACCCTAAAGGCAATATAGAGTCTTGGGGTTAATGAAATAATTCACCCTTCCCCCTCTATATGTTTTCATTAAGCAAAAGAAAGGGTCCTTGGAAAAAAGTAGACTTCTAGGCAGCCAATCTTTCTAGAAATCACCAAATTAGTACTGAAGGACAAAAGGTAATACTTCTATCTAAAATTTCCTCTCATATCCTATTCTCAACCCTCCTATCAATTGTTCAATACCTTACCCAACTTTCAAGCTCTGATTAAATGTCTTCTCCATGAAGCTTTTCTTAATCTTACCATCTGGAAGTGAACTCTCACTTATCTCAATTTCAACAAATTTATTCTTTTGGAGGATTTATTTTGTTTTAAATGAAAAGATCATAGGATTTAGAACTGGAGGAGACCTTAGTGATCTTTCCCCTTATTTTTATAGATGGGGAAACAGATCCAGAAATGTGACATAAATTGTCATTGATCCTATAGGCTAAATCAGACTCAAGATTAAAATTGATGTCTTTTAATTAAAATCTGGTGTTCTTCCCATTGTATTTACACTATCTATTAAATACTTCTTTATGTACATCATGTGACCATTGCTAGAATCCTAGTTTCTTGAAGGCAAGGAGTGAATTTTGTTTATCTCTGTGTGTCCCTTGGTGATTAACACAAGGCCTTAAAATACTAAATACTTAATTAATATTTGCTTAGTTAACAAATTAGAATTAATCCTTAATATTCAATGGTTGGGGTAAGTACTGTATAAAGGAAGCATCAAATAGCAAATGTATCAATATGAGGAATGGCTTTTAAATGTTGATTTTTCTTTACCCTTTAGGTTTCAAATACTTTGAATCCCTCTGTGGGGAATCCTTGGATTTTGTATTCTTAGTTTCTATAGTTGAGAAGTAAAACTAGCTTTACTTAGGTATGCTTCATGAGGATATAGAGGACTTAATGACTCTTCTCAGCCGCAAGGAGATGCACAGTGTATAGGTATTACAGGATCGATCACACAGTATTAGAGCTAGGAACTATCAATAACTCTTATCTAATTTAACTGCTTTATTGTTCAGAGAAGGAATCTAAAGCCTAGAAATGGGAGGTGATGTGTTTATGGTCATATCATTAAGAAGTAGCAAAGTTTATAATGGAACTCAGATCTTCTGATACTTCACTGGGGCATTTCTGACCATGACAGTAATAAGTATGGACTAAGAAAAAGCATATTAAAGAAGGATGACTCATGGGTCAACATCTGGAAGGAAATTCTACTACTTCCTGCAAAAACCACCCCAAGGGATACTGGCTGTCGCCAAAATAGATTGGATTTACAAGACATACCCAAACAAGCTATTACCTTCTTACAGACATTATTTCTTCGGGCCTTCCAAATAACTCTACAAGGTAGGTAGGGCAGGTATTAATACCTTTATTTCAAACCCAAGTCTTCTAACCATTAAAAAGTAGATCTTACTTTAAAAATCTATGTTTTGGCAACAAATTATAACTTAGGCCTGATGAAGAAACTTATTCCATACAGAGTCAATTGAGATCTCAGATAGGCTTCCACGTTTGAATATACTTTTCCATTACAAAAACCATTAAAATTCCAATATAAGTTAATTGAATGCCAATTCCTTAAATTAATTAATATAATAACATGTAAAAGTAAAAAAAATGCAATTTGAAGCAAAACATTTTTGAATGTTACATTTGGGTTAAAGCACATATTAAGCACTTAATGAATGTTTCTCAAATTAACAATAAATACCATGAAATTTATAGGAGAAAGGGACATTAAAGATCATCTATTTCAAAATTCTCAATTGAAAAATGAGGAAATTAAGGTACTAGTAGGTAAAGTAATGTGCCCTAAGTTCCATGGATAATAGCAGAAGTCTCTCAGAAGCAGAATATGGCTTCAAATTCAAGTGCTCATATTAGAAATTCTTTTTACATTATACTTTGCTATTATTTTCCATTTAATTTAATGTGATAAATTGCTGAATTAGAATAATGGAATCTCAGATGTGGAAGGCATGACACATCTCTTCCCAAATTCAACTCTGAGTAGGAATCACTTGTACAACATCCTTTAGATGTATTTACCCTCTATATAAAGATATTAAAGATAAAGAAATCATTCATTCTTCACAATTTACTAATTTTTAAGGCAGTACATTTCATTTTTACCCTAATTGTGAGAACTCTTTTTCTCTTTATTTTGAACTAAAATCTACTATTTGGCAAATCCACACTTCCCTTCTAATTCTGCTCTCTGGAATCAAGCAGAACAAACCTAATATCTCACGTGAAATCCCTTCAGATAGTTGAAGATAGCCAACCTAATCCTATCAAGTCTCTGTTTCTTCAAACTAAACACCTCCGGCTGCTTCAACTGATCCTTGGACAGTAATATCTCTATCATGTTATCATAGCCATCTTCCTGTGGACATGGCCAATATTTTTCCTAAATGTGACCTCTAGAACTTGACAATCTATCATGGATTTTAACTTTTGCCCATCTCCAGAGTTTCAAGGAATTGAAACTACAGATTCAGAATCTGTACATGCAGATCCATTCCATAAATGGGAATGCCACTTATATGAGAAACTATCAACTAATTTGTCCTTTTTTAAAAATCAGAGCTAGGTAGTTACTGCCCTTTTTTCTCTACATATACATTAACCAAAAGGACTCCTTGTTTTCTCTCAAGATAATTACTCCCCTGAATTTTGTCTCTCCCAAGTGATTCACTTTGGGTCAAAACAGACCAACCCTATGGAACAGAAAATGTTATTGATGCAATTAAGATTTTGAGACAAAGTCAGAAGACTTTGGATCTCAACTCAACTCTTTTTTTTTACTATATATAATTATGGGCAAATCTTTTCACCATTTTAGACCTCAGTTTCCTTAACTGTAAAATGAAAGGAGAAAATTATATATCTTGTCTAACTTCTTCTACCTCTAAATTTACAATGCCACCACCTATTTTATATCCTTACTTCACAATTAGGCTCCAATTAGCTGACAAATCATTTTTCTAGTCATTCTTTTTCATTCTTCTTTATCTTTTAATCAAGCTATTTGAATGCCCCTGAATATTAAATGTATGCCTAATATGAATCTATTGAAACAACCATTGAGTTCATTGACCTTAAGAGAGATATCAAAATAGAAAGTGAATTAGACTTGTAGTATCCTTATTTAATAGATTCAATAATTAAACAAACATTTATCTAATCCCTACTATTTATAAATATTGTCTTAAGGATACAAAGACAAAACATGTCTCTATTCTAAAAGGTATAAAATATGTATACAAGTAAATAAATATAAGGTAATTTGAGGAAGGAGATAGCATTAACAACTTGGAAGAGAAGGTGACAGCACTGACTCCCAGAAAGATAAGGATTATGAGATCAGATGAGAGGAGAGGTGTCATGTTCCAACTTGACAGAAGAGTTTCCATATCCAATTTATGTGCTCCAGTTGCACTTTCAAACTTCCACTTCTCTGGGGTCTTAGAGTTTGATTAGTGTGAGTTCACCAAATTTAGCCTGATCTCCATTCATCACCATTTATCAGTCATCCTTATCACCATATCAGTCATATCTCCAGTCACATACCCTTCCCCAAAAAACTTTCCATCTCTAACTCTAGGAAGAGTAGCCAAAGTAATACACCATTTGGAAAGGATATAATAGTCAATTAGCCTGTACCTCCACTGACCATTCCTATGATTTCTGATCACCAAATTTCTCCTCCTCCATTATATGTTGACTTCTCCTATTAGAATTTAAGCTTCTTGAGGACAAGAGCTACCTTGTCTCTATATTTATACCCTTAGACTTTGACACACTACCTCATGCTAGGAGGCACTTAAAAATATTTATACATTATTACCTATAATTAGAGATGGAAAAGGAACCATCTAGCTGGAGGATCAGCTAGAAGTTAAGTAATTAATTTGGCACTATGTTAAGTAGTCAGGTTTTTCTGACATGGAGTTAGAAAGAGTAAGAAGAAAAAAAGGCTTAAAAAGTGCTTTGGAGAAAGATTGTGTGAAGGGGGATTTAAGGTCAATCTGATTAGTCTGTATTGTCTCTCAGAGGCAATAAGAAGTCACTAAAGATTTTTGATCAGAGGGATGATGTGGTCAAACTTTTACTCAAGGGATATGATTTTAATAGCTATGTGGAAGATAAATGAGAGAGAGAGGAAAGATTGGAAGCAATTGAAAAAATGTGGAAGGAAAAAATGATTAGGTAATTATTTCTACAAACTCATCAGTAAAATGGAGGGAAAAGATAGGCTGATACAGTGGGAAAAGTACTGGCTCTGGTATCACCAGAGAATCCGTGTTCAAATCTTTTCTCTGATGATGAGTATTTTTGTGACATTCTACTGAGGATGGACTAGTCATTTAATTTCTCCTGGTTTTTGTTTCTTCATGTGTTTAAAAAAAAAAAAGGGACTGGGAGAGACTGGCTTCTGACATCCTTTGTAACTCTAAATATAGGATCCTTGCATTTCTTCTGGGATAGATGACAACTTATGAGATAACAAGGTCAAATAGAGTGCTTTAAGCTTTTGTTTTTAAGGATGGAATTACCTGACCATGTTTTTTGTTTGTTTGGTTTGCTTTGCTTTTTGGCTGATGCAACTGGGATTAAGTGACTTGCCCAGGGTCACACAACCTACACAGTGTTAAGTGTCTGAGGAGTCACGTAGCTGCCCCTAGCTGAGCATGTTTTTAATCATCAGTAAGTAGCCAGCAGAAAGTGAAAGACTGAAGATGATAGAAAAGGAGGAAGTGATGCTTTGGGAAAGTGCCTAAAAGAAAGAGAAAGAATGGGATCAAGAGAATTTGCTTCAACAAGGAGAAGGATCACCACTTCACCAATGACTGCCATGAAAGAGGGAACACCTCAGGAATTATGGGGACTTAGAAGTTGTTGTAGAGGAAATAAGGGTGCTTACGGCAGATAGCTTTGATTTTCTCGGTAAAGAAGGAGAAAAGGTCATCTGCAGGGAGACATAAGAGACTTTAAAAGAGATGAGAAAGTTTAGAACAGTTACTTTCAGAATTGGGAAAGACAGTCAATCAAGATGAATAAAAAAATTTACCATGTAATATTTAGAAACCAGCTGAGAACATATATCACACTTAGTATGGTTATGTGACTTTCTCCAATAACATTCAGGAGTATTGGTACACATCTGGGAAAGCAGCTGGCAGTACTGATTCAGGGCTGAGGATGGGGAATTTTTGAATGTTGGTAAGGCAAGGAATGGATTAAAAAGGATAAGATAGCATACTAAGTACTGGAGATACAAAGTAAAAACAAAAACAGTCCTTGTCATAGCTAGCATTCTAGGGAGGGAGGCAGCCTGTGGATAATTGAGCCCATTTATGATATATGAAGTAGTGGATAGAAAGCTAATCTTGTGCCTTTTCCAATCTCAGACATTCATTAGCTATGTTACTCTGAGCAAGTTACTTAACCCTGATTGCCTCAGTTTCCTATCTGTAAAATGAACTGGAGACATTAATGGAAAATCAATCCAGTATCTGTGCAAAAACCAAACCAAAAAAACCCAAAAATTTGTTCAAATGGGCTCATGCAGAGTACATGGAAGGTAGTGTCAGAGGGAAAGGCAATAAGAACTGGGATATAGTCCTCTCAGTGCCTTTAATTTCCTGAAAAGTCACCCAGAGGAATAGACGTGAGTCATTTTTGCTTTGATTTCTACTTCTAAGTGAGGAAACTGAGGCTTAAATGACTTGTGAAATAGAATTAGGACCAGAAATAGATCTCTTACATTCCAGTCATCCTGTGAGCTCTCTCCCACATCACTTGGGTTTTCTATTGTGACATATCTCCATAATTGGGTAAATAGTTTAGGGAAAGGGAGGAAGCAGGATTCATGTCACTCCTCCAAAATCCAAAGCCAAGGATACAGATTTATAGCCAAAATTTCCATCAGAATCATTTAGAAAAGCCATTCTCTCTCTCTTCCAACAATAGGGGTAATTACCACAGTGAAATGCGTTTTAAATTTTTTACATATCCTATAATGGTGCTTCAGCTCAAGAGTTCACAGATAGTCTCTCTCGATTCCTCTTTTGTTTTTAAAACATAATCTAAATTTAACAAGACTATTAAAGAAAATGTTTAAACAGCCAACATTGAACTAATTACAATATTTAATAAATCTTGCCTGAGAAGCGATCTCTTTAAAAAGCCAGCAAGCAACCACGTTTGTGCTGTTTCTATCCTGCTGGTGCCAAGAACTCTTGGGAATGACTGATCAGAGGGGGAAAATGAAAAAGAAAAGTCTTTTTCTGCTCCCCAAAAAAAGCAAAATGAATTATAATCAACTTTAAAAGCTCAATTTACATTTTCTAATTAGTTTGATAATGATGCCTGAATTATGGATCTGGGCTTTCCCTAGAAAGATAAGATGTCTTTTTGCAAATGGAGCTATAACTAGTTAGTTGCACAATCCAATCAAAGAATGTCAGATTTAGAAGAGACCTTATAGGTTGTCTATCAAACTTTATTTTATGGGGTTTTTTTGTTTATTTATTTGTTTGTTTTTGTTGTTTTGTTTGGGTTTTTTTTTTACAAGGGGGAAATTGAGACCAGCTAGTAAATGAGAATCAGACTTAGAATCTAGGCCTTCTTGCCAAAACTATCATTAATGACATTTTTCACACCTGAAACAAGATCTTCAAAACTCAAATGGGGCAAACAGTACAAGCACACCAGAATGATTTTTAAAGATAGATTAATTTGAGGGAACAGGGGGAAATTATAATCCTAAAACACTGATTTGTGTTGGAAATAATTTTGGAACAGGATGAACTGGAGTAGAAAAGAGGAAGAAGAACACACAAGTAGTTACCTATTATAACTAATATTTTGTGCCAACTAAGAATTAAGCTTATTTGTTTCTAAAATACAGAAGAGAATATAAGTATAGTCTGCAAGCTATAAATGTTGGCACCCCGAACAAACCTCAAATTGCTTCTAGTTTTGTCTTTTGCTTCGGCTTCAATCCACAGCTCTTTCTATGATACCATACTTCTATTGATTCTTCAAGTTATGTCTACAAGTTTGTGAAGTGGCACAGGGAAGAACAGCACTTTAGAGATAGTTTCCCTTGAATATTTCTTCCCTCAACCATTACTCAGTTCAAGTGCTACCTACTCCAAGAAGACATCCCTGATTCCTCTTACCAAGAATGATTTTTTTCATTCAGACCTCTCCTAGCTCTCTTGCCTCTCTTGGGCATCCAATACACTGTGTTTTTAACCACATATTTACATGTATGGAGATGTATGTAAATATGTGTGTGTGTGTGTATATACACACACACACATATATTTACACACACATGAGAGATCCTTCTTATTAGATTATAATGATAATAACATTATCTCACACATATAATTCTTTAAATTTTATAACAGAGATGATACAATGATAGATATGATAGGGATAATCAGGAATATCTAAGATCAGAGCCTGCATCTGACACAAGCTATTACCCTGGGGAAGTTACATAGCATCTCAGACAGATACTCAAGATACCTAGTAAGTTACAGTGCATGGCTAAAGGGAGATCTCACATCAGGACTTCCCCAGATTAATGAAATCATAGAGCCTTCCATTATTTTCTCTCCAAGTAAAGCTTATTATGTGTGCTCGTGCTCTCTCTCTCTCTGTCTCTCTGTCTCTCTCTCTCTCTTCCCCTCCCATCACCCTCCTCCTCCTTTTCCTTCTCCTCTGTCTCTGTCTCTGTCTTTCTGTCTGCCTCTGTGTCTTTCTCTCTATTTCTCTCTCTCTGGCTTTCTGCCTCTGTGCTCTATATCTCTCTGTCTCTGTCTCTTTTTCTTCATACACCCAGACACAGACACAGACACACACACACACACACACAACACACACACACACACACACACACACACACACACATACACACACACACACACACACACACACACATACCATTATTTCTGTTTTACAGATTTTACAGATTTTCATGCTTGTGTCCCCCATAGCTGCTATCATCCCACCTCCATTGAGAGCTAAAAGGGACCTTAGAAATCATCTTTCTCAATTTTCTCCTTTTGTTGATTAACAAGTAAAGCACTGAAAGGTCAAGCAAATGGTAACTGGAAGAGCCCAGATTTGAATCCATATTCTCTGACTCCAAAGTCTTGAATTTTCAATACTATGCTACCCTCATACTGCCCTTTATAGGTCTTCAGTGTCCTTTACTAGTCTCCCTCTTTCTCTACTCTACTAGTCACTATCCTCTTTCTCCTCAAATTGCCTTGGATTTCCATATCTGTGCTCCTGATCTATTGTGGCCTCCAAATAAATTTTATATTCCTTGGGCATAGAGATTATTATCATTTTATCTGTCTATCCTTAGCACCTAGCATAGTATCTTGCATGTTAACTACTTACAAAATGATGGTTGAATTTTATTGAATCTAGGATCTCAGAGCTGGAAGGAACTTCAAGAATTATCCAATCCAACCTTTTTTATTTCACAAGTTTAAAAATCAAGGCCTTACAGAGGTTGGCTAAATCAATTGCCCAAGCTCACATGATCCATAAATGACAACATTAGGATTTGAACTAGGCTCCTATGTATTAGAGTTCAGTACTTTGTTTTTGCTGTATATACCACATGAACAATTGACTCCAGCTGCTTTGTTTTTCTATCCTAGTATCAGTGAGGGAAAAAGTTACAAAGAAAGAATATATTCTGTGCCCAAGCTGATATAACTGACCTCAAAACATGGGTCCCATGTTGTGATAATGGTTGCTTTGAGACTCACTATGGGATTCTGGGTAACCTTTGGTCTTTGCTTGCCTGGCTGTCTAAGAGTTATAAAATCAATTTGTGAAGTTCAATATTGCTTGGACATTCCCATGTCCATTTTAATTTTAATAAGTAACTGGAGTTATTCCAAATTCCTTGAATCTTCTAACCTGGGATCACAACCTCCATGAGTCAAAAACATCAAAAAAGAAAGAATTAGAAGCTGGAGAATAGGAGGGGTAGAAGTACTTCAGAGAAACTTATCACCAATTGTGTATATAAGAAAAAGAGACACTAGAGACCAATTCAAAGAAATTCTGTTGGTTGAATACAGGGTTCATCTGACTAGAAGAAGAATAGTTTTGACCTAGATACAAAGGACCTTGTTTCCTCTGTGAATACAAGAAAAAACATCTCTGAGTTGACTTGAAGATAAGAAATAAGGAAAAAAAAAAACTGGACAGACTGAATAATCCAAGGATGAGGTTTGGCTTTTTGCCCCCAAATGTCTATGGTCCTCATAGCTGATCCACTTAAATCTGATCTGTAGCCTTAGCCTCATTGGTATCCAATACATTTCTTAGATTCTTGGATTTATATTTCATTATCAAACAGGCTGTAGTACCTCCATTTCTAGTAACTAGATTCTCATTTTTTGTTTGTAACTACTCCTATCTTCAACCTGAAGCTCAGTTCTATATACATGTACTTATCTTATTTTCTTTCCTTTGATTCCTTATTTATTGTCTCAGTTTTCCTATCAGTGAATTCATCTTAAGTAAAATGGTGATGGAGGAACTGCAAATGTAACAAGGACACAGGTCCTGCACTCAAGCAGCTTACAATTTAATAGGGGGATGAGACATTTATACCAAAAAAAAAAAAAAAAAACCAACCTTATAATGCAAAATAAACTAAGGCAAGCATATAAAAATAATGTAAAATGCTACAAGATTAAAGAAAGAAATTATTCTCACTAAATGGGAGGAATAGTGAGGTGCAAGACATATTTGAATTGGACATTGACTGATAGAACAACAGGTGGAAAGGGGGCATTCTGAGTGAAGAGAACGGTAGGAACAGAGACAGTAACTCTGTCTCATGCCCTGATCCCTCTAGACATATAATGCATACCTTTTCACTCTCCTTATCCTCCCTAAAAAGTCGTATTCAAAGTGAAATTCCTTTAGAAACTTTGCAAAACTTTGTCCCAGTACTGGTGGTTTCACTGCTGACATTTACACATAAGAAGGAGTATGTCACTGCATAAACCTACTCGTAGCAAGGCTGTATAAATCTATTCATAGAATTACAAAACTTAATTCAACTCTCCCTTTTTCTGCTCACCCCATCCCTCCTTCCATTGCCTAAGAGAACAAAAATGCAGAACCTTGTCCTTGCTGGGACAGTATTATAATAGTATTCTGAGGTACAATATAGATTGACCAGAGAACTATGGAACAGAAAGACCAAGGACTAGACACATGTGTATCTAGCTGTATAGCACTCTGCTACTCCTGAGGAAAAGAACCCAGCATCCAGGTGGGGCCAGACCTAAGTCACCCCCTCATCTATACACTAACACTGAAAGTCACTTGTGGCAGAGACTGAAGCTCATGAAATATGACCAATAGAGGAGTAGGTTGAAAAAGCTTTAACCCCATGGGGAAACTGAAGAAGCCTGAAAGTGAGCTTTAGGGAACATAAGGGAAAAGACTGAAATTACCAAAAGATATTAAGAAAAAAGAAAATTGAATTAGAGTCTCTGAGCATAAACAAATAAAACAACAGGGAAAATGCTAACACTAGAAGAGAATGTATTCTCCAGAGCAGCTGAAAGTATCCAGACATCTATAAATAAATATCAAAAGTCAAAGGAAAATGAATCAACATTTGGTGAGTCAGAGTACCCATGTAAATTCCCCCAAATCATGGAACCAAAGTGGGACTTTTCTGAATTGCTTAAAAAACAAAAACAAATTGTGTAAGTAAAATATGTGGCCTGCATAGTATAAATAATTGGCCAAAATCATAAAAAAAAAAAAACTTGAATTCATATGGGTAAATTTCACAAATGAAACAAAAGGTAAAATAATTTGTTGTGAATGCAAATATAAAGGTCATTCTGGAAGTGAAGCAAATCTGAAAGTTGAAAGCTGAAAGAAATAAAGTTGAAAGTTGAAAGAAAACATGATCTCTACATAAGGAAAACAGTGATCTAGATGACAGGATTCATAGAGGCAACTTTATGATTACAGGTATCACAAAAGAAATCAAATTTTTAAAAATCTTGATTCCATAATGCAAAGAATAGTACATAAAACTGCTCAGAACATAGAAAATAAAGAATCCAGAGATGGCCTCCAGAAAAACAGGAAAGTCTGATATATAGAAGTTAAATTAAGCAATTCCAATGACAAATAAAGAATTCTGCAAGCAACCAGGAAAAGATCTTCAAATATAAAGAAATAACATTATTCTCCACCCATCAAGAAAATCAGGAGAGAATGGAATCATAAGTTCTAAAGAGAAAAGGCACTCAAGATGCAATCCAAGGGAATATGCTCTTCAAATCTGAACCTAACCATTAATAAAAATTGAAAATTCAATAAAAAGAGATGTTCAAAGCTTTCCTAAAAAATTGAAATTGAACAAATAATTTTTTTTTTCACAAACTCCAGAGAACAGAAATAAAAGACAAATAAACAAAAGTTGCAGTCAAAGACAACAACAAAATAACAACAGAGGGAGCATTATGAAATTTCTTCCTAAAAGTATACAAGAAGAAAAGGGAACAAACAGAAGCTAAAAAGAAAGGATGATAAAAATATAGACCAAAATTCATGAACCCTTGCCTACAGAAGAAACAATGGCATTGTGGGACATTATAGGATGTGAGGGTACATACAAGTTAAAAGAAAAGGAAGAACATAAATGGGAATATGTAATGTGTTCTGATCAATTCAAAGATTCACACTGAAGTAAAAATAACACCTATAGAGTTTTAGAAAGAAGAAAACCTACAGGAGAATGAGTAAAGAGAAAGAGGGATTAAAACATGAGAAAGAAAAGGGAGAAACTTTGTTTTATTGGTAAATGAAAAGGAACCTACTAAAGAAAGCTTCCATGGGGAAAGAGATATTTTATAAAGGGAGAAAGGCACATTTCAATAGGTATAATTGGCAACAAATTGATGTTTGGAGAGAATATTGATCTTGCCTCAGAAGAAAAGGAATGAGAGCTAGATAGAGTAACATGCTTTCCCATGGGAGAGTACGGAACAAGAGAGGAGATTTTATGGCAAATAAAGTAAAAGAACTAATGGGAACATAGAGGTTAATAATGAGAAGCAAAATTGGGGACATAGGAAAATTCCTTGCATTTGGGACAATATTCTCTTTATTTCCTGAAAAAAAATTAGGTATTTCTAAGAGTGAGGTATAACAGAAAACAGGATGGGGTTTAGGAGGTAAGATCTACAAAATAATAACATAAAAACTATTTAGAAGAGATTTAATTCAATTAGGAATACAAACACTAATTAAAAACTAAGTAAAAAGGCCATGAATTAGAGATTAATAATGTAAAATAAACAGAAAGGGAAGATAAGTTATGAAGTGAATAAAGGAAAGTTAGCTTTTAGAAGATGAAATCTCAATAGACCATTATAAATAAAATAAGATGAAGGGAAAGAACTGAGTATAATATGCATCAAGATAATAAATAAATGCAAGAGAGTTAACAATGACCAAATCGAAAACTATGTAGAGAGAAGAAAGCCCATAATAGAGCTTTGGGGGATATCTACAAATAGCAGGTATTGTCTGGATGAAGAACAAGCAAAGAAGACTGAGAAGTATTCAGACAGGTAGCATGAGAACTAGTATAGAGTAATGTCATAAATGCCCAGAAAGAAGAGAGCATCCAGAAGAACAGGATAAATTACCAATCGAAGGCTGCAGACAATTCAAGAAAGATGAAAATTGACTCAGGAACACATACTGACAAATTCAAGAGTCTAATCCTCATGTATTTTCTTAGGAGGTTGATGCTTAAAATATTAAAACATGATAACTTGATTGGACTATTGAATGAAGATTTGACCTTCACCTTGGTTCTATCTACACCATTTGATTAACTCAAGGAATGTCTATTGCTTCTGGCAAACAAGACAATGTTTTGGACTCATCCTCCTGTAGGTGGTCATTTTTTCCCCTAAGTATTATCATCACAACTACAAGGAATACATTTTATAGGCAGTTAATACTTTGCTTTCAGCATTCCTTTCAGGACATAGAGCTCTGATCCTAAATCCTAGTCTCCAGAGCTGGATCCCCTGAGAAACATTGATGTTGGGTATCATTGACCTTTTACACAAAAGGCCACAATTTTTATGGCTTTAAAGAAAATCTTTCAGATCCAAAAAATAAAGTCAAGTAAAAAGTTCAAGATTGCTTCATAAATGTCCAGAGCCTTTTGACCAAGGCTTGAAAAGCATAAACCCTATGGAATGTGCTGACCCATAGTTAGGGAAACCTTTCTTCCCTACCACTCTGAGTCTGGACCCCATGACAAGAATTCTGCTTACATGAATCAAAACTTAGTCCTAGCTTTCCATCAGGAAGGAACAACACATGCAAGACATGTATCATTTTTATTTCCTGTCTCCTAGCCCCACACTGCCTAAGAAACTTAACAAGCCAAGTGCCTGCTTCTCCCATATCCCTGGCTCCAAGGGAAATCACCATTGTTTTATTGGCAGGATTTTGTTGGATCTCAGATCGGATGTAAATCCACCATGAAATTCAGAGGAAATCTGGTTAAGTACATGCTACTTTCCTGAGCACTGGTGGCCAGTCTCTTCCAATCCTAACTACATGTATTTGGGGAATGAAACCCTGACTTAGAAGGAGTTAAGTATGAGGTTATTTTGGAGGGAGAGATACCTAGCAGTTGAGAGATCAAGAGCCCAGTACTTTCCCCAGTATCGAATGTTGTCGATATTCAAATATCATCCCCTCAAAATCTATCCCTCTTTCTAGTTTCCTCTTGTTCAATGTGCAATATTCTTCTAGTCAAACAGGTCTATAACCCCAAAATTGTTCACAATTCTTCACCCTTCTTCAGTTCCAATATCTAATAAGTTGCCAAATATTGTCAGTTCTACCTCTACTATATATTTTACATCTTTCCCCTATACTCCACTTAGTTTTCCATCACTCTCCATCACTTTCCCAAGTCCCCATTAGTTCTCATGTAGACTATTGAAAATTACTTCCTAATGGGTCTCCTTACTTCCAGATTCTTCATTCTCCAATCCATTTTCTATCCAAGTGAGAAAAAGATATTCTGAATATATCACTCCCTTTCTTAAAAAGCTTCAGTAGTTCCTTATTTTTTTTGTGGATATACTGAAAACTTTTGAGTGTGGCATTTAATATTCTTCACAATCTCATCACAACCCATCATTCCAGATTGATTTTTTATCGATCCCTTCTGTAGTTTAGCCAAATTGCCTTATTCCTTATTCCTTGCCTATGGCATTCCTGCCTGAGTTCCCTGGAAAAGTTTTCCTTCCATGCCTAGAATGAATTCCTTATTCAGCTCTCCTTCCTAGAATTCCAGGGATGCCTTATAGGCTTAATTCAAATGAAACTTCCTACAACTAGATTCTCTGTAGTAGTTAGTAATCTCCCTGCCACCCATTATATTATTTGTACTTAATTGGTAGTGTTTTATATTTACTTGTTCATGTACAAATCACACATTTCCTTTTTTCTATTCCCCAAGAATAAAATAAATTCCTTGAAGACAGGGAAAGTGGCAGCTGCAGTGGTAAAACAAGCAAACAAAAACCTTTCTTTTTAAAGTCAAAGAATCTGAGTTCAAATATTACTTTTTTCTACGTATCTACGTGATATTGAGCAAGTCTTAATTCTACTGTGTCTCACCTGAACAGGTTTAGGTATATCTCCTTAGGCATCTGTAAGATAAAGGAAATGGACTAAATGAATTTTGGGGTCCCTTGCAACTCTAAATTTATAATCCACAACATATGGTTAGTTTTTGTCTTTGTACTCTCAGCACCTAGCACAATTTCTTGCACACAGTAGGCACCTAATGCATGTTTTCTGTATTAAATTAAAATGAATTCATCCACAATCCCTCCATAATACAAAGGATTATGGATAGGCTTTGTGTTATACCAATGGAAGCCAGACCAATACAGAGAAGAATATCAGTACAAAGATTTATGAACTCAATTTCTGACATTTGACCTTAATTTTCTACCCATGGGACCACTCTGCAGTGTACTGGGTTGAGAAGGGAGGATAAAGATGTACATACTGTCTGGCTTTGTATGGGAGTCTATGTTTTTCAAGATATACTAAATTCAGGAGAAACAGCCTTGAGCTGCTGTTTGTATTCTATGAGTGAGATTCACAGGAGAAAACTGGAGGTCAAGGTAGAGTCATATAATTTCATGGTTGAAGACTTTAGTCCATAGTGCATACTTCTCAGATAAAGTGTTTATTGCTGTAAGGGAAATTTGAACTTTGTTGAACAAAGGAGAAGAAAGTCTGTGTTATTTTTTGAGTCAAAGGTTTATGCTGAAGATATGCACAGTCTCTGCCAGGATGACTACACCCAACATTCGCAATCAAGCGGATTAATTAGATTGATCTGGCATAATGGGGAAAAAAGGTATTGGGTGGGAAATATCAGAAGGTCTGAGTTCAGATTCAAGATTACTAGTTTGGTGATCATAAGCATATCATTTCACTATTCTAGATAACAGTTTCTTATTTATAAATGGGGAAGTAGAATAAATTACCTTTTAGGTCCTTCTGAATTCCAAATCCAATAATGTTATTAGTTATAGATTGTCAAGTGATCAGGAAAAGCTAGCCAAATCATCTTACCATGGACATCATCAAGTTATTTTGGTCTTAACATAAGCAAATTATCCATTTCCTGACTGATCCATTTTTTGGTACTAGTAAATGTAATTATTTTTTGGTAATAATAATTATAAAACTCAGTTGACCAAATTTGACTATTAAGCTGGTCATTCAACTAGATGAAGTTATGAGGAATGTTATGATATGATGATATGAGGAAGTTATGATATGATGATTCTATTCCCATAATATCACTCTCATCAGATCCTTTCTCTCTACTCACATAAGTGATAACTTAGTTCATGCTTTATCACCTCTCACCTAGACTATAACAACAGCCTCTAAATAGGTCTCCCTGTCTCAAGTCTTTTACCACTCTAGTCCATCCTCCACATAGCTATCAAATTAATTTTCCTTAAGCACAGATCTGACCATTTCACTCTTCTCCTTAATCAAGTTCAGTGGCTCTTTCTTACCTTAATAAAATTAAAACTCTGGCTTCTAAGACCCTTTGCAACTTGGCTCCAACCTATCTTTCTGGCTTTATTGAGTACCTTCCCTTCTGTACTCTCTCATCTAACCAAACTGGCTTTCAATCTTTTCTTCATATACCATACTTGTCCTCTTATCTCTTTACCTTTGCATTAAACATTCTCTTCTTTATATATAAAAGTATAAAAGTAAATACTTATATACTTACATGTGTTGTCTCCCCTCTTTTAATAAGATCGTTGTCAGTTAGAATTTTTTTCATTCTTTGGGTTTATATCCCCAATTGCCTAGGATAGTTCCTAGCACACAGTAGGTACTTAATAAATACCTGTTGCTGTATACAATGATCTCTTGGTTCTACTCATTTGACAGCATCAGTTCATGTAAGTCTCTTCAAGCCTCTCTGAAATCATCCTGTTGATCATTTCTTATAGAAGAAAAATATTCTATAACATTCATATACCATAATTTATTCAGCCATTCTCCAACTGATGGGCATCTACTCAGTTTCCAGTTTCTTACTTCCACAATGTCAAAGGACTGCTACAAACATTTTTGCACATCTGGATCTTTTCCCCTTTTTTATAATCTCTGGGACAAAGACCTGGTAGAGACAATGCTGGATCAAAGGATATGTAGTATTATATCCCTTTGGGCATAGTTCTAAATTTCTCTCCAGCATGGTTGAATCAGTTCACAACTCCACCAACAACGTATTAGTTTGACTAGTTTTAAATGCAATGTTATCTATTGGTTTTTTGTCTTATTCATTTTGTTACATAATTATATTTTATTCTGGTTCTGCCAGAGTACTGGGCTTCTTGGAGCCTGACCAGAATTTGATCCCAGGGTCATATAATCTGATGTCAGATGACAACTTGAGCCTCATCTTTCTTGATTACAAGGTCAGCTCTCCATATACAATGCCATGACATAGTTCTTGTATGAGATAGTCTCCATATAAGTTCTTTAAAATTACAAATGTTCCATCTTTCTCTTCCTTCCCCATCTCAGGAAGTTCAGAATTAACCAGCAGTGAACCTAACATTCCTCCTCATCCTCTTGCCTCAGCCTAGAAGGTAAAAAAATAGGAAGCTAGGGGAACAGAGAAGGATGTTTGCTATACAGGAGTCACAATCATAGAATCATTAATATAGTATTGGAAAAGACCCCAGAGGGAACTGAGACCAACAGAGCTTAGCTTAAAGCTAAGCAAGTACTAAGTGTCAGAGATAGGATTTGAAGGAGGGACTTCTGACTACAGAACCATAGGTCTTTCATTCAGTGGTCTGAAGGAGAAATGACTTAGGACATGGGTCAGTATGCAGGGCTTATCAAAGAGAAAGGAAAGATGGACAAAAAAGACCTCACCTCAGAGCCAATCAGCTAGTTTCAGACATTGCAGTCATTCATTATCCAAAGACGAGATGTTAATGAGAGTAAAAACCAAATAGATGATAGAGTCACCTTTGGAAGAAGATCTGGGAGACCTGGAAGGATGTATTAGCTTGTGACTTTAGTTATGTCACAACTATCAATATGCTCTAGGTCACTTAGGTAGAGCCTTCAAAAGGCCAATCCTACAAATAAAAGAAACACAAGAAAACTAAACAAGTTTCAATAACTCAAGAGAATTATGATATGAAAAGGTTTAAATTCTAAAAGAGGAAAAATAAATTATTGTCTCTTTGGGCTCCCAAAATTTTTAAGAGTGAGGGAACAAAGAAAAACATGTTAGAATCTTATGTATGAAAGGAAAGAAGGAAGGAAAATGGAACACCAGGAAATACTTAAATAATAAAGCTCAGCTTATTTTTACCTGGACCAGAAAAATAAATATATGCAGTAGATAAAATAAATGAACAGAAATACACATTGGGTAATCATAGCTGTGAATGTGAATGGGATGAACTCACCCATAAAATCCCCAATTTCCCAATCCCATCAATTGGAGAATGGCTGAATAAGTTATAGCATATGAAAGTATATTATTGCTCTATAAAAAAAAATGATGAAAGGCCTGGAAAGACTTTTTTCTTTCTTGTGATTTTTTTCCTTTTGTTCTGATTTTTCTCTCCCAACATGATTCATATGGAGATATATAAAAATGAATGTACATGTATAATAAAAAATGTTCTTACATATAACTGGAGAAAATGAAAACTTTTTTAAAAGAGTGAGGGAACAAAGAAAAACAAGCTATAGACGTATGTGTGAAAGGAGAGAAGGAAGGAAAAATGGGAGACCAGGAAAGACATAAATATTTCCTGTGTCTAAAGTTAGGATGGTAAGAATAAGGTTCACTTACTTTTACCTGAACCAGAAAAATTAAGGGTTTTATTTCTTTAAGTAACTAAAGAATTAAATTGCAAAGACAAAAATATAATGAAATGGACTACTGCTTTAGGACTAGGAGGTACTGATTAGTATCTGAGGGGCTTCAGTTAATGGATAGTCAATAGCTACTTAAGGTATATTACTTTCAAAGAAAGTAAAAAGGGACAAGACCAAGTGATCCAAGTCAAAGATAAGAAAAGGTTTTAGAGCAGAATACTATATATAATGAATATTAGCAAGAGATACCTACTACTTATGAAGAAGTTATATTATAACAATATTTTTGAACTTAACATTCATATGCATAAATGTGAATCAATTAAAGTGACTCATAAAATTAAGGAAAGTGGTAGAATGGACTAGAAAGAAAAATATCTATAAGGAACATAGTTAAACATAAAGATTCATAAAACATTAGAGCCAGAGATTAGTCCATAAAATACAAAAAAGCAAGAGTAGTAATCATAACCTCAGTCAAACAACAGAAAAAAATAGCTATATTAAAGTGAATCAAGCAAGGAAGCTGGACTGTATCTAAAGGTACTATAAGTATAAAAAACAATAATAAGCCAATTTCTAAACACTGAATGACATAGCATCTAAATAAATAAAAGTAAATTTCATCAAATTTTAGGAAAAACTGGATAGCAATCAAAAATTATTACTTATAAGGTCAGAGTTTTTTGCAATTATTTTGTTTTGATGAACTATTTTCTTTTTATTTGCACTGAAGTTGGAATCAGGAAAACCTGAGTAGGAATTCTGGCTAGGATACTTGCTAATTGTGTGACCTTGAAATCACTATATAATCTCAATTAACCTCAGTTTCTTTATTTTTAAAATTAGACTAATAATAGTATATACCCAATAATATTATAAGGATCACATTTTTCTTTAAGTCAGTGGAGTGTAATTTTTTTTTAACAAGCAGTTATTTTTCTCTACTGCACACCTTCTATCCCACCACAAAAAGAGAAAGAAACGCTAAATCCTTTAAACAAATAGGCACAGTTAAGCAAAATAAATTCCCAAGGCTCAAAGCAATAGAGCATAGTTTTAAAAAGCAATTTAGGCACAATTACAGCTTTCTCAAAGATGGGATGCCCCAGAAAGATATAAGTTTCACCTCATTGGGAGTCTTTGAGCAAAAACTAGAACAGATTCTTTTTCAGGTTTGAATTAGACTAGGTGGACACTGTAGTCTCATATAGTGATGAAATTCCATCAGTCTAGCCTGAGTTCAAATCATAATTCTGCCGATTCTAATCTGTAGGACATTGGACAAGTCACTGCCTCTCTAGAGTTCAGTTTCTTCCCTGCCCAATGGAGGAGTTGAATTGGGCAGTCTCTGAAGTCCCCACTATTCTTACACACTATGATCCAGGATATTGAATCCAGTATTCTTTAAGATCTGAGATCATCTCTCAGCTGTTTATGCCTGCACCTGTTCTTACTGACATTCTAAATACTCGGGTATTTTCTGAACTCAAACAATCAGTCGTCTATTACTCTACCTGATACCTGATCACACAGCATTCACAGAAAGCTTTTCTGAGTACCTACAGATTTAATTACTGATATGGCAAGAAAGAGAAAATGGGAGTCAGGGGATTTATCGACAATAAGTGAAAGCAACTCAAAAGAGAGATGATGCACTCTTTGTATCAAAGCCAAAATAAAATTACATAGTGATGATAAATACCAAACTGAACATTTTTTTCCAAGCAAAGAGACTAGTGAAAGTAATTATAGTTAGCATTTCTATTGTGACTTGAGACCCACAAAATGTTTTACATAACTTGAGGCACACAGACTATTGGCTATATAGTGCAAATATAATCTTCATTTTTTTTCTCAATAACATTTTCTTTTTCTCCCTCCCTCTGTCACTGCTCTTCTCCCCAAGATAACAAACAAGTTAAACATGTTTAATTCTTCTAAACATATTTCCATATTAGCTATGTTGTGCAAGAAAAATCAGACCAAAAGGGAAAAAATTGCAAGAAATCAAGCAAATAAAAAAATGGTGAAAATGCTATGCTTTTATCTACATTCAATCTCCACCGGTCTCTCTTTGGGTGCAGATGACATTTTCCATCCCAAGTCTGTTGGATTTGGCTTGCATCACTGCATCACTGAGAAGAGTTAAATCTATCATAGCTGATCACCTTCATTTTACAGATAAGTAAACTGAAGTTCAGAAAAGTGAAATGATTTCTTTTAGTTCCCGTAGCTAATTGGACAGTTTTGAACTGTTCTTGACTCTAAACTTAGTGTCCTTTCCATTATGCCACATTCACAGAATGGTAAAGAAAGATCATAGTTGGGAAGGAGAGATTGTCATTGGGAGTCATGAAGTGAGAGCAAACAGTATGTGCATCCCATTCATGTCAATGTTTCTGATGTATAAAAAAGCCTAGGTTGGGGGGAACAGTACAGGCTTCAAATATCTGAAATACTTGAAACCCATTTATTCTTAGCTAATTTCAAATTCTTTCTTTCTTTCTTCCCACTTCCTCAAAGCTTTAGGGGCATAATTCCCCCCTTCTCTCTCCAGATGTCACCAGTCCGTGTTTGGCTTCTAGTGTTCTTCAAATTCTCTTCAGCAGGCACATATATGTTACATGTTATAATATATTGGGTATTAAAATATTTTTCAGTTGTGTCTGACTCTTTGTCACCTCATTTGGAATTATTCTAGCAAAGATACTAGAATGGTTTCTCCTTTTCTTCTCCAGGCCATTTTACAGATGAAGAAACTGAGGCAAGCAAGGTTAAGTGATTTGTTCAGAGTCATACAACTAGGAAGTGTCTGAGACTAGATTTGGATTCAGGAAGAGAAGTCTTCTTGACTGTAGGACTAGCACTATTCACCTGTGCCTTATTGCATGTTATATAATATATGTCACATTATATATGTCTTAAGAGTTATCATAATTATAATATTAATTAATTAATTACAAGCTCAGAGTTTACAAAGCAATTGGCAAATACCTCATTTTATCCTCATAACAATCCTGGGAAAGAGGCATTATTATTTCCTCATTTTACAGATGAGGAAACTGAGGTAGATAGACTAAATGACTTGCTCAGGGACATATACATAAGAAGTATCTGAAGCCAAATTTGAACTCCATTTTTTTCTGATGTCAGACTATCTGTTGTACCACCTATCCACCCAATCAAATCACCCAATCTAACCCAATCAAGTTAGAATGGCTCTGCAAATGATACTTGCAGAAGCAATCCCCTCTATAACATCTCTAACAACTGTCACTTAAAAAATCTCCAGTGACAGAATCTTATTCTCTGTAGTATAGTGGGGAAAAAAGGTTGCAAATGCATGGGCAGTCATTATAGCCAGATTAGGAGGAAATTGGTTAAGATTCTTGCGCATTGTAACTCAGCAATTCTCTACTCAGTAAGTTTGGATTTTACCTATCATTCTTCTCAACATTTTGAAACCTGCTCTTCCCAAATCTACAGGCATGTCAGCTTATTTTCAGCTTTCTTTTTTCTCTAACAAATTCTAAGAGGAAGTTGTCATTTCCCACCAAAGTTCCTATCATTTCAACAAGTGCCTTAAATTTTAGTTAAATTTCCTTTAAAAAAAATACTTAAGGTGACAGGGGATGGAAAGGGATGAGTTAAAGCAAATGAATCTAGAATTTCAGTTATCTTCCTTGGTATAACTGTCATTCATTATATTAATGGTGCTCAAGCTTTATGCCTCTAGTATAAGTCAATTTGTATTTTTTTTGTTTTTGGAATTCTTCCAATCACACAGATAACCAAAATTTTTTTTCTAATTCAGAGTGTAATCCATAACTCAAAGCCTATCTGCAAAATGATCTCTTTATCAATGGAGATTAGTTACTGCACCTTCATGAAGGGTGCACTTTCATAAAACTTGAGAAAGAAGAGATACTGGTCTTCTGACCTTCAGCTTTGAGAGAGAAGGTACATAATTCCTGATTGAAGAAAGTCTCTGGGAAGAAACTGACCTTGAAGAACTAGGGGTTTATGTTAGCATGCTAGACTCTTTGAAGAATTTTCCCTGGAGTGAAAGCTGAGAAATTCTATTTTGTTTGAATTGAGATATTTTACTCCCAGTGGAAGAGTACCTTCTTTTTGTATATTATCTAGTATAGTTTCATCTGTATTGCTTCTTTGGTTTCTGTTTGTTATCAGTTTGTATAAATAAATTTATTTGCTATTTGCTACATGTGTTCATTGTGCAACTGTAATTTGGTGAGAAGGAAGTCAATTGTTCTAGGAGTACTCCTTCCCCATTAAAAGATATAGTGTGAGCCTTAAATTTGTTTCCCCGAACTAATGATATTTAGGGGCAGATAGACATAATTATACTCTGGAAAAGGACAGTGTGATAAATGTTTGACTCTAACTTCTTGATTCCTTTCCTGGGAGGTATCCAAATCTTCCTGAAAGAGGGGACAGCAGAGACTAAAGATTTCTATTCAGGCCTCCCTTCAAACCACCTATAAATAACTATATATGTATATGTGTGTGTGTGTATATATATATATATATATATATATATATATATATATATATATATATACACACACACACACACACACACACACACACAGGTCTACCATATATGAAATATATATATATATATATATATATATATATATATATATATATATATATATATTTCATATATGGTAGACCTGTCATGATGGCTGCATGATGAAGCCTATGAACCCCTTTTCAGAATTATGTTTTTAAATGTATAAAATAAAATACACAGGATTTGAAAGAAGATAAATCATGAAATACAATAGTCAAAAAATTGTAAGTTCATAGGCCCCAGGTTAATAATACCCACCTAATTTCTTTGTCTCTACAGTATAGGGCTTTTTAATCTTTTAAAGCTTTTTATGTTCAAAATAAATACATACTTTTCAACATTCAACCTTGTAAAACCTTGCATTGCAATTTTTTTCATCCTCCCTTTATCCCAAACCCTTCCTCAGATGGCAAGCAATCCAATATATGTTAAATATATGTGATTTTTCTATACATGTTTCCACAATTATCATGCTGCACAAGAAAAGTCAAATCAAAAAGGAAAAAAAAAAGAAAAAGAAAACAAAAGGCAAGCAAACAACAAGAAAAATTAAAATACTCTGTTGTGATCCACATTCAGTCCCCACAATCCTCTCTCTGGGTGTAGATGACTCTCTTCATCACAAGACCATTGGAACTGGCCTGGATCATCTTGCTATTGAAAAGAGTCACATCCATCAGAATTAATCATTGTATAATCTTGCTGTTCTCATGTACAATGATCTCCTGGTTCTGCTCACTTTACTTACCATCAATTCATGTAAGTCTCTCCAGCCATCTCTGAAACCATCCTGTCAATCTTTTCTTACAGAACAATAATTTTCCATAACATTCATATACCATAACTTATATAGCCATTTCCCAACTGATGGGCATCCACTCAGTTCCCAGTTCCTTGCTAGTACAAAAAAAGGACAACTACAATCATTTTTGCACATGTAGGTCCTTTTCCCTTTTTATGATCTCTTTGGGATATAGGCCCAGTAGAGACACTGCGGAATCAAACAATATGCCCAGTTTGATGGCCCTTTGGACATAGTTCTAAGTTGCTCTCCAGAATGGTTGGATCAGTTCACAACTCCACTAACAATGTTTTAGTGTCTCAGTTTTCCCACATCCCTTCTAACATTTGTCATTATCTTTCCTGACGTCCTTGGCTATCTTAGCCAATCTGAGAGGTATGCAGTGGTACCTTAGAGTTGCTTTATTTTGCATTTCTCTGATCAATAATGGTTTAGAGCATTTTTTCATATGACTACAAATGCTTTTAATTTCTTCATTTGATAATTATCTGTTTATATCATTTGACCATTTATCAATTGGAGAATGTTTCGAATTCTTATAAATTTGAGTCAATTCTCAGTATATTTTAGAAATGAGGCCTTTATCAGAATCCTTGGATATTAAATTTTTTCCCAGTTTATCACTTCCTTTCTAAACTTATTTGTATTGGTTTTGCTTGTACAAAAACTTTTTAACTTAATATAATCAAAATTACCTTTTCCATTCTCTAATATACTCTAGTTCTTCTTTGGCCACAGATTCCTTCCTTCTCCACAGATCTGAGAGGTAGACTATCCTTTTTTCTCCTAATTTACGTATATCACTCTATGTCTAAATAATGAAGCCATTTCAACCTTATCTTGGTATAGGATGTTAGGTGTGGGTCAATGACTAGTTTCTGCTATATTCATTTCTGATTTTTCTAGTAATTTTTGTCAAATAGTGAATTCTTATCCCAGAAGCTGGAGTCTTTGGAATTATCAAACGTTAGATTACTATAGCCATTGATTATTTTGTCCTGTGAATCTAACCTATTCCACTGATTGACTACTCTGTTTCTTAGCCAAAACCAAATGGTTTTGACGACCACTGCTTTATAATATAGATTTAGGTCTGGTACAGTTAGGCCATCTGATTATGCTTTTTTTTTTCATTAATTCCCTTGAAATTTTTGACCTTTTATTCTTCCAGATGAACTTTGTTATAATTCTCTCCAGCTCTTTAAAATAACTTCTTGGGAATTTGATTGGTATGGCACTGAATAAGTAGATTAATTTAGATAGAATTGCTATTTTTATTATATTAGATTGGCCTACCAGGAGCACTTGATATTTTTCCAATTGATTAGATTTCCAATTTAAAAAGACTACCAAATATTTTATATTGTCAACAGTTATTTTAAATGGAATTTCTCTTTGTATTTCTTGCTACTGGAGCTTATTGATAATATGAGAAATGCTCATGATTTATGTGAATTTATTTTGTATCTTGCATTTTTGATAAAGTTGTAAATTGTTTCTAGAAGTTTAGTTTTAGCTGATTCTCTAGGATTCTCTAAGTATACCATCACATCATCTGCAGATAATTTGGTTTCCTCATTACCTGCTCTAATTCTTTTAATCTCTTTTTCTTCTCTTATTGCTGAAGTTAGCATTTCTGATATAATATTGAATAGCAACAGTGATAGTGGGCAACCTTATTTCACCCTGATCTTATTGGGAATGATTCTAATTTATCCCCATTTCATATGATGTTTCCTGGTGGTTTTAAATAGATGCTACTGATCATTTTAAGGAAAACTTCATTTATTCCTATGTTCTCTAGTGTTTGTAATAGGAATGGGTGTTGGATTTTGTAACGTGTTTTTTCTCCATCTATTGAGATAATCATATGATTTTTCTTAGTTTGGTTATCACTATGCTAATAGTTTTCCTAATATTGAACCAGCCTTGTATTCTTGGTATAAATCTCATTTGGTCATAGTGTATTATCCTGATAATAATTTACTGGAATCTATTTGCTAATGTTATATTTAAGTTTTTTGCATCAATATTCATTAGGGAAGTTTGTTTATAATTTTTTCTCTGTTTTGTCCAACCTGGTTAAGTATCAGCACCATATCTGTTTCATTAAATGAATTTGGTAGGATTTTTTCCCCTTCCTTTCTTATTTTTTTTTCAAATAGTTTGGATAGTATTGGAATTAATTGTTCTTTAAGTATTTGATAGAATTCACTTGTAAATCCATATGGCCCTGGAGATTTTAGAGAGTTGATTAGTAAGTTGTTCAATTTCTTTGTCTAAAATGGGACTATTGAAATAATTTATTTCCTCCTTTGTTAATCTGGGAAATCTCTATTTTTGAAAGCATTCATCCATTTCACTTGGATTATCAGATTTATTGGCCTACAGTTGGGCAAAATAATTCCTAATCATTGCTCTAATTTCTTCTTTATTGGTGGAAAATTCAACTTTTTCATCTTTGATACTAGCACCTTAATTTTTTTCTTTCCTTTTTGTAATGAAATTAACTATTTTGTTGGTTTTTCCATAAAATGAACTCTTACTTGTGTTTATTAGTATCATAGTTTTCTTAATTTCAATTTTGTTAATCTTCCTTTTATTTTCAGAATTTCAAATTTGGTATTTAATGGTGAGGGGGGAGCATTAATTTGTTCTTTTTCTAGCTTTTGTAGTTGCATGTCCAATTCATTGATCTTCTCTTTCTCTATTTTAATCAAGTAAGCATCTAGAAATATAATGTTTCAGCTAAGAACTGTCTTGGCTACATCTCATAAATTTTGGTATAGGACTTTATTTTCTATGCTGTGCATTTATGCTTAGTATTGATATTAATTCATTATCTATGATTCCCTTTAGCAAAATGCTTCCTTATCTTTTAATAAGATCTATTTGTGCTTTTGCTTGATCTGAGATCAGGATTGCTACCCCTGCTTTTTTTTTTTTTTTTAATTTCAGCTAAAGCATAATAGCTTCTGCTCTAGACTTTTTCCTTTATATTACTGTGTATTATATTACTATTTATATATTTATATTTATATTATACCACTTTAGGAATATTATATTACTATATATTACTGTGATTTAAATGTGTTTGTTATAAACAACATATTGTAGGATTTGGGCTTTTAATCCAGTGTGCTATACACTTCCATTTTATGGGAGAATTCATCCCATTCACATTCTCAGGTAGAATTACTAATTTTATTTTCTCTCATCTTATTTTCCCAAGTTATACTTTTCTCTTTCCTTTCCTCCTTTCCCTCCTCTACAGTGTTTTGCTTCTAACCACCACCTCCCTCAAGCAGCCTTCCCCTTTTATATCTCCTCCCCCTGTCTTATCTTTTTCCTCTTCCACTTCTATTACCTTCCCCTGTTTCTTTTCCGTTTCCTCTCCTACTTCTCTGTAGCATGAGTCAAATTTCTCTATCAAGCCAAATATGTCTGATATTCTCTCTTTGAGCCAAATCTAATGAGATATATTATAATGTTAGTATATATTATAATGTAAGTATATATTATAATGTTCATCCTCCTCCCTTTTTCCCCTCAATTTTAATTGGTCTTTTTTGTCTCACTGTGTGATATAAGTTACCCTATTTTATCTCCCTTTTCCTCTTCTTCCAGTGTAATCTGTTTTCCTCCCCTAGTTTCTTTTTCATAACATCATAATAAAATCATATTATGCCTATACCATCTATGTATACTTTTAATAAAGATCTCTTTCTCAAGAGTTTATCTTCCCATATGTATGTAAACTTTTTAATCTTGAAAAAAAAGTTATTTTTTCTTTTCTTTTTTACCTTTTTATGTTTCTCCTGAGTTCTGTATTTGAAAATCAAATTTTCTGTTCAGCTCTTGTCTTTTCATCAAAAATAAATGAAATTAACCTATTTCATTGAATGTCCATCTTTTTCCCTGAAGAAATAATGCTTAATTTTACTGGATAGTTGATTCTTGGCTGCAATTCAAGCTCCTTTGGCCTTCAGAATATCATATTCCAGGCCCCTTGTTCTTTTAAAGTTGAAGCTGTTAGGTCCTGGGTAATCCTGATTGTGGCTCCTTGATATTTGAATTGTTTCTTTCTATCTTCTTGCTGTATTTTCTCCTTTATCTGCTAATTTTACTACAATATTCCTTGGAGTTTTAATTTTGGGGTAGATTATTTCAGTGACTATTTTTGCCCGCTGTCCTAGGATTTCAGGGCAGTTTTATTTAATGATTTCTTGAAAGATGTTTTCTAGGTTCTTTTTTACACTGTACTATCCCACTATCAAAGGGATATAGTAATTCATCAGCAAATATTTATACCTTTCCAACTATTGTAGCCCTCTTAAGAGTACAGAATCTCTATTATTAAATTCCATCTAGATTGACATTCTTTTTCTTTGCTATAGCCCTCCATGCTTTTGAATGTGCACACTAGCATGCATACATGTAAACACAATCTCAAAACATGTTATAGGACTAGCTTTTTGTTATTGTAAATGTTATTATTAGTGAATTGTTACACTAAGATTGAGTAGCTGTGGAGAAAATCTTAGAATCTCAATCTTGGGCTCTTGCCAGCTGTGTTATTAGATGGCAACTTTTGACTGGTTCTATCAGATTTTGATAGAAGGTTCAGAGATGTTCATCTGTAGGTTAGCCTTTAACTACCACTGTTTGGGAGGGGGTTCACCGCAATTCACAGAGACCTTCTATGATGTCTGAGGAGCACTTTATAATCCAACTTAATTCAGCAAGCATTATGATCATTGACTTAGAGCTGAAATTACTCCTAGATATCATCTAATCCAATGGACTTATTTTACGGATGAGGAAACTGACAGCCAATGGAGAATAAATCACAGGTCATCCAGCTAATAAGTCTCACAGGAAGAATTGGAACCCTTCCCTACATTCTATTCATTATACTATAGTGTACCTAACATGTGAAAGTACTAGGAATACAGAAACATTTTTTTTAAATCTCCTTGATTTTCCTACTGGAAATCAGCAATGCTTAAAATTTAAGAATGAATTAATTTTAACTTGATGCATGGTATTTGTAATTATAGAAAGACATTTAGCAAAATGTTCTGGCTGGAAGAGGTTGATCTATGATGCAACTAATCACAATGGAACCACGTTGATATAGCAAGATCAAGGCAACTGGAAACAGTCTTAGGAAATTGTGCTCTAAAGAACCAGGAGGTGAAAAATGGATCCAGGAAGTATGCCTGCAACTTAGAACAATGCCTGGCACATAAGTGTGTAACCATTTCATATAAGATAAAGGAACTGAGGATGTTTAGCTTTGAAAAAAGAAGACTTGGCATTATTAATCAGAGAAATGCAAATTAAGACAACTCTGAGAAACCACTATACACCTGTCAGATTGGCTAAGATGACAGGAAAAAATAATGACGAATGTTGGAGGGGATGCGGAAAACTGGGACACTGATGTATTGTTGGTGGAGTTGTGAATGACTCCAACCATTCTGGAGAGCAATCTGGAATTATGACCAAAAAGTTATCAAACTGTGCATAACCTTTGATCTAGCAGTGCTACTACTGGGCTTATATCCCAAGAGATCCTAAAGAAGGGAAAAGGACCCATATGTGCCAAAATGTTTGTGGCAGCCCTGTTCGTAGTGGCTAGAAACTGGAAAATGAATGGATGCCCATCAATTGGAGAATGGTTGGGTAAATTGTAGTATATGAATGTTATGGAATATTATGGTTCTGTAAGAAATGACCAGCAGGATGAATACAGAGAGGCCTGGAGACACTTACATGAACTGATGCTAAGTGAAATGAGCAGAACCAGGAGATCATTATATAACTCAACAACAATACTGTATGAGGATGTATTTTGATGGAAGTGGATTTCTTTGACAAAAAGAAGATCTAACTCAGTTTCAAATGATCAATGATAGACAAAAGCAGCTACACCCAAAGAAAGAATACTGGAAAATGAATGTAAACTGTTTGCATTTTGGTTTTTCTTCCCGTGTTATTTTTACCTTCTGAATCCAATTCTTCCTGTGCAACAAGAGAACTGTTCTGTTCAGCACACATATATTATATCTAGGATATACTGTGAGATATTTAACATGCATAGGAGTGCTTGCCATCTGGGGGAGGGGGTGGAGGGAGAGAGGGGAAAAGTCAGAACAGAAGTGAGTGCAATGGATAATATTGTAAAAAATTACCCAGGCATGGGCTCTGTGAATAAAAAGTTATAATTATTAAAAAAAAGAGAGAGAAAGAAAAGACTTGGGGGGAAGATGGACTCAGACAACTAACAAACATTTATTAAGCATTTTCTATGTTTCTTTTTATTATGGGAGGCACTGGAAATCCAAGGACAAAAGAGAGATAGTACTCACACATATAGGATCTACAAAACAAATATAAAGTAAGTTTGGAGGAAGCAGTATTAGTTGGAGGGAGGGTAGTCTATGAAAGTTATTGTGAGTAGTGCTCGAACTGAATCTTGAAGGAAACCTGGAATTTCAAAAGGAGAATGACAGGAAAGAGTACATTTCATTGTCATATGTGAAAAGGGACACTTTAGCTGAATCTTAGAGTAAATGGAAGGTATTAATAGATAATAAAGCTAGAAAAGTAGAGTGACATCCAACGGTGAAGAGTTTTATATCTAACCATAGAGGTAATAGAGAGCCACTGAAATTCATTGAGTGGGGAGGGGGCAGGTGAAAAAAATTTTATACTTTAGGAATAGACAGTACAACATAGAACCCAGAATCCTAGAAGTTGGAGAGAATTTAGAACTCAGTATATTAAATTTCAAATTTAGAATGAGCTTCAGAAATATCAAGCCAAGAAGACATTTAGAAAATGGAGAAAACTATCTTCAAATATTTGAAAGGATAACATAGAAAAAGGGAATTCACCTTGTTCAGCTTGACCCCAAAGAGTGTAACTTGGAACAATGAGTAAAAGTGCAGAAGTAATTTTCACTTCTATATAAGAACAACAATTAGCAGAAAGTAAACTAATCCAAAACTGGAATATTCTGTGTGGTAGATAGTGACTTCTCTATCTCCAAAAGTCTTCATATAGAGTCTAAATGACCACTTGTCATGGTATTTATAGAAAGGATAGATGCCTACTCACATATGAACTAGACTAGATGGTCTAAGAGATCCCTATCAATTATAAGCCACTTTTATGAGTGTTTAATAAAATTAGTAATGCAATGGACTCTAAACTCTAAGGCAAAGCGAAAATGCATCCCAGGTGAGATGCAAATCTCCTCCCCACTTGAAAACAACATTTCCTCACAGTGAGAAATTTATCTACTTCTCAGAGCAGCTGGCTTTGAGTTTCAAGTCTCAGGAAATGGATGGAGAGATGACAGGGGAGAGACCTCCATACAGCAGAGAGGCAGTTTTATACAACACTTCCTCACTCACAAGAGGCTTGTAAGAATTAAATTTGGATAATGCTAAGAAATGGTCCATGGGTGACATGAGCTTATTATTGTCTAATCATTTTCTGCCTTTGAACCCCAGAGCCTTCTTTAAGAGCTGCAGAATGGCACAGTGAGGAGAACTAGACAGAGAACAGAACTTAGAACTCACTCAGGGTTGTCTAAATTTAGGTCATAACACGTGCCAATTTTATAATGTAGAGTAAGTCACTTCCCCTCTTTGAACCTCAGTGTACTCATCTCTAAAATGGAGGTGTTGTGAGGACAGTGATGGATAAACCTTAAGGCAACAGAGAAATGTTAGCTGTTGTTTAGTATTATTCTACTAAAGGGGATATCAAATTCCAGGGAGCTTGCTTGGCCTGGGAAGAAACATAATTATCAAAAGTCCATGGAGAAAATTCCCATCTTCTTTCTCAAGAACAGCTGCTGCTAGGATAGAACAGCTTTTAAGATCAGTCCCAAGCACTCAGAGGTGCAATTTTATGAAAGTGTCTTAATCTTGACAAATTCTTCCTTAAAAAATACTGCTGTCATTCCTATTTCTTCTTGCTACAAGTCAGAGATTATGATAATAATAACATTTATAACATTTCTTTAGCATTTTATGCTTCATAAAGAATGTTTCTCATAACAACCTTGTGAAGGAAGAAATATGGGTATACTGTTATTTCTATTCTACAGATGAGGAAACTGAGGCTGAAAGGCAACATAAATTTCCCATAATTATGCAAAGGTATAAATCATTCAGGAAAATGTGTTCTTTTCTCAAAGTCTGGTTGCTTAAAAAAAACCTTCTAATCTTCATATTCTTACAGAGGGTGCCCATCAAACCTTCAATGCCAGATGCCTGGGCCTTAATTTACCCTTACCATCACATCAGCTAGTAATAGAATTCATGACTCTATAGTTTTGACAGAATCCTAATTCCTAGAATGATAGAGCTTGATGGCATCTTTGAGATTATCTTATACAGGACTTCTTAAACTTTTTCCACTTGAGATTCCTTTCCACCTAAGAAATTTTTACACAACCCTGTCTTATAGGTATATAAAATTAGTTTACAAATCAAACATTTACTGATAGTAATATTAATAAATCATAAAGAAATTTATTTTTAAAATTATTTGGTATATTATATATATAATTTGACCATTTATTAAAAATAAAAGCACATTTACATACTAATGAAATGAATGTGCTTGTTTATTTTTGCATAAAAAATTAAATCTTGGCAAATATTTGATATCTTTTGCTGTTGCCAAGTTTTTCACGAGCCCCACTTTCAGTTATGCGACCCCATATGGGTTTGCAACCCACAGTTTAAGAAGCTTTGGTCTAGTACAATCTGTGCCTGACAGACACCCCTCTATAATATGTCAAATAAATGATCATCCAACTTTCACTTGAAAAGTTCAAATAAAGTAGAAACTGTTACCTACTGTGTTTTATCCCTTTCCATTTTTGGATAGCTCCAAAATATTGGAAAGTTATTCTTTATACTAAATTCAATTCTTCTAACTTCCTCCCATTATTCCTTGTTCTGCTTTCTGCAGACAAATAGAACTAGCTTTATCCTTTTTCTACATGACAGCCTTTAAAATACTTGAAATCAACATTCATATAACCCCACATTTTCTCCATTGCATGTTAAAAATTTCCAGTTTATTAAATTTATTCTGATATGGCATACTCTTTGGGAACTTCATTATAGAGGTCACCTTTCACCTATTCTTTTTCAGGTTGTCAGCATCCTTCCAAAAATATACCCCAAATGAATCATTGCATTCAAAATGTTATCTGACAAAGACACCGGTCCTAGAAATTAAACCACTCTTATACTTAAAACATTGTTTAAAATATTTGAAATCAAGTAAATACAAATTCTTTATCATGGTATTTCAGGCCCTTTATGAACTAGTTCCCACCTACTTTTCCAGTCCCATTTCATGTCATTACCTAACAGACTAGTTAATCTATGTTTGGATTTGAATTATAAGGTTCTAGAAGTGAGCCACAGGACACTCTTAATTTGTTTATTGGTGGGGACACAATCTTTTAGAAATCAGTAGCCCTATGATATATTTGTTTTCACCCTGAAATGTTAGCTCAATTCAGCTCAGCTTCATGCACTCTGAGATATTCTTCAAGCTCTGCTAAAAGGAAATATGGCTGTAAAGAGGGAGGGTATTGCCTCTGTACTGCATTTTGAGGAAGAAAAGATTCACCCCTTAAAGGAAAGGTGGATAGAAAAGTATGGGACTTGTCTTTGGAAAGAGAAACCATGCATGGTCTGAAATGAACCTAAGATTTTAGGGTAGCAAATTTCAGAGGCTTCAGGGCAAATGACAAATAAAATGACATAGGCTGAAATTTTATAAGGAATTCTAATCCAGAATGGAAAACAAATGAAATTCTGAAGTCATATATGTAAATCATTTCAATTAAAAGGAAAAATTGTGACTTGTTCAAATAAATCCATGTGGCTACACAGGGTACTCATAACCAACTGAGATTTTTAAAAATGTGCAAAAGATGGAAATCAGGACACATAATAGAGGATAAATATGAATGTACCATGTGAATCTATAAGAAGAGACTCAATTGTGTTATAACTGAGAAAGAGCTTAAACTATGTCAAGGAAAGCTAAGAATAACAAAAGTGGAGAGGGAAGGTTATGCTCTGCTGGGGGAAAGAAAAGTATTTAAGCAATGAAAGCAGCAATTTAAAAGCGCTAATATAGCTTTGTTAAGAACATGTCATGCCAGATGCACTCCATTTCACTTTTTGATATAGTTAATAAACTGGTAGATAAGGGGAATACATTAGATATTGTTTCCCTAGATTTCAGTAAAGAATTTCATAAGTATCTCAAGTTATTCTTATCCAAAAGATAGAGATTGCAATTAAATGCAAAACTGGTTAAATAGCTGAACTAAAAAGAATAGACATGAATGTTTCAAGGTGAACTTGACAGGAAATCTCCATTGGACTGTTTGTGTTTGGGCATTGTGTTTGGCCCAGTGCTGTTTAAAAATTTTTATCAATGGCTTGGATAAAGACAATAATAATGCATATAAAATTTGAATATTACCCAAACCTGGGAAAGATACTTACAGATTATAAGATAATAAGAATCCATAAAAAAGTTTAATAAAGACACTGGGCTGAACATAATAAGAGAAAATTTTAAAGATATATTCATGAAGTTTAGTTTTGAAACCAAGCATAAAACTTCTTGCATTTATATCTTTAAAGGTTTAGTTTTGAAACTTCATGAATATAAGTTTGGACATGTTAGAAAACATTTATTTTTTTTCTAAAAATGTTCTTAGAGTTTTGTGAACTTTAAGTTCAATGTGAGATGTGAACATGATGTGGTAATCAAAGCTAATGTGATCTTGGAATTCATTAAAAGAAGGATAGATTCCAGGAATAAGAGGATGATTGTTCCTCTGAGCATCATACTTTAAAAAGGACATTGATAAAGTGGAGAGGCTCAAAAAGAGGACAATCAAGATGGTAAAAACCACTGAGTCCATATCATATGAAGATTAGTTGAAGGAAGCAGGAAAAGTAAGAATGAAATAAGCATTCATCAAAGGCAGAAAGTCTTCAAGGATTCAAAGTGCTGCCTTGTAAAAGAGGGATTGTTTGTTCTTTTTTTTCTTAGAAGAACTGAAAAGAAGCAAAGCGAAATTGATATAAAAAGTATCTTAACTTTTAGAGTTGTTCAAAGAAATGGGCTATCTCCGAAGGTAAAGAGTAACCCCTTAAATGGGTCAAAGGCAGCATTACACAGAGAGGACAAAGAAACATGAAAGCCTATTAGGAGGGGTCAGAAGTCAGATTATGATTAACATCTCTGTTATTCCAAGATATTTATTCCTAGAGATATTTCTTTTATTATGTCTCTCAATACAGACACAAACTCTCTCTCGCTACCAAGAATAAACCTAGATCAGGAAGCTTCTGATCACACAGGTGAATGAATTTCTTGTACTGAGTCGGTGACTAAAGTCCTTGAGATTACACAAAGAATGTGAAATTTGCACCAAACTGAAAAGTATGAGCTCCCCACTGATGAAACAGGAATGTTTCACAAACCTTATGATCCTATATGAGAATCACATGAAAATTATGGTACTAGGTATACTGAGATCTGAAATTAACTGAGGTTAGAAGATTGCCTGTAGTACCTATTTCAGAGGAAATACCATTTTAGGTATAGATTGAACAAGATCAAGAGCTGGCAAACCACTTTTATATTAAAATTCTTAGTGCACCAGCCATATAAAAATAGGGGATCGACTAAATATGGCCCATGGTCATAGTTTGCTGACCTCCAGACAAGATGGCCAATAAAGTCTCTTTCAATTCTGGAATTCTGTTTTTCTCAGGATAAATTGTCCATTCTTCCATTTATCTGTGGGGGGTTTTTTATATCTATATCTATATAGATAGATAGATAACATGGTAGGTGTTTAATAAATTTTGATGAATCAAATATATCATCAGCTTTTAAGTGAATGATAAAGATTTTTTTAAAGAGAAAAAACCTTTAATCTTAAGCATTCACTCACTATTCCCCATTTCAGCCACATTCACATAAAAATGGAAAGTGGCCAGAGTTTTGGGCCATTTTGCATTTTTCTTTGTTTCATGAGTTGCCATGCCCAATGAATTAATCAATTAGTGACCAGCCTCTTGGTGGTAAGCCTCTATGTACTTAGCTGGACAGGTCCTCAGAATACAAATTTAGTCTATTGCCAGAAGCATATTTGAAGCCTTTCCAACATGACAAAACATGCCAAAACTTATGTTCTGCTGGCATAGCCTCCAAGAACCCAGGGTCACCTCCATGCTAGGATTAGACATTGTATTCTCCTCTTTCAGGAGGAGAATAATAATATAGCCAACCATAATTTGCTAAGTGCAATTAAAATATTTCTCAGCAACAAATTTGTATCTCTGAATATTTATGCTAACAAAAGAGAAACAGAAACTAATGAACTGCACCTACAGTTAAAAACAATTAGAAAACTGATAAATTAAGTTCAAAAGAGACACAAAAGATAAAAGATAAAAATTGAAAGGAAAATGAAGAAAACTTGGAGAAAACCAGTCCTATCTAGTAACAAAATGGAGAGCTATTAAAAAAAAAACATTAAAGTTGACAAAGCTATAAATAATTTCATTTTAATTAAAAATAAAAAATATAAACAGAAGATAGGAGAAACAGAAATCACAACAAATGAAAAAGAAATAATGAAAATTATTAAAACACGATTATATTCATCTACATCATAGAGCTGTTATGAAGTTTAAACTGAATCAAAATTTGACACAGTGCCTTCTGATCCCTGGGCTAGCACAATTTCAGTCTCCTCTACTGGATCTTCACCTAACTAAAGTCCAACTAACCATAATTCTCCTTCAGAGTTCTTTCCTGGACTTTGCTCATTTTTGTCTTTATAACATTTTGCTTGAAGATATCATCAGCTCCCATGAGTTCAATTATCTTCTCTCTAGGCAAATGATTATTGTATCTACCTATGCAGCCCTATTTCCTTTCCTGTACTGCAGTCTCAGGTAACCTGCTTATTGGACACTTCAAACTGAATGTCCCAGAGGTATCTCAAACTCAACATATCGCAAATATAACTCATCGAGTTTCCCCAAACCTTCCCCTCTTCTATTGTTGTTAAGGGCACCACTATCATCACAGCAATATCAAATTTTTGCTCTTTTATACATCTCAAATATCCAATCTATTGTCAAATCTTATTGTTTTAATCATCAGTATATCTCTCCTATACATCCCTTTTTTTTTAAATTAACATCATCATCCTTTCTCAGGTCTCTGAAATCTTTCACCTTGACAGCTGAAACGGTCTTTCTTTTTTTTTGGCCTCCCTAATTATAGTCTCTTCCCATTCCAATCCATTCTCCTTTCAACAATGATAACAATACCTAATTTTTCCTACATAAAATGTAAAGTACTTTACAAATATTATCTCACTACTATGGATCTAAGCATATTTTTACCTTTTAGTTGTTGTTGTTGTTTACTTTTTTGATTTGATTTTTCTTGCACAACCTGACAAATGCAGAATTATATTTAAAAGAATTGTACATATTTAATCCATATTTAGTCTTGGGGAAGGGAGAATTAATAAAAATTCTCCAAGAGTCTTCACAGCTGTGCTTCATAACATCTGAAGGAGCTGCAGGGCAGCCTTTGCTGAAACAGGTGTTGTGGACTGGAAATGAGATAAATTGGAGGCAGAAGGAAGAGGAGAGAGGTCAGACAACACAATAGTCTCTCAGTCATAGAGGTCAGAGAATGCAACTGCCTCTCAGTCTCCTTGTATCATCCTCTCACAAGAGGAGATCCATTCTTCAGTTCTGGGTTGGGATCTCCAGCAGCCACTGTCACGGCTCCCATGAATTCCAGCAGCTATCCTGTGAATTCCAACAAGAAGTAAGGGAGGGAAGGAGAAAAATTTGGAACACAAAATTTCACATAAATGAATGTTGAAAATCATCTTTACATGTATTTGGAAAAATGAAAATATTATATATTTATTATAAATACATTTATAATAAAATATAATATGTTATAAATATACATATAAAAATATTTAAAAGGATTGCACGTGTTTAATCTATTGCTTGCTGTCTTAGGGAAGGAGGAAGTAAGGGAGAAAGAGGAAAATTTGAAACACAAAATTTCACAAAAATGAATGTTGAAAACCATCTTTACATGTATTTGGAAAAATAAAATACTATTAAAAACCCAAATCAACAACAAAAATAAATAGCTCATTTTAACTTCTGGGAGGAACTCTGAGAAGAAAGTGCTCATTAACTCCATTTTCATAAATGATGAAATAAGAAAATAGAGTTTAAGCTAGTTGCCCTATATCACACTAACTATAGAGTTTAAGCTAGTTGCCCTATATCACACTAACTATATCATTAAGTATCCGAGACAAAATTTGAACTCACATCATCCCAATTTAAGAATCTGTTCTCTGAGCTTCCTAGGTTCACCCTTTCCTGCATTCCCAAAGTGATTTTCCTAAAGTGCAAGTCTGACCATATCACCCCTACCCACAAGAAGTGGGTAGTTTCGCTATTACTTTCAGGATCAAATATAAAGTCCTATGTTGAAGAGGTAAGGCCATTCATCAGCTGGCCTCTTTCTACCTTTCCAGTTTCTTATACTTTATTCCTTAAGATGAACTCTATGATCCAATTTTACTGGCTTATTTGCTGTTTCTCTTACATGACACTCCTATCTCCCAACTCTAACTTTCACTGGATGACTCCCATATGATTTCCCTCCTTACTTCTGCCTCTTAGCTTTCCTACCTTAGTTCAAGATGCTGTTTAATTCCTTCATCTCTCAAAAGAGGCTTAAATATTTTCAAATCTCCAAGCTCTATGAGATTACTTTGCAATTAAGCTTATATATTACATCTTGTATACATAGTCATTAGGATGTTTGGGGAGTTTTTTGGGAGGGATGTTGTTGCTTCCCCCATTAAGATGTGAGTTCCTCAAAGATTGGCATTCTGTTTATTTTGTTTCATTTTCCTTCTCTTTGTATTCTCAGCACATAGCACACAGTAAGTGCTTAATAAATGCTGGATAACTCAAAGTAAGCATTTTTTGAAAGAAAAAATCAAAACCACAAGTAATCATTTTAAAATGTGTCAGTTGCTAATAAAGAGAGAAATTCAAATTGCTACAAGTGTTGGATAAACTTAAACTCCTCAAATAGGCAAAATAATAAATGAAAAATTAAATGTTGGTGTGGCTATGGGAGAGTAGACACATCAGTTCACTGCTTTATACAAATTGTCAAATCCATTCACAACTCAATGGATTTGACCATTTTTGTAAAGTAATTTATAATTATAGGAAAATAGCCATGCCCTTTGATTTCATAATTCTTCTACTAGAGCAACATTCTAAGGAGATTATTGACAGAGAAAAGGAACCTACAAGAATATTCCTAAATATTGCTAGGATAAAAGTAAAAAGGCAGAAATAATGTGCCCCCAAATTAGGAAATAGTTTGATAAATTTTCCTATGTGATTATAAAGACATGTTATTGGACTTTTAAGGAATGTTAAATATGAAAATTTTAAATATAGGGGAAAATATCAAATAATACAAAATAATGCAAAAACTAAAAAGAACAATATTTATTCCAATTATGTAAACAAATGCAACAGCAAACAATGGCAAAACTCATGGTAAACAAAACTGTTTCTGTTTTAATCAATCATTTTATTATTTCAGTACATTATCTTCTGGCACTCTGGACATCTAAATACCCAGACTCAAGCTAACTTTAGAAGCTCCCAATTTTCTAATTGGATGAAGAAAAAATGGAAACTTCTAGAAACCAAGTCTGAGAGAACCCAGAGCTAACTAACCTATATTTCTAAAAAATGGTTTTTCATAATTATCTTGAATTTTTTTTCTTTTTAGTAGTCTGTTTTGTTTTTACTTATGATTTTGCTTGTATTCTTTTTGGAGAATCTTTTGGATTTTTATAGCATCATTTTGGTTGCTAGTTTTTATAAAAATTAAAATTTATCTTCTTTAAAATTTTCAGGGGCAGCCTAAGTTTCCTGTTGGTAGTCAGAAGCTCTTATGCCACTCGGGGATAAGTCACTTACTTCCTCGATGCCCTAGGAAGCTCTCTAAAAATATAAGTTGCCCAACCAGCACTGATGCTATATTGGTAGAGGGTGTTCCTGTCATGGATTAAATTCTCTATTCCACTGAAATCCTACCCCTGAAATCCAAAATAAAAAATCAGAGAAAGACCTCTAGATCATTAGCTATATCCTCTCAGGAAGGTTAACTGAAGATTTCATATATTGGGGAGGAGGGAAAGCAGATCTGTGTTTTAATTGGTATAAGAAAACTTCCTAGAAGGAAATTCTATTAATGTCAATCAATATCTTTTATCCGACTTGTAGTCTCAGAGAATTGCTAGGAATATTAGTTACATGATGTGTCCAGGATTATACAGCCAGTATCTATCATAAACAAGACTTGAACCCAGTTCTCTCTGACAGAGATTAGTATCCTTTCTACCACTTGATGTTACCTTTCCTGACAATTGCCTCCCCACTTACTAAAAGAGGAATCAGTGCAGTTGAGCTTTTCTCCAAATCAAAGGATTTCCTTTCATGATGGTTTCCTGTATGCCCCAACTTTCCTTATGGAAAGATAAGGGAAAAGAATTGTATAGAACTGGTAGCTATTTGTACCAGGGAAAGGAGTATTCCCATTGATATCACAGATTTACCAAAGCATATATTTTTTCATTTGTATAGGAATGTGGCACTGTAGGGACTTTTTGTTTGCTTGTTTTTTTCATTGTTTTCCAAATAGGTTTGATTTTAAGGGTTTGGTCTATATTTAGAACTTTAGGACATTCCCCCACCCTGAGGTAGATGACAAACATATTATCCCTGGGCTCTGCTACTGGGTTAAGATTTCTATCATCCACCCACCTCTAGGGCACTCATCACTATCTGCTTCAGCCACGTGGGCAGACTCTGTTTCCATGGAGACCAGCTGATCAGCAGGGTCTGCTCAGCAAGAAAGACCAGGCAGTTCTAGTACATACCAAATGGCATGGCCTTCACACCATCAGCACTTGAAGTACCGGCATGAACCAGGACAAAAAAAGCAAGCTGACACAGACATCACAGGAATTAGCAAGACAGAAGGGCCAGAGTCCATGTGAGGCAAATCAAGGCCAGGAGATGAACAAAAGATTGAAAGAACATACAGAGCAAAAACACAAGCAGTCAATCAGCGAGGATTAATTAAGTTCCTACTAGCTTCTAGGCACTAGGAATCCTCAAACAAAATTGACATAGTCCTTGAACTCATGAGAAACTGGCATGCTTAACTTGGGGGGCATAGGTTTATAGATAAGTAAGTTTTAGAAAATTAGAAATATATATGTGTGTATATGTATACACACATATGTCTATGTATATACACAAAATAATTTAAGAGTTTATTAGAAAGAAAAAAGGAAAGGCCTCCTTTGGGAGGTGAGTTTGAAATAAGTTTTTAAGGAGACTAAGGATTCTAAGAGTCAAAGGGAAGACAGTCATGGGGGTGGGGTAGGATAGCTAGGTTGAAGGCAGATTGTGTGAAGGGTTTAAAATCTCAAACAGAGGCATATGGGGTTGCTGTTGGCTTCCCCCCCTTCTACCTCCCTTCTGGGAAGAGCTTGACTCAAGCCAGGCTTTTGGTAATTTAGGTCTCAAATTAGAACAAAATGATATACTCAAAGGTTATTTTGACAAATGGAGAGTTAGATATTTGACAAGGATAGGCTCTGAGGATACCTTGAGATAATTCAGCCCAGCAAAACTCCCTTTCCTGACTTACCCAACATGATCAACCAGCCATACCTTCCAAAACTTCCCTATATTCTTATGGCTGCTTTGTACTGAGAGGATGTGAAACTGATGTCAATTGTCTAGACCGCTGAACCAACCAGTTTCCAAGGAGTATCTCAAAACCTTTGAAAAGAAAAAATAGTTAACTTTTATGGGGAAGGAGTTAAAATATTGTTTTTCCTACATGTTCCTAGAATCAGTAAAGAACAATTAGAGCTTTTGGAAACGTGATATTGTCAGAATGCGAAATCACAGAGAATAAGAATATACTTTAACAGCCATGTGGAAGATAGCTTTAAGTGGGGAAAGACTAGGCAGGCAGATAAAAGAGGTCCTTGTAATCATTCAGGCCAGTACTCTACAAAATCTTTTGTTTACATATCTCATCAGTAAAAAGAAATATTGGAGAAAAAATAAAAAACATACAAAAATACAAAAAATTTAATTAAATTTGAGCACAAATTCAATGTATATAATATATATGTAAAATAGTCATATATACACACATTCACATATATGTGTGCACACAACATATGTATATATGTGGATGCATATGTATATATGTATAAACATATTTATTTATGAATTGTATATATATATGTATATATATATATACATATATATATATATATATATTACAATGAGATAATTTCCCATCCAAAATAAAAATGAGAGGTGTTCTTACTTGCTAATCACTGCCAAGGAATACACACAAGTACATTGTTAAAAATGCATTATCACAAGATACAAGTAATTTGGTAGGGAGAGAATATTTATATTAAGGGTAGAAGGTGACGGCCTTCCCTGTTTAACTGTTGCTATTAACTGTAACAATTGGGTTATAACTTCCCTGAAGAACCAATAGTTGGTGAAGAAGGGGATAGATGGGGACTTACACATCAGCAGGAATACTGAGAGACAATGGATGTAATTGTATCAGTGAGTCCTTTGGCTACTTCAGGTAAGGTAGGAATTCAAGCAGTCTTCCAACTATTTGATTCTACCCTTGCTGGAGTCATACAATAGCCTAGGTGATAGATGATAAGTCCCCAACAATGTTCATGGCCCCTTGAGTGTAAAGAAAGAAACATTTTTGAGATATGTCGTAAAGGAGATCTACATGAACTAGAAAAAAAAAAAAAAAGGAGGAGGAAATAGCAAGAGATAGTAAGAAAAGAAATACTTCAACACTGAACCAGTCTCACCTGTCTTTATTCTTGCCTCACTTTTTCAGAGCCTATTGCCACAGAATCTGTTCAGGTGAGAGGTGACCACTAAAGACAGCTGACTGGATAGATAATATGCAGGTGAGAGTGGAAACAGGTCTCTCTGGCAGAGATAGTTCCCACAGGTGAGCATAGTGCTTGACTTTGGCAACGAGCTAATCACTCAGTGTTCATTGTGATGAGGCATGATTATTGATAATCATGTATGCTAATGAGAAAGTCATTGTTAGCTCGAGGCTGCCATTCAGTACCTTATAACAGCCACTTTCCTCACTAAAGCTCCTTTAACCCCTTCCCATCTTCCTCTGTCTTCTTCTGGGAAACAGAGAATCTTAGAAATAGAAGGAGGCTTAGGACAAACAATCTTTCAATTGAAAGGACTCTAAGACCTATAATGTCAGAGCTGGAAAAGACCTTAGTGCTTATGAAACACTGCGGGGCAGTGGAAAGTGTTCTAGGTGTGGAGTGGGAGTATCTGAATTAGAAATCTAGTTCCATTCTATGCTACCCTATATGACCATGAATAAGTCATTAACCTTAAAGGTCCTCAGTTGCCTTCCCTGTAAAATTAGGGAGTTAGACCTTCCAGGAGAAGGCAATGGCAAGTCATTCTAGTATCTTTTTCAAGAAAACCCCAAATGCAGTCACAGAGTTGGACATGATTGAAATGAAACAACAACAGATCCTTCCAGCTCTCAATCCATTGGCTTATGATCCTACAGAAAAAAAAATCTACAGTTAACAAAAGGGAGTCCCAGAAAGGAAAATCAATCTGCCAGAGTTACATTGGAAGTAAAAAGTTAAGCCATGGTGAGAATACTTATCTCTTGACATCCAGTCCTTTGTGGGATTTTTGTAATAATAAATGACAGAAATCATAGTAGATTGCCACAGTAGTCTTAAAAGGAGTGACACAGGTCACTTAAGGTAGAACCAACACAAGAGGTCATGGGAACTCTTCTACAGCCCTTACCCTGGGGCACTGAGGTTTCTATTCTGCACTATCAGGGAAAAACATCTCCTTACTGCACTAGTCTCGTGTGCCAGATTCACCTGTACATCAAACCAAAACAAGCCCTTTCCACATTGGTCCTAGAGGAAAATAAGTGTCTCTTTTTAGAGACCCATAAAGCCCCAGCAGTTTATAAACAGTGGACTACAAGACTACTGAGTGCTATCATTTACCATTTTTTCAATGTAGTTGCTATTATATCAAGATTCTGAAAAAAAAATTGGTTGGCATTAGCAGGAGCCCTATTAGCAAAGGAAAGAGGCTGTGTAAGGCCAGTGCCATGCAAATGAACTAGTAGGTATTTGATAAATACCTGTTGATTGATTAGGACAAGAACAAAAATGGCCAAGAATTACATATAAACATCTAAGCCAAAAACTGGATTCCAATAAATAATCATAATATGATTTGTGTTTCTTTATACAACTGTTTCCATGGATAATTTTTTTATTTCAATTTTGTCAGTTAAAAAACATTTATTCTTTTCCTTCCTCCCCGTTGATGAAGAAAAGCAAAACTTTGTAATGAATATGAATAGTCAAACAAAACAAATTCACACTTTGGCCATTTTCAAAAATATGTGTTTCATTCTAGCTCTTGAACCCATCAACTGTCTTTTTTGTGTTGTGTAACATGTACTATAATTGTGCTACTAGAATCATGCTTCTTCATTGTTTTGGTCAGAGTTCTCAGCCCTTTAAAAGTAGTTTGTTGGGGCATCTAGGTGGTGCAGTAGATAGAGCACCAGCCCTGAAGTCAGGAGGACCTGAGTTCAATTCTAGCCTCAGACACTTAACACTTCCTGGCTGTGTGATTGTGGGCAAGTCACTTAACCCCAATTGCCTTAGCAAAAACAAAACAAAAATAAATAAATAAAGTAGTTATTCTCTTTGTTCTTTTCACTTCACTCTAAATCAGTTCATACATGTCCTCTGAACCATCATTTCATCATTTCTTATAACACAATAGTATTTCTTTACATTCATATATCATTCCATTCTTCAACTATTCTCCAATTTATGGGCACCTCTTTACTTTCTAGTTCTTTTCCATGAGAAAAAAAAAAAGAGCGCCAATAAATATTTTTGTACTTAGAGGTCCTTTTCCACTTCCTTTGATTTCTTTAGGAGCATATGTCTACTGTATCCCAAAGACATCATAAAAAAGGGGAAAAGATCCACTTGTGCAATAATGTTTCTTTCTTGTAGTGGCTGGAAACTGGATTATATAAGAATGTTATGGAATATTATTATCCTCTAAGAAATGACCAGCAGGATGATTTCAGAGAGGCCTGGAGAGACTTACATGAACTGATGCTAAGTGAAATGAGCAGAACCAAGAGATCACTATACGCAGAACCAAGAGATCACTATACACAGCAACAAGAAGATTAATCAAAGATCAATTCTGATGGATGTGGCTCTTTTCAACAATGAGATGATTGAGGCAAGTTCCAATGATATTGTGATGAAGAGAGCCATCTATATCCAGAGAGAGGACCGTGGGAACTGAGTGTAGAATACAGCATAGCATTTTCACTCTGTTTGTTGTTGTTGGCTTGAATTTTTTTTTTTTTCTCATTTTTTTTCTTTTTTATCTGATTTTTCTTGTGCAGAACATAATTGTATAAATATGTATACATGTATATATTGGATTTAATATATTTTAACACATTTAATATATATTGGATTACTTGCCATCTAGGGAATGGGATGAGGGGAAAGAGAAATTTGGAATCCAAAGTTTTGCAAGAGTCAATATTCAAGATATTTTTAATGTTTTGAAAATAAAAAGCTTTAATTAAAAAAAGAAAAGGATTATATGCCTAGCAGTAGTATTTCTTAATGATATCCATAGTTTAGTAACTTTTTAGGCATAGTTCCAAACTGCTTTCCAGAATAGTTAGATCAACTCACTACTCCATTAACTTGCCTGTTTTTGTATAGTCCATCTAGCATTTATCATTTTCTTTTTTTTTTTTTTTTGGTCATCTGATAAGTATGGAGTAACATATTAGAGTTGCCTTCATTTGAATTTCTCTAATTATTAGTGACTTGAAGCATTTTTATATGGTTGTTGATAGTTTCAATTTTTTCTTTTGAAAACTTCCTGTTCAAGTGTTCTAACCATTTATCAATTGAAGAATGACTCTTATTCTTATAAACTTAAATCAGTTTCTTATTTATCTTGGAAATGAGACCTTTATGAGAGAAATCTGAAGTGAACATTTTTTCCTTTGAATTTTAGTTGAATATAAAACTAATTTTAAGGGTTTTTTTTTCCTCTTAAAGCTCCTAACAAATGAAAACTAATTTGTATTTCCTACAATCATAACATTTGAGATTTGAGAAGGTTATCATCAACTGTCTAGTAAATACATTCATGAAAGAAATCTACCATTTACCTGCCTGGTGAGTGATCACCCATTCACTGCACCTCTCTGGACTTCCATTTTCTATTCTGTAAAACAATAAGTCCCTTGACTCAGGCTCAGTTTCCTCATTTGTAAAATATGGATAATAATAAATATGCCTATGTCATGGCAAAATATTTGAAATTATAGGGATGCCCATCAATTAGGATATGGTTGAACAAGTTGCACTATATGAATGCAATAGAACACTACTGTGCAAGAAGAAATAATGAACAGGCAAATTTCAGAAAAACCTGGAAAGATTTGTACAACTGGTACAAAGTGAAATGAGCAGAACCAGGAAAACATTGCAGGGAATATCAGCAACATTGTGTTATGATTAACTATGAATGACTCAGCTTTTCTCAGCAACACAATGACCCAAGATAACTGCAAAGGACTCAAAAAAAAATGCTTTCCACATCCAGATAAAGAACTGATGGACTCTGAATGCAGATCAAAGCACATTTTTTCCACTTGCTTTATTCTTCTTTTTTGTTTTCTTTTCCCTTTGATCTATTTCTTATTTCATAACTGTAATTAATATGAAAATATGTTTTATATGATAGCACATATATGTCGATTTGCCTATCATTTTCAGAAGAAGGTATGGAGGAAATGGAAAGAGAAAAATGTGGAATTCAAAATTCTGTAAAAATGAAAGCAAAAAATTTTCTTGACATGTAATTGGGGGAAAAATAAAATGCTATTAAAAAACAAAAACAAAAATAATGCTTACCTCAGAGGGTTGTTGTGAGGATTAAATAATATAATATGTAAAGTGTTTTAGAAACTTTAAAGTTTTATACTTGCTATGGGCAGTTAGGTGGATAGAATGCCAGTCCTGGAGTCAGAAAGGCCTAAGTCAAACAGCTTCAGGTATTTACTGGCCATGTGACCCTCAAGAAATCCCTTAACTCTGTTTGTCTCAGTTTCCTCATATGTAAAATGAGCTAGAGAAGGAAATGGCAAACCACTCTAGTATCTTTGCGAAGAAAACTCCAAAAGGGATCAAGACTAAGTTACGCATAATTAAAAATGACTAAATAACAACAAATAAATGTTATTATTGTTCTTTTTATTCATGGTTTCTAAGGTCCTCTCCAACTCTAAATGTATGATCTTGTGATCTTATGCCCTTTGAGATTCAGCCATTTAACCAGTTCTTAACCCATGTAATTATACTTTTATCATCCATATCTCTCCACTTTCTCTACAAGAATGATAAAAAGGTTATTTTTCAAAAGCTTTGCTAAAAATCTAGGTAAGTATATTCATAACATTCCCTTTTCCAATTAGTTTAGTAATCCTATCATATGAAGAAATAAAGCTAGTCAGCATGAATAGTTTTGTTGTTGTTGTTGTTGTTATTGTTTTAGCTAGGCAATTGGATTTAAATGACTTGCCCAGGATCATACAACTAAGTGTTAAATGTCTGGAGTTAAATTTGAATTCAAGTCCAAAGCTCTATTCACTGTACTACCTAGCTGCCCCTAGCTTGCATAGTTCTTAAAAAAAAAAAAAAAAGCTTTTTATTTGCAAAACATTTGCATAGATAGTCTTCAACATTCACCTTTGCAAAACCTTGTGTTCCAAAATTTTTCCTCCCTCCTTTCCTCCCCAAGCCCCAGGTGGGAAGAAGCAATCCAATACATGTTAAACATGTTATTCATAGTTCTTGATGAAACTCAGATGGCTCTTTATAATCAGTTTCTGTTTCTCTATATTTTTATTAATCATCTCTTCTCTATTCTAATTTGATAATTCCCCAGCAACTGAAGTCAAGTTTACTGGCCTAGTGTTTGTAGATTATATTCTATTCTTTAAAAAATGGGATGGGGAAGGGAAGCCAAGATGATAGAGTAAAGGTAGGAACTTGCCCAATCTCTTCCCAATCCGCTCCAAATTCCTTTAAATTGACGTTAAAATTTTAGAGCATCAGACCACCCAAGAACTGGTGGCTTCCAGGTCTTTCAGTCCAGAAGCACCAAACAGGTCCTGAAAGATCAACAGAAAAGCTCTGTGGAAGCAGGATAGGAGCCAAGCACTTAGTCCCCCCACAGCCCACACCAGTGCACCCCAGTCCTGGCCCAAACCCTAGCATCACCAAGTAGGACCTCTAAACCAGCAGCAATGCTAGAGGCTTTGGGCCCTTTCAACACAGGAACACCAAAGAGGACTTAGAAGGTCAGGGGAAAGGGTCTGCGGCAATGGGGAGGGAGTCCAGTGTGCAGGTCATTCCAAGAGAGCCAGGCCCCAGTGTCAACAAAGCACAGGATTCTTTTGCTTTAGCATACTAGATCTTAAAGGTATAGTGGTGTGGGGACACTTCTAACACCTCCAGGATAGACAAGAGTGCTTGAGGTCTGGTTCCTAGAAGGATCTCTGAAAACAGCTGCACAAAACCCCTGAAGCTTGGGACAGGGAACCCTCCACTCTGGAAACAGAAATAGAAAACTATTTTAAGAAAAAGTTGAAAGCCGAGTAATAGGCTAGGAAAAGGAGCATACAACAAAAGGTTTCTGACCATTGAAAGTTATTATGGTGACAAGGAAGATCAAAACACACACTCAGAAGATGATAACAAAATCAAAGCTCCTACATCCAAAAAATAATAATAATAATAAAGAATTGGGCTCAGGTCATGGAAGAGCTCAAAAAAGATTTTGAAAATCAAGCAAGAGAGACAGAGAGAAAATTAGGAGAAGAATTAAGAGTGGTAGAGCAGGAAATACAAAAAGTTAATGAAAAGAGTGCCTTAAAGGGCAAAATTGGCCAATTGGGAAAGGAGGTACAAAAACTCGCTGAGGAAAATAATTCCTTAAAAATAAGAATTGAGCAAATGGAAGCTAATGATTTTATAAAAATTCAAGATACAATAAAGCAGATCCAAAAAAAAAATGAAAAAATAGGGGAGCATGGGAAATATCTCATTGGAAAAACAACTGACCAGGAAACTAGATCCAGGAGAGATCAATTAAAAATTATTGGTCTATCTGTCATGATAAAAAATGCAGCCTTTCAAGAAATTGTCAAAAAAAAAAAAAAAACTGTCCTGATATTCTAGAACCAAAGGGTAAAAGAGAAGTTGAAAGAATCCACTGATCATCTCCTGAAAGAGATCCCAAAATAAAAACTCCCAGATATATTATAGCCAAATTCTTGAACTCCCAGGTCAATGAGAAAATATTGCAAACATCCAGAAAGAAATAATTCAACTGTAGTAGAGCCACAATCAGGATAACATTAAGATTTAGCAGCTTCTACATTAAAGAACTAGAGGGTTTGGAATATGATATTCCAGAGAGCAATAAAGCTAGGATTGCAACTAAGAATCATCTATCCAGCAAAACGAGTAGAATCCTTCAGAAGAAAAGGTAGTCATTCAAGGAAATAGAATATTTTCAGTCCTTCATGATGAAAACACTAGAGCGGAATAGAAAATTTTATTTTTAAATACAGGACTCTAGAGAAGCATAAGGAGGTAATTAGGAAATGATACCATAAGGGATTTAATAAGGTTTACCTATTTACATTCCTAGATGGGTGGATACTTGTAATTCATTAGAACATTCTCATTGCTTTTGTACTTAAAAGGAGTATATATAGACAGAGGCCATGAGTGTGAGTTGAATATGAAGAGACAATATCTTTTTTTTTTAATTATGGAATTAAGGGCTGAGAGAAGAATGTACTGCGAGAAAGGGAAAGAAAGAAGTGGAATGGTGCAAATTGTCTACCATAAAAAAAAGAGGCAAGAAAAATCTTTTATGATGGAGGGGAAGAGGGAAAGAAGAGGATGAGTGAGTGGCCTTACTCTAATCAGAATTGGCTCAAATATGAAATAACATACATATTCAATAGAGGTTTAGAGATCTCTCTTATTTTGCAGGAAAATAAAAGGGGAATGGGATGTGAGAAGAGGGGTATGGTGATAAAAAAAAAGAGGCCATATTGGGGGAAGAAGAATTAGTAAAAACTTTTAGGGAGGTTCAGGAAGAGATGAGAGTGAGATTGTGGTTTCTTAATTAATGGTGGGGATAAGAGAGAGAACTATAAAAAAATTAAATAAATTAAAAAATAATTGTTTTGAATGTATCTGGAAGAAAATATTAAATAAATAAAATGTAAAAAAAGAAAAGAATTGAAACAACATTTGCTCTTTTCCAATTTACAGGTATCTCCCCTATTTTCCACAATATTCCAAATATCACTTACATGGTTTGTCAATCACAGCTGTCAGTTCTTTCAGGACCCAAGAATATATTTTACCTGGGCCAGGTAATTTAAATTTATCATGGGTAGCTAGCATTCTCTTATCTCTTTACCTATCTTGGACACTAATTCCCCATTAATCATCTTTTTTTTTTCAGCTAATGACATTTCTAAAAATTTAATTTTCTAAAAGTTGGAATCATGGAATTGCAGTACAAGGTTTAGAGTGGAATGAAACCTTGGGGGGGTCATCTAATTCAACCTTTCCATTTTTATAAAGAAACTGAGTTTTAGAGAAAGGATATAATTTTCTCAAGATCACACAATGAATTAGTTACAGACTCTTGACCTAAATCTAATCTTTCTGATTTTCAAGTTATTACTCTTTCCATCATAAAAAGAGAACTTTGTGAACTGGATTGGTAAGATTAGAGGTAGGGTAGACTTTCATGGAGAATTTATCTGGGACTTAAATCAGTCAACCAACAGATATTAAAGTCCTAATGTGTGCTAAGCATTGGGCAAACAGAAACTAGAGTAAAGACTACTGTATTGGAGATATATATTCACAGATAACTAAATGCATTTAAACACAAATAAATACACAAATATATGGTGTTGGGTTTTTGTTTTGTTTTATTTTGTTTTGGGTTTGGATTTGTTTTTTTTTTTTTTTTCCTGAAAAGATACTGAGAATTAGGGAAATCAGATAAAAATAAAACAAAACCTCTGGAAGGAGGTAGCACTGAGTCGAATCTTGAAGTAAGTAGGTAATTCCAAAGGCATAAATGAGGAAAACAAACATTCAACATTTGGGGAAGAACCCACACAAAATTTGGTAGAAATATAAATATAACCTCTATTGCAAAGGTCATTTGTATAGAATACTTTCCTCATAGGTAAAGAAGAATGTCCTGCTCTGTGTGAGGGGTTGGGGTGGTATTAGTAAAATCAAAAGAATTCCAGCTTTCTCAAGTCCTCTTAAAGACTTTTCAAACATCAGGAATTTCTACATTCTGCCTTCCAGAGGGAAGATGGCAATCTTTATCATGTCCCTGTCTGCAGTTTGGTTCTCTAGAAACCACAGAAACCACTTTCCTCTTGAGTGAAATGTAGAACTCTGTTAGTTGAACTGAATTATTATGTTCCCAATAGGTACATTCCTTCATTAGGTATAGTCTTCCTGTATGTGTGTGTGTGTTGGGGCGGGGTTTGGGGGCGAGAGGGGGGTGTATGTGTGTGAGTATGTGGGGTGTGAGATATATAGATATAGATATAGATATATATACCTATACATACATACATACCAGACTTTATATCAATCTATGTGTATGTATGTATTTTTGTATGCATAGCTTCTCTGATTTATTTTATGATAACTTGAATAAAGAAAGGGATTGTGGGTTTTTTTTTATTTGCTATGTATATTCATCGCAGAACTGATATTAGGTGGAGATGGAGAAGAGATCAAATATTAGATATAGAGCTTGGAGTCCCTTTTTCCTACAATAATGATGACAAAAACAATCAGAAGTTAGATTGAATCTATTCATACATTCTAAAATAATACTATTTAAGAGAGAAGTTAGGTATAATTCTAGCTTGGTACTCTATTTTTCTAAAGAGAGCAGAGTGACTTGTGGCTCATTTCCTTTGCCCCTCCTGACAGGAATTAAAGTCTCCCTTGGGGAAGGGTGAAATACACACACACACACACACACACACACACACACACACACACACACACATATATATATATATATATATATATATATATATATATATATAACATTATAACTAGTTCTGTATTCATCAACTTATAAAGGTAGATTCCTTCCCATCTTTAAGTCTCAGTTTCTTTATCTGAAAATGAAAGGGTTTGATTAGGAACACAGATTGTGTGGGAAACCCTAAAGGTCATGTAATTCACTCTGCTTTAAGTGGCTCAGCTTCTTAATCATAATAACAGTTGCTGGTTGGTATCAACCATTGCCACCAAGAGGCAGATAAGCACAAAAGTCTTATAGGTGGTGGCAAATCTTCCCTCCCACCCAATACTTAATCCTGATTTCAGCCCAGCCCTTGCAATCCTTATCTTGCCATTCATAGGGCAAGCAGTCATCTCAGTCTAGCTAATGCAACAAAACCACTTCAGGCAGAAATAGGAAGCCACATGCACCAAGCAAGTCAAACCACTACCATCTTGATCATCTCCTCCCCTTATATGTCTTGGTGAAGACAACCCAGGGCCCTCTACCTTTGAAATAGCAATGCTTCTAGCCCAGTATCAAATGGTTCAAGATGAGAAACTGATATGATGTTATCAGAGGAAAGACAAAGAATTGCCATTCACTTGGAAACCTTTCTATCTGAATTCAACTGAAAATGTGTTTACTTCTCTATTAGAACATGAGTTTCTTCAAAGCAGGGATGGTCTTTTCTATTTGTATCTCCAATACTTAACCTAGTATTTTGCACATTGCATGCACTTACCAAGGGTTTTTATTCATTTATTCATCAATTTTACAGATGAGCAAACTGAGCCCACAAAGTTAAGTGAGTTGCTCTGAGTCACATAAGTAAAACTGATAGAAGCAGGACTGCAACTTTGTAACTCTCAAGTTCAGCACTGGACCACCTGATCTCCTACTCATTCAGTCAGTAAACAGATATTTATTAAATACTTGAGTCAAATACTGTGCTAAGTATTGGGAATAGGAAGAAAGGCAAATACATAGTTATTGCCTTCGGTGCTCCTATAATCTAATGGAGGAGACCACATCCAAATAACTATGTATGCATATTACTTTATACCTATAGAATAGATGGAAAACAATTTAAGAGGATAGACATTAGCAATGAGAATAGGTGAGGGGGGAAGAGTTGAGAGGGAGCTGTTGTTCCTCCTTCGTTTTTGAAGAGGACCAATAATCTCAGGGAATAATGACTTGCACATGAATTTAATTCGAGGCAGAGTGGCCCAAAGGTGTCAGTTTCACTCTTTCTTCCAGTCATCAAGATCTAGTGGTGAGATAAAAGGAGGATGACTGGCAATGGCACAGAATGCAGTGGATGACCTTGATGTCTTCAAGGCCAGATTCATGGCCATTGGAACAAATTACTCTCATTTGTCCATTCTGACATATCCTCACATGCTTGGGATCAACATCCCTATAAGTAATCAACAGGTCTGAAGCCTGTCAGTTATGGAGGAAGACCAAGAAAAGGCTTCTTCCAGCAGGTGGTATTTGAGCTGAATCTTGGAAGAAGCCTTTCTTTCCTCTGGGTTATAAATTTCCTTCCAACTCTAACAGTCTATTTCCTAAGATGTCTTCTAACTCTAACTTTCTCCATTAGACTTTTTAAAGTTCCTTCCACTTCTGACATTTTATGTTTCAAGGCCAATTCCAGTTCTGACATTCTATGAATCCACTGAGGATAGGAAGCATAAAGAGGGAGATAGGAGGAAAAGAGGAAGAAAAAAGATGGAGAGAGGAGGGGGGAAGGAAGGGAGAGGGAGGCTGACTAGATGGAAAGAAGCCTGTTTCTATTAAGCAGTCTCTGCATATCTCTGAGAAATAGATATTTGGAAAAGCAAGAAATCAATGCACAGGCTGAGTCACTTGATTGGCTCACTCACTTATTAGCGTGCCTGGTGCTCCCCTTACTCTTTGTGCTCAGAATGGATCTTTATTGCTTAATTCTCTGTATCTGAAGTGCTAGTGAATTGTAAAATCCTATTGCTTAACATGTGGCATTAAGTATTGAACTAGGAAAAAAAAAATCAATTACAGGTTCAGTTGTTGATTATCCTTTCTTTTGGAATTGAAAGTAAAGTGTCATTATTGCTATTTTTTAAAAATTCATAAATGATTGTATGTGTAAAGGTTTATCAAATAGATCTGGCCCATTAGAGACTGGTGTCATCTTTCTAGTCACTGGCTCTGTGCCATAGCTCCACTTGGCTCACACGTGGCAGCTTTCTCTCTCCCATCCTCCCCCCTTTTCTTCTGACTTCTCCATGCATCTAGCATGCTGAAAAGTGCTAGCTTCTAAGAGATAGATATTAAAAACCTTAGCCAGTCCAACAAAGATAGAAGGAAAGAAGCAATGTCAACTTCCTGCATGGCTACTTATTAGCCCAGGGTGGTAATAATAAGGATCCTTTAAATTTGCATAGAACTTGAAGGTTTTTAAAATATTTCCCCAGAGTTTTATTTTCTCTGATATGGGCCAGAGCTCTGGCATACTATAATCAGTTGGGCTTGATAGGTAGCAAAGCAGCAGCTACTTCCAGTATTTGTTATGAGGGCACCAGACACTCTCACCCAGAGGATGTCAATAAAAGACAAAGAGAGCGTGTTTTATTAGCATTAACATTTGATTAATAAGAATCATAGGCCCATAAAAATAAGGGGTGTGGGTATCCTGAACCACCATTTTAAGAACATCCATGTTGTCTCTTCTCTCTAATCCAGAATCTTTTTCCTTTCTCTACTATGAACTGACATGGATACTTCCCCTTGCCCTCATATATACACACCCAAATTCTTCCCCCTGTCCTTTTTAGTTTTCTTTTATATTTTCTTCCCCCATTAAAACATAAGCTCCTTGAGGACAAGGACTGCATGTTTTAGTTTTTTGCTTTGCTTTTATTTGTCTTCTTAGCATTTAACACACTACATTGCACATAGCAAGCACTTAATAAATTCTTGTTGACTTAACTTGTTCAATAGGTACTGGAAAAGCAAATGAAGCAAAACAAAATAATACTTACTATAGGGAAATATGTTTAAAAGTATTGTGAATATAAAAACCTATATCAGATTGCTTGCTGATTTGGGGAGGGTAGAAGGGGGAAAAGGGAGAGAAAAATGTGGAACTCAATCTTACAAAAATTAATGATGAAAACTATCTTTACAAGTATTTGGAAAATTTTAATACTATTGAAAAAAATGGTGCTTTCCTTCAAAAAGTTTATATTCTCCTGGAAGGGAAAGGATGCAATGTTTATATAAATAAATTAATACAACTGAGGATCTGGTGAAGAAGGTGGTACCTGAACTGAACTTTGAAATAGCAATCTGATTTCATTTTTCCTCAAGTAGAATCTAATCTTTTTGAAGGCAGGGGGTGATCACTTTGTTATTAATATCCTTAACTCAGTGCCTAACAAATTGTAGGTGCTTAATAAATGTGCTAATTAAGTAGTTAATTGAATTCAAGGCATTGGAATACAATTAACATCTTCTTAACATTGCCACTATTCCAAACAGAATTCTTTCTTTGATTCAAGAGGGTCTCTAAAATGTTGCTGTGCTTCGTGGATTTATCATTTTAAACATCAATGATCATTGTATTGGCAAGTTTAGAAGTAACCATTAATACAATTTCAGTTTATGCTCCAGGAAACTTGTTTCTGAATTTGTCCTTGACCTATTGAGTAACCCTGAACACATCACTTTACCCAGCTCTCCCTCAATTTTCATATCAAGAAAAATGAGCATGACAATTGTGCTTCACAGAAACTTAATAAGAAGAAATCAGTTCTTATTTTCTAGGGTGTGCTTGAAAAATTGGAGGAAAAAATCATGCTGTATTATGATGATCTGGTATATATACCAGAATGTATATATACATTCTTTTATCTATTCGGCTACTGTTTATTAAGTGCCCACTAAGTAATAATATAAGAAAGGGTCAAATTGAGTCAGATCAATCAATTACCATACCCCACTTAATGTAAGTGAGAAGAAAACTCTGTGCTCTGATTCCTTTGTAAGGTGAGAAAAAAGTCAATCAGAGGTGTGAACTAGGTGTGAATAAAGCTTGGATGTCCTTGCCATACTGTGATGCTGAGAACTGAACACAATTCATCAGATGTGGTCTGGCAAGGACAAAATAAAGAGGGAGATGCAGTTCTATATTCCTGGAAGCTCCACTTCTTTTAATGTAGCTAAAGATAGAATTAGCTTTTGGGGCTGCTACATCACTACTGACTCATACCGAGTTTGTCAATATAGCTTTTGAGACAACCTGAATTTAAATCTGACCTCAGACATTTATTAGCTACATGACTGTAAGCAAAGAAGTTAACTGTTAGGTACTTCAGTTTCTTTGGTATTTTAGATGTTCAGGGAGAATTAGCAATTCTGGTGTGAAGGTTTGCTTGCATCCATCTTTGGTAGTCATCATCATCCAACTATCATCTATGGTTCCAAGAAGCTGAAACATGAGCAGGGCTCATTATGGTAAAAAAAAAAAAAAACCTTTTCATGTTGGAGATTCAAAGATGAAAAACACCATCCTTCCTTTCACTGAGATTTCAGTTTAATAGAAGGGGTATGGCACGAAATCATGTTTGACACAAAGTAGAATATGATAGCCACAAAGGACATGTTTAGACAAAGAACCCTAAAAAAATTTGAGAAAGTGGGAAAGAGATTTGTGACTTGGAGAGAGGAGAGAATGGGGAAACAGAGATGTTTTCATAAAGAAGGAATGAGGAAGCTATTCTCAACCTTAAAGGGAGAGTAGAATTTCAGCAGCAAGACATGAAGAAGGAATATGATCCAAGTATAGGGAAAGGCCTTTGAAGAAACACAGAAATGTCAGCCTGAAGGATACAATAATCAAGAAGTAAATAGTTCATTATGTAATGCTAGAGAAACTGAGGCAGGTCAAAGATTAGGTTTTAATCTTTTAATAGTGGAGAATTTGGGCTAGTGATCGAACAGGACTCATGTCTAAAAGATATCCAACCCCTAGCTGGGTGAATGGGACTCTTATCTCAAAGCATCCAGGAGCGAACAATTAATTCCAGAGACTTTTACAGAGCTCCGGCTATCAGGGAAACAAAGGCAAGGAGATGACAGAACATTGGGTGAGTGGATGAGCCATAATTTCAGGAAAGGATCATAATTTAGTTCTGACAGGTTGGGGGTCAAGAAGGAGGTCGAGGGCAGAAGACAGAAAGTCTGAGGGACAAGAGATAGTGAGCAATATCCAGGCATTTCAGATAAGCCATCTGGAGTTTTATGACTTTGGAATGTGAGAGTGGCCAGACCTTTGAGGCCTCAATTTTCTCAATCTCAATGGGTCAAGAAGGGGGGTGGGGAGGGGTGGGAAGGTGGCGACTACAACAATTCCACTCGGCATAAGAATTCAGGGAAACTGAGGCATTGCATTTATGACTAGATTATAAAATCCTTGAAGAGAAATGGCATGAGTCAAGGCTAGAAAGATATGTTGGAACCAAAGTGTAGAATCTCTTATATTCTACTACAATTACATTTATTAAAATTAAGTGAATTAATTTTTAAAAAACATTTTTCCAAGATGAGGGAGGTGTAGTTAGACAGTAATTTGTCCAAATGAAATCTAGGGATTTCTAAACTAAATAATCAAATAATAGGCAGCACTAGGAGGACCTTACAGGTAATGGAATCCAGCCTTTTTATAAACAGATGAGGAAACTGAGGCTTCTTGTAGTTATTGTTGTTCAGCCTTTGTTTTTGAAAAGATTCAGTGAGGTCATGGGTGATGGATTAAAATGAAGCAGTTATACAAAGTCTTCAGCCTCAATCTCTTCCTAAGTTATCAAAATCTAATGGCAGAACAAAAGTTAAGGTGACTGGAGACAGTCTGTGGAGTTTTTCTTCTTTAAAATAATAATGGTTCTCTCTGGGAGCGAGTTTCTTGGGAAGGTTTTCTGGAGGCAGCCTTAATTTCAGTTAAGAGTAATAATCACCCAAAATGCAGCCAGCTGGTAAAAATGCAAACGTTTATTTTCTCCTTCCAAAATAGCCCGGTTAGTTGAGGCCTATCTCTCTGCTTGGTTCTAAGAGCTCTTTCAGCTTTGTCCTTTGTTTCTGCCTTTGCTTTTTTCAGCCACCAGCCAGCACCAAGTTGAATCTGTCTTGCCTCCGAGAGAGGGCTTCTGGCTCTCAATCTCCCAGAGTGCTCTGTGCCTGTCTCAGAGTGCTCCTCTCCAATCTAATTCCCCTGAATTCCCTTGACTGGGCTTATATATGATCTCTTCTGAGAGAATGGGATTATGGGTTTTCTCCCAGAGTGCTCTCTGGCCCTAAGAGCTTCAAGGGATATGTGAATTCACAAAGTTACAAAGTTTACTTTGTGACTCTCCCATACTTGGGAACTTCAATGAATACTTAAATACTGAATACAAGCATTGTATCAATTAGTTCTACTTAGTATCTTGTTTCAGGTTCTGGCCCAAAACATCTCCTTGTAAGATCAGATCAATCATACTGAACCATGCTAAATTAGATAATAATTGTCTCTATCAACTCTAATGACTTAACAGTTTGTAAAGATTCCAACAACAGTCAAGAACGTAGTGGATGACCTTGACATCTTCTTTGTTTGACCAAGTTCCAAAGCGCCCTATGGACCTGCTTTATGGCCATTGGAATAAATTGTTCTTATCCACCTAGTCTGCTATGTCTTCACATACTTGGGGTAGACATCCCCTTAAATAACTGACAGATTTGAGGCCTGTCAGTTATTCTCAGTCTGCTGATGTGGTTTTGCCAGAGTGTGGCTGCCGTTTATGTTCCAGCTTTGTAGAGCACATTAGTGTTGAGTGAAAGTGAACACCAACGATGGATGAGCAGCCCTGAAAAGGGCTCAGTAAACCATCACACAAGAGGGGCCAAACTGCCCTGAAAATCCCATACACCCCAGAAACTGAACACATAATAATTCCTTGATTTGCCCATAGTCACAAAGCTCATAGGTGTCTGAGGCCAGGTCTTCCCAAAATACATATTCACAAGCTCAACATGAGTCAGCAGTCTCAAAAACTAATTCTATCTTGAATTACATTATGAGAGGAATAGTTTCCAGGAATATAGAATATCTTGTTCTTTACTCTGCCTTTGCCAAACCATATCAGATGAATTGTGTTCAGGTCTGAACATCACAGTGTAATAAGGACATTGACAAAGTAGATCACCCACAGAATGGTAATCAATAAAGTTAGGCATTGAGCCTATTCCATATGAAGACTGGTTGATGAAATTAACCTAGTGCAGAAAATATTTAGGGGGCATGGTATCTCTATTGCAATATTTAAACTGTTGCCATCAAAAAGAATAATAATTTGTTTATTTTGTTCCTTTAAAAAAAATAGTTGTAGAAACAAGAGGAGAAACATGCAAAAGGACAAATTTTTATCTGATCTAGAGTTATATCTAAAAATAGAATGCATTGTATTGTATGACTGTAGGTTCTCCTTCACTAGAAGTCTCTTAGGATTGGACCAAATGACCACTTAGCTCCCTTCTAATTCTATAATTTTGTGATTCTGAGATCATAAAGCTAAAAGGTTTATGTTTTATCCCATAGACAACAAGAAACCATAAATGCAGGAAACTGACACAATCCGGCCTGTTCATCAGGGACGAATATTTCAATAGCTATTTGATGGGATGGATTAAAGTAGGCACTTAAGACAAAAAGACCAATTAAGAGACTATTCTGATAGTCCAGATGAGAGGTAATGAGCGCCTGAATGAAGAGTGCCAGTGTATGTGGACAAAAGAAAAGAAATGTGAGAAATATTATGAAAGGAGCCACAAAACTTGGCAACTGATTGGATGTGAGGAATTAGAAAGAAAGAAGAAATAAAATGACTTGAAGGAAAGAAACAAGCATTTATAAAATATCTACTATGTGCTAAGCACTTTAAAATATATCATTTAATCCTCACAAAAATTCTGGGGCATTGGAGCTATTTTTGCCCCAGTTTCACAGATTAGGAAACAGAGCTAGATAGAGATTAGGTAATTTGCTCAGTTAACACAGCTAATAAGTGGCTAAGATTGGATTTGAACTCAGATCCCCCAGATACTATGCTTAAGGGTCTACTGAATAAGCTAGCTGCTTATAAGGCTTCAAACTTGGGTGATTAAGAGGGTGGTAGACCTCTTTGAAGCCATCAAGGAAAGAGGGAAGTTGAGATAGGAAGTGCAAATAATAAAATCATTTTGAAAGACTAATGAGATTTCTAGGGTGTGGCATGTGAACAGAACTCAGGGTAGAGATTAAGACTAAATACATAAATTCAAGAGTCATCTGTGTAGAAGTCAAAACTGAAGTCATAGGAAGAGATGATATCACCAAAGAGAAAACAGAGAGGCAAGAGCTTTAAGGTAAAAAGTAAGTCAGGAAGAGGATAAACAAATTAAAAAGAAACCCAAAGATGAAAGAATTCAACAAGTAGGATAACAATCAGAAAGCATTTTCTTCAAAACAAAGAAAAGCAACAATATCCAAACAGAGAAAGGAATAAACTTTGTGACAAAGAACAGGATGAAGAATGTGAAAATACCATTGGACCTTGCAATTATGAGGTCATTGATAATCTTAAGAGAGAGCAAGAGAGATGTCAGTAAAGTGATGGTGTGAGATGACACTTCAAAGAGTTGTGGAGTTGATGAATAAAAAGACAACTGTAGATTATTCTTTTTAAAAATATTATATTTTCCAGTTACATGTAAAAACATTTTAACATTTGTTTTTAAAAATTTGAGTTCCAAATTCTCTCCCTTCCTCCCTTTCCATCCTTATCAAGAAGGCAAACAATTCGATATAGGGTATATATGTGCAGCCACACAAAACATTTTCATAATAGTAATGTTAAAAAAGAAACTATAGGCAAAAAAAAACCTTGAGGAAAAATATTTTTAAAAAAATATGCTTCAATCTATATTTAGTAGCCATCAATTCTATTTCTGGGGATGAATAACATTTTACATCATAACTTCTTCTGAGTTATTTTGAATCACTGCACTTCTGACAATAGCTAAATCATTCACAGATGATCTTCTTACAATATTACAGTTACTTTGTACAAAGTATATTCCACTTTGCATCAGCTCATACAAGTCCAGATTTTTCTGAGAGCATTCTGCTCATTTCTTATATCATAGTAGCATTACATCATAATCACATACCATGATTTGTTAGGTATGTTGGGGAATTTTCAATTCTTTGCTACCAGAAACAAGCTGTTATGAATATTTTTGTACATATAGGTTCTTTTCTTTTTTGTCCTTTTCGGGAAACAGATCTAGTAGTAGTATTACTAGGTCAAAGTGTATACGTGGTTTTATAGTCCTTTGGGCATAATCCCAAACTGATTTACAGAATGGTGGAATCAAGACACAATTCCCTAAACAATGCATTGATGTCTCACTTTCCCAATATCTCCTTCAACATTTGTCATTTTCCTTTTCTGTTCCACTAGCCAATCTAATAGGTATGATGTTGCATCTCAGAATTGTTTTAATTTGCTTTTCTTCAATAAATAGGCATTTAAAACTTTTTTTCCCAATGTGGCTATATGTAGTTCTAATTACTTCATCTGAAAACTGTTCATATCTTTTGATCATTTATCAATTGAGGAATGGCTTTTATTTTTATAAATTTGACTCATTTCTCTATACATCCGAGAAATGAGTTTTATCAAAGAAACTTGTTTCCAATTTTTAAAAATATTTTACTAACTGTATTTTTCTCCATCTTATTTCTCTCCCCTATTTATTCCATTCTCTTTTTCCTTTCACCCTGTCCCTCCTCAAAAGTAGGAATGTGCTTCAACCCCTCTCTCCTAATCTGCCTTTCTATCACACTTCCTCCTTCTCTTGTGCCTTTCCCCTTCTACTTTCCTAGATGGTAATATAGATTTCTATATCCAGTATTGGGCTATAAAAATGAAATTGGTTCTTGGAGACAATTGTGATAAGAGTAATGTTTACTCACTTTCCCTTACCTCCGCAATCTTCCCATTCACTGTAAAAGTTTTTTCTTGGATTTTTTTTCCATGTGAATCAATTTACTCCATTTTATCTTTCCTTTTCCCTTTCTCCAAGTACATTCTTCTCTCACCTTTTAATTTTATTTTTTAGTTATCCCTATTCAATTCACGCCTGTCTCCTCTATCTATGTATAATCTTTTTAACTGCCCTACTAATGAGAAAATTCTTATGATTTCTAGTATCTTCTTCCTGTGTAGGAATATAAAGTTTAACCTTATTAAGTTCTTTATGGTTTCTCTTCACTATTTACTCTTTCATGAATCTCTCAAGTTTTGTATTTGAAAATCATTTTTTCTACTCAGTTCTGGCCTTTTCTTCAAGAATGTTTTAAAGTCCCTTATTTCTTTGAACATTCATTCTTTCCCCTGAAAGATACTCAGTTTTGCTATGTAGTTTTTTTTTGGTCCTAGTTCCTTTGCCCTCTGAAATATCATATTCCAAACCCTCTGATAAAATGTAGAAGCTGCTAAATCTTGTGTTATCCTGACCATGACTCTATAATCTTGAATTGTTTTTTTCTAGTTTCTTATAATATTTTCTCCTTGACCAGGAACTCTAGAATTTGGCTATAATATTCCTGGGAGTTTTCATTTCAAGATCTCTTTTTGGAGGTGATTGGTAGATTCTTTTAATATCTATTTTTTTTCTTTCTGATTCCAGAATATCAGGACAATTTCCCATGACAATTTCTTGGAAGATTTTGTCTAGGCTTATTTTCTGATCATGGCTTTCAGGTAGTCCAAAATTTTTTAACTTATCTCTCCTGGATCTTTTTTCCAGGTTATTTGTTTTTCCAATTAGGTATTTTATATTGTCTTCTATTTTTTCATTCTTTTGGTTTTGCTTTATTGCTTCTTGATTTCTCATAAAGTTATTTGCTCAATTCTAATTTTGAGGGAATATTTTCTTTAGTAAACTTTTGCACCTCCTTTTTCACTTGACCAATTCTTTTTGAGGAGTTTTTTTTTCCTTCAATGATTTTTTTGTGTTCCTCATTCTAATTTTTCTTCCCTTTTTTTCTCCTCTACCTTTCTTACTTAATTTCAAAATCCTCTTTAAACTCTTTCATGGCCTGAGAAAAAAAGATTGAGAAGATTGAGGAAAAAAAAAAAAGATTGACCAGAATCTCTTGGGTAATCTGACCATGAGAGGATAATAGTACTTGATCTCTAACTTGATTCTGATTCTTCTAACTTATCTTTTTCTTCTCCCAGTCTCTTCCTATTCTTCCTACTTCCTCTTCCTTATTTTCTCTTTCTTCTGTTATTTTTTTTTCCTGTTCTTGTCCCTCTTCATTTTTTCTTCTAATCTTGTCCCTCTTGATTTCCACCTTCCTATTACCTCCATCTACTTCATTCATGCATGAGTAGAATCTCCAACTGAACTGTTGATTCACTATTTTGAGATGAATGATCAGTACATTTCAAACCATTTTCCTGACTCTAAAGCTTATTACCTGTAAAAAGTGATCTCAGGCAAGCCACTCAACATCTCTGGGTCTCAGTTTCCTCCATATGTAAAAAGAAGAGGCTAAACTAGATTACCTATAAAGTCCCTTTTATTTCTAGGTCCATGTTTTTCTAATCTTATATTCAAAGCTATTATCTTTTGCCCCAATCTCACCCCATCAAGAGTTCTACCATCTTTCCAGTAACCCCTATATGCATCCTCAGTGTTGTCCTTAAATCCTCTTTCTCCCTCAATCCATCTATCTAATGAATTGCCAAATCTTGTTATTTCAACTTTTATCTCTCACAATTTCCCCATTCTTTCCATTCATATGTCCATTATATTAGTTTAGGACTTCCAAACCACAATCATTTCTCTCTCTCTGTGTGTGTCTCTCTCTCTGTCTCTCTCTCTCTCTTTTTCTCTCTCTCTCATCTTCTATCTCTCTTTATCTAGTAGTTTCTTCCCTACTTCTTTCAAGCATACCCATGTTACCCTGTATCACAAAAACAAAAACAAATTCTATTAGATTCTACCATCATTTCAACCTATCCTATATATCCTTTATCTCTCCTCCTTTTCTCAGAAAAACTTGTCTACATTTGTTTCCTCCACTTTCTCTATTCTCATTCCTAAATTCTTGTAATTTGATCAACTGCTGTAATTACTATTTCACATAGATCTAATTTACTTTACTCACACAAATGCTGGTAAAAATTTAACAGTCATCTCTCAGAACAAACCTAAACAAAACAAATGTGTACTTACAAAACAAATTTTTAAGTTTAATATGCATTATTAACATTTTCTCCTCTAGCAATCAACAAAATAATAAATCGAGAGATGATTTGTAGCAAAATGCTCACAATAAAAATTTAAACAATGGTTTTAAGAGCTGGTTTGACCTGGCTCTATAACACCCCAGCACAGATGGTTTCATAATTGAGCTTCTCATCTCTTGCTTAAACAATTACAGTAGCCTCCTCAATAGCTGACTGCCTGGACTTCTCCCCCTTCCCCTCCCTCCTCCTTCTTCCTTCCTCTCTCTATCCTCTTCTTCCTCTCTCTTTCTCTCCCTCTCCTATTTGGATAGAAGAAGAATATCTGTACATTCCTCAAATTCCAATATATCACTTAGAGAATTGTAATCCAATTTATAGTCTCCCTCAAGATATATCTATAGCAAAACTTAAAATTGAATTCTACAGATGACTTTCTAGGTAATGTAAAAAATGGTGGTATCACTTTTTAATTTATGTATTCTGGATAATTAAATGAAATTATACTTCTGCGTGTAATTCAACTTCAGGATCTAAATGATGATATCTGTCAAATCGCTCAGCTTCAATTTCTAATGAATAATATTCTCTAGTTATTGGGGCCATCTCTACGCAGATTTGTAGAAAAGAAGACATAAAGGAATGAATGACTGAAAAAGATTATTAAGTACTCAATAAGTGGGAAACACTATACAAAACTGTAAGAAGATAAGTAAAAGAGCAAAACAATTCCATTCTCAAAAAAAAAAAACATTCTGGTAGGAGAAAGCAGCACACATGTGAGGCTTCAGGAACAAACAATATATGGTCATAGCAGTTTACATTTATAAAGGATGCATGAGATTTCATCAGAGAAATAAAACCAGAAGGAAAGATAGGAAAAAAAAACCAAGTCCTTGAAAAACAGAATTGATGACTAGTAAGTATCTGAGAAGAAATTTGAAGTTAGATTTTCTTTGATTAGATCTATATAATACATAAAAGACAGGGTCCAGTGTTCTATTCACTGTACTACTTAGTTGCCTCTATCATATTGTAAATGCTTTTCTATTTATTATAAAATCATTAATTCAATAGCTCACAATTGGACATATGCAAGAACAGAAATTACTTAGGGAATTCTCTATTTGATAAGAATTGCTGAGAAAAGTAAATAAAAATTTAACAAAAATTAAGCTTAGATTAATATTTTACATCTTATATCAAAATAAACTGAAAATGAATATTTGTCTAAAACATAAAAAGGTGACATCATTAAAAAACAGGACAAAAGTTCAATTATCTTTTACAACTATAGTTAGAGAGAGAATTCTTAACAAAATAAAAATGAGGGAAAATCACAAAAGATCAAACAGATAATTTTTATTATAAGAAATTGAAGAGTTTTTGCATGAATAAAATCAATTCAAGAAGGATAAGAAAAAAAGCTACTGATGGAGGAAAAGTCTTAGTGTCGACTATCTCTCATAAGAATGTTATACTCATGATATGAGGAATTGGTATAAATATAACAAAAATGGCAAATGGTGGAAATGGTCAGTGACAAAGGAGAAGCTAGGCAACAATGGGCACATTTAATACATTATTGGGAGAACTCTAAATTTGTCCAAATATTTTAGAAAGTAAAACATGTTCTTTCATCTAGAGATTTTACTGCTAAGCATGTACCCACAAAAAAATCAAAGACAGGGCACATATGAATATCGATGCTATCACTTTTTGTGGAAGCCGAGAACTAGAAACAAAGTAAATGCCTATCAATTGAGAAATGGCTTAACAAATTATGGTATATAAATGTCATGGAATCTTACTGCAGCACCATAAGAAATAATGAATATGAAGAATTCAGAGGAGTTTGGGGAGGAATACTTATATGAAGTGATGCAGAGTGAAGTTAGTAGAATTAGGGGAAAAAACCAATGCATACACATATGTAAAAAACAACAACAACAACATTGATTTGAAACTGAACACTGTCTGATTATAATGGCCAAGTTTGACTGTAGAGAACCATTGAGAAAATAAATAGTTCCAGGATTTTATACGCACATATATTTGTATATTTGTATATATACATACACATTCACATATACATACATACATGCATACATATATATATATATGCTGAAACTTTCTATCTTTCTTTTAAAATCTTTGTTACAATGTGGGGGAGGAATGTCTCTTGGCAGAGTGAAAGACTATATGTAGAAATCAATGTGATTTAAAAACCAAAGGCATCATTAAATTATAATATGTATGTAAAAACAGATGTCAATAGAAAATGAAAGTAACATGGGTAATAAAGGATGAAATTTTTAAAAGAAATTTGATATAATCTTCCAAGGATACTATCAGGAATGATAAAGTTTGAAGAAAAAGATAATAAAAATTTTCTTCCTTTACCTTAAATATTAGAGAAAAGATAGACATTAAAGCGTAGATAGTAGAACCACTGCTCCAGAGGGATGGAATAATGGTAAAGGATGATGGCTAGAAAATGGAGCTATTGAATTTTTTTGATGGCTGTTCTTTTTTCTTTTTTTTTTCCTGACAAGGAGAATGATCTTTGGGCTGGAAAGGACAGAACAAAAACAACTAATAAGGAATTGGATGAAAGATAAAAAGTGAGATAGAAAACATGTACCTTCCTGCCCTTGTTGAGCACAAGACACTAGGCTCAGATAAAGTATATTACACAGGACTGAACAAACTAGGCAGATTTGATTGTTGAGGTACTTCCAGTAATCTTTGGAAGATTATGGAAAATTGGAGAGTTGGCCATGGAACAGTGAAGGGCAAATTTACCACCTTAAAAAAAAGAAAGAAAGAAAATGTGGATAGTGGAACCTTTCACATTATATAGATTTTACACACCAATTACATGCCAAGAAAAGATCATTAAAATTTCAAACCACAAATTACATCACACCAGAATTCTACATTCACATTACAACCTGTTACATGAGAATTATGCATGTCAAAATCTCCACATGCCATTACACATCAAAAAAACACATTGAAAAATAATACACTAATTACATGTCAAGACAATTATGTCAAAATTCTGATGCACCAACTACATACCTATTACACTCCAAGAAAAACCACACAAAATTTCTACATTCCAATTACACACTTATTACATTCCAATAAAAACCACATCAAAATTTCAACATGCCATTTACACACCAATAAAATCTGACAAAACCTTAAAAAATATATTTGAAAAGAAATATCCTTCAAGAAAGGATAATCACAAAGATCCCAGATGATTTCATTAACAAAGAAGAAGGAAATAAGTGTTTATTAAGCAATTACTATGTGCCAGGCACTGTGCTAATTAATGTATAATTCTCTCATTTGATTCTCTAAACAATCCTGTGAAATAGGTGCTATTATTGTCCTTGTTTATAGATGTGGAAGCTGAGGAAGACAGAGGTTCAGGTACTTGCCTCAAAGTCGTATCTGTAGTAAACATATGAAGCCATATTTAAACTCAGGTCTTCTTGATTGATGGAACCAGTGATCAATCCACTGCACTACCTAGATCTTATCTTGATATGTGATGTTATGTGTGGGTTGACAAAATAGGCAATAACTATAGCAATCTAGTGTTTGACAAATCCAAAGATCCCAGCTTTAGGGATAAGAACTCACTATTTGACAAAAACTGCTGGGGAAATTGGAAACTAGTATATGGAAGAAATTGGGGCTCAACCCACACATAACATCACATATCAAGATAAGATCTAAATGGGTTCATGATTTAGACATTTTTAAGCAAATTAAAGGAATATAAGATAGTTTACCTCTCAAAGCTGTGGAGAAGGAAGGAATTTGTGTCTAAAGAATAACTCCAACTCATAATTGATAATTTTGATTATATTAAGTTAAAAAGTTTTTGTGCAAACAAAACTAATGCAGACAAGATCAGAAGGAAAGCAATAAATTGGAAAATCATTTTTATACTTGAGGGTTCTGATAAAGGCCTCATTTCCAAAATATATAGAGAATTGACTCAAAATTTTAAGAATCCAAGCCATTCTCTAATTGATAAATGTCAAAGGATATGAATAGAATTTTCAGATGAAGAAATTGAAACTATTTCTAGTCATATGAAAAGGTACTTCAAATCACTATTGATCAGAGAAGTGCAAATTAAAACAATTCTGAGATATTACTACACACTTCTCAGATTGGCTAAGATGACAGGAAAAGACAAGGACAAATGTTGGACAAGATGCGGGAAAACTGGAACACTAATACATTGTTGGTAGAGTTGTGAACAGATCCAACCATTCTGGAAAGTAATTTGGAATTATATTCAAAAAGTTATTAAACTGTGCATACCCTTTGACCCAGCTGTGTTTCTATTGGACTTATATCCCAAAGAGCTCTTAAAGGAAGGAGAGGGGCACATATGTGCAAAAATGTTTGTAGCAGCACTTTTTGTAGTAGCAAGAAATTGGAAAATAAGTGGATGCCCATCACTTGGAGAATGGCTGAATAAGTTATGGTATATGAACGTTATGGAATATTATTGTTCTGTAAGAAATGACCAGCAGGATGATTTCAGAGAGGCCTGGATGAACTGATGCTGAGTAAAATGAGCAAAACCATGAGATCATTGTACACAGCAACAAGAAGATTTTATGATGATCAACTCTGATGGATGTGACTCTTTCCAACAGGGAGATGATTGATGCCAGTTCTAATGATCTTGTGATGAAGAGAGCCATCTACACCCAGGGAGAGAGCTGTGGGGACTGAGTGTGGATCACAACATAATATTCTCACTCTTTTTGTTATTGTTTGTTGGCATTTTGTTTTCTTACTCATTTACTTTCTCTTTTTTTGTATCTGATTTCTCTTGTGCAGCAAGAGAATTGTATAAATATGTTTATACATATTGAATTTAACATATATTTTAACATGTTTAACATATACTGGATTGCTTGACATCTAGAAGAGGGAGTAGGGGAAGGAAGAGAAAATCTGAAACACAAGGCTATGCAAGGGTCAATGCTGTCAAAGTATCCCTGCATACGTTTTGAAAATAAAAAGCTTCATTTTCCTTCAAGACTCAGCTCTCCACAAGCCTCCTCTGCACTCTCAGTTACTAGTTACTTGCATGTCAAGATACCATATTTTTTGTTTTGATTTTACACACACACACATACTGTACCAAAAATATAATATTATATATTGTTAAGAAGTAAGTTCCTTGAGGGCAAGGAATGTTTTACTTTTGTCTTTGAATCATCAACATTACCATCCCCCATGACACTTAACTGTTTGAGTATAAAGGGAAAAAAGGAAAATGAAGGAAATGGTAAGTCAAAAATTCTGCCTTCATTCTCTCCCATCCCCTTTATTCTTCACCAGAGTGAAGAATTGCTTTCCTAGCCACAGGGCCTATAGTGCCTATGGCAGAAATAGCCTATCCCTTCCCCTTTGTTCATGGCAAACCCTTTTATGGGGAATTGAGCCAAAAATCAAGAAGTATGAGTCTACTGACTAGTCACTTGAAGATAAATTAGGTGGTCATGGAAAGAACACAGATCTGGGAATTAAAAGATATATAATCAGATTCTGGTTCTACCAGTTACTAATTGTGTATGTGCTTGGTAAAGCCATCCTCATCTGGCATTGGTTTTATCATCATCACCTTAGGGTGATTGTGAGAATCAAATGAGACAAAACATGTGAAAGAGCTTTGTAAACATAAAATGCTATATTAATATAAGGGATAATTATAATTGTTTTTACTCTTTATTTCTCTTGTTGCCTACCCACACAATCAACATAGTTAATAACCCAAGAGGTGGTTATTAGTCACTTCATGTGATTTAGAATAAGATTTCAGTAGAGGTTTCAAAAACATACATAATGTAATTCCATGATTTCTAGCAATTCAGATCTCAGCCTAAATGCCCCTTGCTCTCCAAGGAAACAAGTACAAAAAACAAAAACAAAAACAAAAACAAAAAAACAAAAATAAACATAGAGGCCCTAAGGAGCAGAGCTGTGATTTTAGGATATAGAAAGAGAGTGGCTCTTATTTTTCAGGGGACCTGTCTGCCATTTTTGGACTGAATATTCTCTGGTGAGAATAAATGGATTTTATGAAGTGTATATCACATTCTTGTTGGGAATACCAGACCTGGTTGGCACTGTCTAACCCAATTTGAACCTCTTGGCATGGCCAACATAATGGAAACATGTCACAAATTCTGTGTCTATTTAACGCAAATGAATTGCTGACATATGAAATTAGAACCATGCTTTCCAAGTACAAACCGGAGCAGGAGGATATATTGTTATCTAACAGAGATTTCAATTACTTTCTAACCTTCAGCATGATGATGTGACATTATACTCCTCTGTCAGAGCCTGCCAGCCAGCTCTAACTTTTATTTCTCCTGTTAAATATGATCTTTGTTGTGCTCCATTGATCTCTCAGCATATTTCCGCTGTTTACAACTTTGATAATCTTTGTGTAATCTTCAGGGGTAATTGAATTCCTGCAAACAGAGCCAGAATTTTCAACTCCTCACAGATTAAACAATGGTGAAAAGCCATGATGTGTGACTGAGCCCACCTTTATAGCCTGGTGGGCAGAGTAGGGGGGTGGGCTGGAGAGAAGGAGGAGGGCCTTTTTTAAGAGCCACGATTGGGAGAAGTTCAGAAGCTCATTTAGGTCTGCTATTTAGGGCTTCCCTGGAAATCTATTGTCAGGGAAAACATTTGACACCAATGCTGCTCGGAGGTCATGTTTTCTAACAGGTACCAGATAAAGAATTCCCTTTATGACATCCATGACCCAGATTCTCCTTGAAGATCTCCAATAAGGGGAAACTCCTACTTTCCCATTCCACTTCAGGAAGCTTTAAGTATCAGAATGTTTTCCCTTAAATCCATCTAGCCAAAATCTTCTTCTCTTGTAGTTTCAAATTGTTCCCAATTCTGGCCTCCTTGGTGAAACTGGCTAAATATAATCCCTCTTTTCTTATAGCCAAGCCCTTACAATTTTTATTTTTAAAAAAATTATATACGTAAGTTCTAATAGAGAAAGGATAATTTGATAGAGCTTTCATTTTGTGGATAGGAGTATCGCCCTTCTTATTTCTAGTTCTTGTTCTATACCTAGATCCCCAGCTTGTATAGATTTTGGATGCTTATTAGCATAAGATCTAAACCAAGAGGCCTTCCTCTTTCTCTTTTAATAATTTGTGAGAAAAAAAATAATTTGTGACACTGATAAAACATACAAGTTATTTATCCTGGCTTTTGCTCTTGACATAGGATCAGGACACTTTCTATTCCAGTCATATGTAATTTTAGTGTTATATTTTGTGTAAAATTCCATTAAAATATTGGTAATATGTGTCAAGTAGCTATGTTCCACATGCATATTTCCACAACTATCAACTGTGATTCATCTGAAATTAAAGTCATGTATAATACACTAAATAGATGGACTTTTTCAAAAGTGAGTAACTTGGGATCATTGATCATACCATGTAGCTTCCCAAATGTCATTCAGTCTAATCTTCTTTTCTTATTCATTTCTGGGCCTAAGTCATTGTTCATCTCTAGCATTGTTTTAAGATAAAAGTGGTGATGAATTCAGTGGATTGCAAAGTCAACTGCTTATCACAATCTGGGTAATACACAGTTTTCATCCATCTATGCTTCCCTTTATGGATAGTTATACTGAGTTTCCACAAATCTCATTGCAGGGAATATGTATTATTCTATAGCTGAATTTCACAAAACCTATCTTGAATGTATACCCAGGCCATCTTGCCATCTTGTTATTACTCCCTACCTAGACCTATCCCTTCACACATAATTTTCAGGACTCCCTTTGGGAAGTTAAGTCCTTTATCTTTGAAATCCTTTTCCTTAATCCTTTTGATGGGTGACTGGGTGAGTACAAATTTATCAATCTACTACATTAGATTGACCGAACACCAGACCATGCTTACTTTCACAGTCCATCCATCCATCCATCCACTCAAAGTATTGCCTACTCTGTCCCCTTCCAATTCTTGCTTTGTTGTGGTAATTAAATCAATAGTACATTTGCTTCTAGGAAAGGGAATACCATTCATTGATAGTCCTAGATCAATTTATCATCTCTGTGGTCCTCCATATATTTCCCCTTAGCTACCGTTGTTCTGTTATCTTCCTCTATTAGAATGTAACTTTCCTAAAGCCAGAACCTATTTAAATTGTGTTTGTTTTTATCCTCTGTGCCTAGCTGAACGTCAAACATATAGCAAACACTTAATAAATGCCTTTTTGTTGATTTATTAATTCACGCACAATGCTATTGACAAACAAGAGTATCTAAGGAACACCCATCTTTAGTGAATTCTTTCTCTATTTGGATTTTGTACAGGAAGTTCTCTAAGACATCACTGAATACTCCTTACATTGATGTCTTGCTTGGTAGATATTGGTAAAGAATCAATGAAAAAGGAGGTGAGTCTATTAAATAAAGCCAAGGGATTGGGGGGAAAAAAGGTGAAACTGTGGCTTTCTGATATTTCAACCTTTTTTTTTTCACTAAAATGATAATGTCATTGTGGCAGAACAACTATAGTCAAAAATGTCCCCCATAGATTTTTTTTATGTATAAACTTAAGTGTGAAAATACACATATTTTAAAAAATACATAGAGGTGGATTGAAAAGGGAATGTATTTTGAAAAGAGAAAAAAAAATTTTTTTTCTGATTGAATATTTGTGGGATTGGATGCAGATAGATGCAATATTCACATCTGTCTTCTTCAAAGCTACAGGGAAGACAAGGGGAGAGAAGGGCTTGGGATCAGAAGCAAAAGGAGCAGGAAAAAAGGGATCAAGGTCATTATTCATTGATTCCAAAGGATAGGAAGTTGAAGCCCATGACATATTAACTTTATTCATTTTAGTGATATGTAAACTGAGTAAAAGGAAGAGAAAGTAATTTTATGGTCAATCGGGGATGGTCAAGAAAGGATTGCAATACAGCTCTCCTGACTTCATCCTACTATAAAATGGTAGGTTTCAAAGGAATTCTAAAGTCAAATTTGTTGTTGTTTTCTGTTTTGTTTTGTTTTACTGGCTGTGTACCCTGGAACATTTAGTTTCCTTATATGTAAAATAAGTTGAACTCTAAGGTTCTTTCCAACTTTAGATCTTTGATCTCATCTAGCTCTAACTCATTGATATCTACTAATAATAACAATAATAATGATAATAATTAGTTTTTATAGAATGCTTTTTGTATTTTATCTTCCCATCATATCTGAGTTAGGTATTATTATGGTTCCTGTTTTACAGATAGGAAACTAAGACAAGCAGAGGTTAAAATAACTTTCTAAGGGTTACATCATCATCATCAAATAGTGCACCTCCTGACCCAAAACCCATTAGTATAGGACTCTGTCTTTATTGGTGGAGTTGGTTGTAGCTGAGAGCTTCATTTATTGAAGACACTTTTTGACATCATTTGGGGAATCACAGTTTCCAACTTTGAGAGAAAAGATGGAAGAACCACATTCCACTTCCAATTACCGAAGGAAAAAACTATGAGCATGAAAGCAGTGAACAATTTCATTATATCCCTATTTCCAGCTTTTGACTCTACAGACTACAGGGTGTTGTGAGATCTAGAATCCTCTTGGTTGAGCTGAATTACTTTCCATATAAGAGCTCCTTCCCTGTGCATTGTCTAGTCTATATTCTTCCACATATATTTTCAGTGATTTCTGTTTTGCTATCATTTGGATAAATTTTTTTGTTTTTTTCCCTACTGTCTATGTATGTTCATTGTGGAACTGGCATTGGATGGAAAAGGTGTCAAGCCTTGGATATAGAATTTGAGGCTCCCTCTCCACAAATGACAAAGTAATCAGAAGTTAGATTTGACCTATTCATATTTCCTAGATTAAAAATATTTAAGGGAGCAGAAATGATACCCTCTCTTTCTGAGGAGACTCTAGTCACTGGCATCTCCTTCTAGCAGGAATGAAAGTCTGCCTTAGAGAAATGTGGGAGAAAATGATATTAGAAATATCCAATCTGCTTCCCTTCAAACTGCACATCAACAGACCTCACTGACATACATTGAGGTTCACTATTCATTTGAGGCCTATTATTCTCTTTATCACTTTATGTCTCCCCAAAATCTCTACTGTAGCAAGCCTGTAATAGGAACATGATGGAGACTGTCCACTCCTCTTAGTCCTACTACTGTCTTTTTATTCAACAACCTGAAGTGGAATTGACTTCTTTCATTTTCTCTCTAGAAACTGGAATGCAAGAGCTTCTGAATGATGGATTCTCCAAAAGAAACTAGCTAAAAACAGAAGCTCTCATCTCTCACAATACCACTTTTCTCTCAGTTAATCAGGGGATTCAACTCCACCAGCAAGGAGATAGTCACGTACCAATGAGCATTGGAACTGGAATTGTGTTAACATTCCTATTGTGTCTTAAGATTTGCAATATACTTCATCTATGTTATTTTATTTGATCTCATTTGATATGCTATCTCTGATTTAATGAACAGGAGTAAATGGCATAGTTAAAATTTTCTTTCAAGTTATGGAGAGAAAAGAGAGGAAGAAATAACATTGATAACAATTAAAGATTCATGAGTAAAGAAGCTAATTGTACTTAAGTGATTGCAGTTCTTTAAATGTATTCTAAAATGTGTTTTTCAAGAATGGTATTTATAAATGCTTATAATTCAATATTTCCAAAGAGCTATGATGTAACCGAGATGGACACTCCTTCTAATGATACAAATACCCAAACTTCAATGCCTTAGACAATTTAATGGAGCACATAGTAGGTGCTTAATAAATCTTTGTTTCTTTTCTTTGGTAGAGTTCTTTTACATTTTGCTATTTTAATTAATAATTTTATTTTCACACACTCAGTAAAATCTAGTGGCTATCTTTTTCCAACAGAAGCAAACATAAAGCCTTCTCCTTGGCTTTTAAAGCTCCCCATAATTTGGTTTCTCTCAGAAATTGAACTGGTACTCAGATCTTAGAACTCTAATTTCACAGTTCTTTCCAGTAAGATTTGTAGTATAATAGAAAATGCATTGGGTTTTAATCTTGACTCTTCCACTCTTTATCTGTGTGATCACAATGGCTTATAACCAGTTTGAGCTTCGTTTTCTTCTTTGTAACGTGGCATAATAATGTGTGTTCCAGCTATGTCACAAGTTGTTGTGCTTTGTTTAAGGCAAAGTAATATGTTTTGATGCATCTGTGATCTTCCCAATGGTAAACTTCTCCTAGATGCAGACCATCACTTCTTCCACAGGAATCTTTTCCATATGTTCCTGGACATCCTTCACAAGTAGTATATCTTAGGGTGTCAGAAGCCTTCCTTTATGTCTTTTGGAATTGACAGATACCATTAGAATGCATGGACTGTCCATTGGCTATATCGTCATGTTTGCTACATAACTAATCATACTTTTTTGAATTTTTCCAAGAGTGTCTTTTGAGTTGGAGACCAACTCATATCATCCTTTGAAACTTCATCTATAGATATTTTGATAGTTTATTAATGTCCTCAGCATCTCAGCTTTTTTACTCATTTTTAATACTTGAGATCTGCTCTTAGATAAAGAGGAGATTGTCCCAAGTTCTCTCTACATGTGATAATGGCTTCATGCTGCCCTGGGACCAGTGAAATTGGCTTCCTTGCTGTGCTGGCTGAGTGTGACCAAGTCCTACTAGTTATGCTGTGGTACAAGGGCTCACTATTTGCCTTCTATAGTTGTGTAGGATATTTCACAGCTAGTCTGTTGATCCACTGACTTTTGAATCAGAACAAAGTAGCCAAGGCTGTTGTATTTTGGATGAGCTTCCCTCTATATTCCCCCTGGCATTTGGAGGCATCTCTTCCCTTGGTCTCATGTGCTACACCTGCCCTGGGCCATATCCCCTCCACCTTACCCACTTGAAATAGTCCTTTCCTGATGTTCTTTCAAAGTATCTTCTGCTGGAAATTTGCAATACTCCAAATATTTTTGGGTTTTGTCATTTCAAAACCTATTTAGAAGCTTGTCTGGTATTGATACTGAAGAAAACCAGGAAGAGCTCAAAGACCTGTTTACCTTCTGCCATCTTGGCTCCAACCCTACCTCTCCTGATCTTTCTCAAAGATACACTTTTCTCCCTAGATTTTTGTGACATTATTCTCTTTTCCTTTTTTGAATGCTCCTCTTCATTCTCCATTTGATGAATTATCATCTGAAAGCTTGGTTGCACTCCAGAAATTGAGTTCACTTTTCTCTTTTTTTCTACATTATCTCTTGATCATCTCTTCTTTAAGTTCAAGTGTCATTTATAAATAAATGACTCCAAAACTTTGGGCATCCAGCTCTCAACTCTGTTGTGATATCTAGACTCACATATCACAGATAATCTGATAGATATAAATAGCTAGATGTAACATCAACACTTCAAATTCAACATGTTCAAAACTCTTTTTTTTTGCCACCTCCACTTTCTTTTTTAAAGCTTTTTATTTTCAAAATATATGTGTAGATAGTTTTCAACATTCACCCTTTCAAAACCTTGTGTTCTATTTTTTTTCTCCTTCCCTTAGATGTCAAGTAATCCAATATATGCTAAAAATGTGCAATTCTTCAATACATATTTTAACAATTATCATACTGCACACACACATACAAAAAAAAATAAGATCAAAAGGGGGAAAATGAGAAAGAAAACAAAATGCAAGCAAACAAGAACAAAAAAAGTGAAAATGCTATGTTGTGATGCACACTCAGTCCCCATAGTCCTCTCTCTGGATGAGATGGCTCTTTCCATCACAAAACAATTGAAACTGGCCTGATTCACTTCACTGTTGAAAAGAGTCACATCCATCAGAATTGATAGTTATATAATCTTGTTGTTGCTATATACATTCTCTTGGTTCTACTTACTTCCCTTAGCATCAATTCATGTAAGTTTCCCCAGGCCTCTCTGAAATCACCCTGCTGATTATTTCCTATAGAGCAATAATATTCCATAACATTCATATATCATAACTTATTCAGCCATAAACACCTCCACTTTGGGTATCACCAGCTTTCCAGAGTCCAAGATTTATAAATGTGGTGCCACATTCAGCTTCTCATTTTCTGTTGCCTATAGGCTATCAATTGCCAAATCTTGTTTTCATGGCATTTTTCACATCTGTCCCCTTCTCTTTATATGTTTTGGGTCCTTATCATCTCTCTTCTAGACTATAGCTACAGCTTCCTAATTGTTTCCCCAGTTTCCATTTTTTCCCTCTCTAATCTATCCCCCACATAGCTGTCAAAATGATATATCTAAAAGAAACATGATCATGTCACTATCCTGCTCAAGAAATGTGAAGAGCTCCCTATCATCTAAGAAAATAAAAACTCTTCTTTCACAGTTGAGCACCAGTCTTATCTTTCCAGAGGTATTTCATGTTATTCCTCCTTATCCCCGCTATACTCCAGACTTTGTTTCCAGTCTGAATAATTCCATCTACCTCTGTGCCTTTTCTATATCTTGGAATTTTTAGTTCTCTTCACATCTCAATTCAAATGCTACCTCCTGTGTGGTGACATTCCTGATGCTCAGTGTTGTTAAATCTAACCACAAAAATTGTTTTTTATTTTAATTTGCATACTTTGCAATTATTTATATGTTTTGTCCCAATCCAAATAGAATGTAAGCTCCTTGAGGATAAAATTGTCTTGCTTTTGTCTTTTCATCCTCAGCATTTAGCAAGAACATCCAGTGGTCATTCAACAGATGATTTTATTATTATATTCCTTATATTGTTGTACTTGACCATGGTAGGAAGAAAAATATCACACATTCTGTAGTTGTCATTGCAAAATTCATCCTACTCTCCATATTTGATGGAAGTAAAGTTCTCAATCCTTTGTTATTCTTGCTAGTTGTTCTTGTGCCAACTCCCCAAAGAACTAACATGAATCTCCAATGTTTACAGTATTCTAAGGCTTACAAAGCACTTTCCTAACAACAATTCTGTGAGTTAAGTAGAATATCTGTCAAATATGAAAGCCATTTTTACTCATGTAATTCTTCCCAATAGAAAACAACAAAAACAACAATATACTGATTTAAGGTCTGAAAAACATTTTACATATAGTATCTCATTTGTAGAAAGGAACAGCCCATTCCCCAGGGTTCAACAGCAATACCAGACATGGAATTTCTAGATCTGGGCACCACAATTATGCCCAAACCAATGAGCCTGATGCCTCTTGAGGTCTTTCTTAGACTTTATGTAGTGTAACCGAACTTGTAATCCTCATTTCAATTGAATTTATTCTTAAAAAATAAAAAATATGGAAAGATACACAGTGTAGGGAGAGTGAGGAGAAGGAACTAGTGAGGGAACTAAGATACTCTACTGCATAGAATTTATACAAATTTCTCCCCAGTCTGATTCCAGCTCCAATTTTACTCTTCTGAATAGCTTTCTCTCTGATGGAGCATCTCAAGTGACAGGTGAATACTGAGAGAAGGGGATTAATCTTCGTGAACTGACCACTTGGATGAATTGATGTTTCAATACTGCAATCTGTCAACCTTATCTTTTGTCTGACCTTATCACATAGATATCTCCCCAACTTCTCCACCATCCAACACATGAGAAGGAATACAAAATTGGCAGTATCATTTATGTATTTACACACATGCATATGTTGTAAAAAGGTATTATATATATGTACACATTTCTACATGTGTATCTGTAAATGTATTTGAAAGTTACATACTTACATTTTGTGTGTATCTCTATGACCTAATTTTTATACATCTGAGTAAACATATGTACCTGTATCTGTGGTGTATAGATTTATATGCCTCATCCAATCAGCAATCACTTATTAAGTGCCTACTATGTGCCAGGCAATGTGCTGTGTTATAAAGGATATTTAATTTTCAGAAATTTGCAATTTACAATTTAATTAAATACAAATTTACAAACATGTAATTTAAGGAAAACCTGCTTAATCATCAGAACTATCTAATAATGAATAGACTGTCATGTGTTATTGGGAATTCACTATTCCTAGACGCATTCAAGGAGACACTGAATGAGATTGACCACCTTCAACTTGTGGAAGGGATTCCTATACTAAGTGAAGTGAAATGCCAGCTAAAATTACTTCCAGAGGCAGCTAGAGATGATGCAGAGGGTAGAGTACCAGCCATGGTGTCAGGAGGACCCCAGTTTAAATCTAGCCTCAGATACCTAATACTTCTTAGCTAAATGACCCTGAGCAATTCACTTACCTCCAATTGCCTTGCAAAATAATAAAAGAAAAAAGAAAATCATTCTAATCCTGAGAGTCTAGCATAGAGACTTGCTTCTTTGGCTTCTTAAAATCCCGTGTTCTACAAGAAGCCCCACACACATCTAGTGTTCCCTATGTTAAATATTTCTAATTTATCTTGCATATAACATTTATACATAGTTATTCCCCTTTTGCCATCCCTATTAGATTCTAAGCTTCTTGAGAACAGGGACTATCATAACTTTCTTTGTATCTCCAATGTTTAGCATAGTATCTGCCACATAATAAGTATTTAATAATTGCTCCTTGAGTGATTGAATGATTTCTTTCCTGAGTCACCAGGGATGGTTTCCACCTTTCTTGAGGCAACCATGTAATAATGGGGTGATGATGATTTGTTAAATATATTGCAGAGAAAACTAGGTTGTACTGATAAGCCAGGACCAAAAGCTGAGTACAGAGAGATTGAATGATCATAGAACTAGAGCTGTTGCTTCAAGACTTTTTTGGAAACCAAGGGTTCCCCCTTTATATTTTCTGGGCATAGCGTGAATATTTGTGCCATGAATGCAAAGGATATTCGCAAGCCTCACATTGAAATTCAACAAGGAATTTCTCTTTTTGTCAAAGCCGCCAGTTTCTTTTAACAGGGACTCTTCAAAGCACATTAATTACTGTTATCTGTGCCCTTGGGGTTCAGGCCACCTGTCTCCCCTACTCCTGACAATCACAGCATGGGCAAACACAATGAAAGAAGACTCCTCTATCTCCCCCTACCCCCTATTTACTTGGGCTTTAATCTGCATATTATCATCAGCACAAAGCCCTCAGAATAACATCTGACAAATGATGTCTATTAAAAAAACTGTGCGCACTTCTCTCCGGCCGCCTTCTAATTTGGAATAGTATTATAACTATGCATCAATAGACAAGCAATATTATGTTAAGAACATGATAAAATACCGGCAGCTCTGTAATGGCACCAACCAAATGGTAATTTCTGCTTCAGAAATTGGTCATTTATTTTGCTGGTCTGTTCTTACGTTCAAATTAGATGAAGTTTAATATACTGTAAAATTGAATGTATTCTGTCCCTTTCAACAAATATGGCGCATGGGCCGATGATTTACGACTCTCAAAAACCTCTAAAATGTTAAGTAATCTCCATTTTTTTCCCCTTTGTATTTCTTAAGTAAGTTACGGCCAAGAGTTTAAATACAGGGAAGCAAACTTTATTAGCTCCTGTCCATCCCCAGTCATCGCTTTATTTAGCCTCAGTGAGAAGGAAGGCCACTGAACTGAGAGCATGAGGCTGAGGGGTAAGAGAAGCTACATTAATTGCTACATTAATTTTCTTCTATTAACTGTAATTGGGAAGAAAGCAAGACTTCCCCAGTGAGTGTTATAATTTGTGACTTAATTTTTAATAAAGCCACAATGAGCCCGTGGGCACTGGGTTCAGATAATTTCTTCTTAGGAGGCTAGTTTTTCTTTTGATCTTAGACCAGATCTATTCTCAAGGAAAAATCATCAGAATACCTTCCCCCCACTTTCTTCTTTCTAGGAAACAGCTAAAGAGTGAAACTCAGGAATTTTGGGTTTGGTCCTAGTTCAGCCACTGATTCCCTGAGGTTCTTTGTCCATATCCTCTTTCAGTTTTGGTATCTCTGTCTCTAAAATGGGAAAACAGCATTTATTCTTCTTCATTAGAATGGAAGCTCTTTGAGAGAAGATATAGTTTTTGCTTTGTATTTGTACCCGTACCATTTAGTGCAATGTCTGACACATAATTAATACTTAATAAATATGTGTTGCTTGACAGTTTGTTTTTCTGTCTTCCTCACAAAGCTGTTGTGAGGATCAAAATTAGATAAGGTATATGAAAGAGTAGTGGGGACTGTAAGGGATTATGCAATCAGAGTTCATATTTATAAAGCACTTTAATACAAAGTACTTTGTCAGAGTAATGTAAGTTTTGGGGGTCATAATCCTGTGAGATAAGTATATTAATGTAATTAACAGACTTGCTGAGTCTAAGGGGTCTGAGGTATTTGCCCTTTATTACTAAGGGATCTCTTGCTCTGGTATCACATACACTAGACTGAATTGATTCTTGAAAAAAGCCCTTCTTCTAAAGATAACATGTTTCATCTTTTTCAATCATGTCTGATTCTTTATGACCCCATTTGGTATTTTTTGGGCAAAGACACCAGAATTATTTGCCATTTTCTTCTCTAATTCATTTGTACAGATAAGGAAACTGAGAAAACAGGATTTAAGTAATTTGTCCAGGGTCACACAGTTTGTAAGTGTCTGAGGCTAGATTTGAACTCATGAAAATGAGTCTCCAACTCCAAATCCTGCACTCCATTCATTGTACTATTTAGCTGCCCTTAAAAAACTAATAGTCTTATACTTATAGTCAATCCCCTCCCAGAGAGCTAAGAAAAGTTAAAGTTTAGGTCTGGCTCTCCCCCAAAGTAAGTAGAAAGGTACTCAATGCACATTTTTTATCAGATAGAGATAGAAGAGAGCTCTAACAGGTATATTTATACCAAGTATAGGACACTCCCTTATTCCCAGAAAAAAATGTAAATATGTACTAACCAAAAGCCTCAAAAGCACCTATTGTACCTAAAACACTTAAAATGACAAGATAACATAAAATAAAAATTGTAAATATATATAAATATTCTATTACAGAAGGGTGATACTTAATAAAATAACATTAAAATAGGGAACATTTAGTAGTGGTGTTGAATAGACTTTTCACTTTTCTTCTTGATCCTGAACTATTCAAACAATTTTCTAAAGGTCCAGACTTTTGGCCAGCTACTCCAAGACTCAGGGTAGTCATCCTTTCCTACTCACTTTTTTTCAAGAAAAGTATAGTTGCAAAACCTACTCCTGTTGACAATAAGGTCTGAGTGAAAGACCCAGGAGTTGCTGATCTCTCAAACTTACATATGCCTCCAAGTCTGGAAACATTCATCTCAAAATCACTATTCAATAACCTCTGATCAGAGAAAGAAATAGAGGGGAAAGATACTTTCGAGGACCTAAAGCATAGGTTTGGGAATGCTTGCACAAATCTAGCAGGAGAAGAATCCTAGAAAGAGAGAGTATTAAAAAAAAAAAAAAAAGAAAGAAAAGAATGAGATTTTAAGCATAGTACTTTTAGATTTAAGCAAAGTTATTATTTTACTTATAGCAAATTTCCTAAGTCTTTTGTGCCATAGAGCAGCTAAAAGTTGACATAATTCAGGTGGCTAACCAGGACAAACCAGTGGCACTATCAAAACTCTCTCCCTATCATCTATCTCCTTAAGATTCTTCACACTATCTATTAATTCCATTTAAGAGCACATTAGATTTTATTGGCTATCCAATCATACTATGGACTTATTTTGAATTTGCAGTAACTCATACATTTTTATTTTAAATTCCACCTAGCCCTATTTTCCTCAGATTCTTTCATCTTCTCTTCATGAAACTAAATTTGTGAACCAAAGTATAGAACTTTACATTTATATTTGCTCTTACTAATTTCATTTAGGTAGATTAGGTACATTGTTCTAATCTATTGATAGAATTTTAGAACCTATTTCTAGTCTCCCATGTATTAGCTCTTATTGTCAGATTTATGTCACCTAAAAATCATAAATTTCCCTCCATTTAAGTAATTGATAAAAGTATTTAATAGAATAGGTCCAAGGACAGGATTCAAGGGTACTCTATTCAAGAACTCATTCCAGTTAATACCAATCCATTTATCAACAATCTCTGATTACAGCCATTCTTATCAACTCCAAACCAAACTGTGGTGCTTCTGGCATTTCTGACTTTCAGCTTCAAAAGAAAAGGTGGTAAATGCCAGTGTCAATTCAGGTTGCTAATGAGAGAATAAAACTTCTGGAAAGCAGCTACCAGGACAGAAGCTTGCAGTCTCTATCATGTGTATGTATGTCATCAGCTTGCTACATTGGAAATTTAGGAACTTCCTCCTGAGTGAGATCTGGGTCTCTTCCTCAGTAAAACTGTTGCTTCTTTCATGGGAGAGCTCTTTCATTCTGTATTGTTTAGTACTTTTTTTGGTTGAAAGGGAATAAAATCTTACATGTAAATCTTGGATCTTCCTTTCCCTATCAAAAAAGAGCAATCAAAAACCAATCTTAAACCTGAAAAACATTTCCCATAGACTAATATTTACGGGAACAGATGGTTATAATTCTAATCTGGCACTTTTTTCCTGAGGAGAACATAGTGGCCAATTCTGGCTCCAACTTCCTCCTCCTTCCCTGGATGGAATTATAGTCTTTTAAAAGAAGGTTGGGGAGAAGAAGAAGCTAAAATACCTCCCTGTAAGCTACACAATGACACCCTAAGGTACGTATGAGGGACAGTTCATAGATACATACACACAGGTGTATTATGTTTGTATGTAAATGCAGGCATACATATAATATTTATGCCATATCTAAATTATCTAAAGTTCTATTCACTTCCTTTAATTCTTTCTTACTTCTTGGCTAGGTATGATAATTCTTGGCTAGAGATAATAGATTTGTAGTTTTATGTGCAATCATCTTTTTATTATATTATGTTATAGAAATTCTTGTTTTATTCCACAGATTAAAAATAAAATAAATTTAATATAAATAAAGATGTACAGTACATATTTTTATTTTATTTTTAACACAAGTTATCCTGGGACACTGATGCATTGTTGGTGGAGTTGTGAACGAATCCAACCATTCTGGAGAGCAATCTGGAATTATGCCCAAGAAGTTATCAAACTGTGCGTACCCTTTGATCCAGCAATGTTACTTCTGGGCTTATATTCCAAAGAAATACTAAAGAAGGGAAAGGGACCTGTATGTGCCAAAATGTTTGTGGCAGCCCTGTTTGTAGTGGCTAGAAACTGGAAATTGGATGGATGCCCATCAATTGGAGAATGGCTGGGTAAATTGTGGTATATGAATGTTACGGAATATTATTGTTCTGTAAGAAATGACCAGCAGGATGAATAGAGAGAGTCTTGTAGAGACTTACATGAACTGATGCTAAGTGAAATGAGCAGAACCAGGAGATCATTATACACTTCAACAACGATACTGTATGAGGATGAGGATGTACTCTGATGGAAGTGGATTTCTTTGACAAAGAGACCTAACTCAGTTTCAATTGATCAATGATGGACAGAAGCAGCTACACCCAAAGAAAGAACACTGGGAAATGAATGTAAACTTTGCATTTTTTGTTTTTCTTCCCGGGTTATTTTTACCTTCTGAATCCAATTCTCCCTGTGCAACAAGAGAACTGTTCGGTTCTGCAAACATATATTGTATCTAGGATATACTGCAATATATTTAACATATATAGGACTGCTTGCCATCTAGGGGAGAGGGTGGAGGGAGGGAGGGGAAAAAATCGGAACAGAAGTGAGTACAAGGGATAATGTTGTAAAAAAAATTACCCTGGCATGGGTTCTGTCAATAAAAAGTTATTATAAAATAAAATTAAATTTAAAAAAAATCTATGTATTTCTAGTGCCCAGAATAGTACCTGATACACAATAAGTACTTAATAAATACTTCTTGAAATAAAAAAAAAAACCCAAGTTATCAATGGGATTAGAATCTCTCAGGTAGGAAATCTCTACCAATGCAGATAAGCAACTTCTCAACATATAGTTTTTTAACATTGCTTGAGGCACTGAGATTTTAAGAGACTTGCCCAGTTCACATACTATTATGTGTCAGAAACAAGACTTTAACCTGGGTAATACTCACTTTGAAGCCACACTTCTATTCACTTTATGACACTGCTGCTATCTTAAAAATATGTGAAAGGTAAAGTTTTCTCTTTGTGGGAAAAAGTATTTGTTTTCCCTTAATTTGGGGTGGTTCAGGAAAGATTTCACATGGAAGATGTCACTTGAGCTGAGATTTGAAGGAAAGTAGGGATCCTAAGAAGTAGATACAAAGAAGAGTGAATAAATTTTAACTATGTAGCGCAGCCTATATGAAGATATGGAAGAGGGAGATGGAATGTCACGTTTTTAAAACACCAAGAAGGCTAGGTTGATAGACCATAAAATGTGTGGAGATAAATTTGTTGTTCTTGAAGATGTTGGTTATAACTGGAGAAGTAAGTAAGAAGCATATTGTGAAAGGCTTTTAAATACCAGAGTTGTTTGTATCTGGTCCTAGAAGTCAGGGGGAACACTTCGTGTTAGCTGAGTAAAAATATAACATTGTCAGACTCATGCTTTCAGAAAATCACTTCGGTAGGAATGTGGAAGATGAATTAGAGAAGGGAAAAATGAGGCATGGAAACCAATTAAGAAACTATTACAATCATTGTGGAAAGAGTGGATGAATGATTCAAGTTCTATAGGGATGAGAAGAAGACAGAAGTGAGAGATATTATGAAGCTAGAAACTGTGACTTGGAAAGTTCTTGAATATATGGATGAGTGAATATAAGAGTTGGGAAGATGACTTCTAGGTTATGAACCTGGGTGAGAACAGTAATCCTCTAGACAGAAATCAGGAAGTTTAGAAGAGGGAGGTAAATTAAAGGGGAGTGGAATATAATGAGTTCTCTTTTGGATGTGTTTAATTTGAGATTTCTATAAGACATTCAGTAGGCAGTATCCAATAAGTAGATAAGAATATAGGACTGAAACTCAGGAGAGAGAGACCTGAATTGGATATATAGATTTAAAAGTCATTTGCATAGACATGATAATGTTACTTTTTCATTCTCTCTGTTTTCTATTACCCATTTCTTCTTTCATATTTAATTTTACATTTCTTTTTCCTTTTCCTCCTTTTCCTGTCTTGCCATCCTTCTCTCCCTCTCCAAAAATGTCTTCTCTAGAATAGGCCCTTGTCTATAAGAACTTGTACCTAGAAGAGAGGACAGAGAATTTTAGAATTATTTGCTTATTCAGACCCTGCTATCTCAAAGAATTGTGTCCATGACTACTTAGTGGAAGTCACATTAGCTAGACTAGGGAAAGGAAGATAGACAGATAGATAGGGTTCATTTAATCAGCTTTAACCAGGGGAAATAATGTCTTGACAAAAACTGTATACACAGTGGGGTGAGGACAAGAGGGAATAAAGGACCAGAGGAAAATGGAGTCATTATTCAGTGAGCCCTGAAATCTCATTTCTGAAGATCTAGCCCAAATGAGTGCTATAATTCATGGACTATTCAGAACCCTAGAGAAAAGAGACAAGAGATATGGATTTAGGTAACCACATTTTTCTCTTTACTGTCCAAATAAAAGTAATCCAGTATGTAAGAGTGCTGGATATAGAGTCCGGAAGACTAAGTTCAAATCCTGACTCATATACTTAGTAGCAGTGTGACTCTGAACAAGTCACTTAACTTCTGTCAACTTCACTTTCCTGAGGTGTAAAATGGACATAATAATAGCATCTTTCTCATAGAGTTTGAGGCTCAGTTGATGACATATGATTAATGTTTGGCAAATTTTAAAGTGGTATATAAATGTTAGTTTTTATAATGCTTTATGATTGTGAGAGATTTTAAGAAGAGCTGATGGCCTTCTTTTGAGGGTAGTGTTAGTTATAATGTTCTCAGATGACATCTTTGACATCTAAGAAAGAAAATAAAAAAATGACATCCCAAAATTAAACATCGTTTTTCTTTTCAGAAGTTCAGTTAATTTAATTGCTCATTTTATCCTTCTCTACAATCATTCTAATTCCCTACCCAACTACAGTCACATTGACTGTTATTTCTTAAATGAACATCTTATCTCATCTCCTTCCCAGTGCTTAGTGACAAGAGGAAACCCCTAATACAAATGTTATACTTTCTTCCTCTTCTAACATTCTAATCCATTATTGTATCGTATCCATTATTGAAGCATTATTTTAAATGTATGTATATACATGTGTATGTATACACACATATACAGAGGCAGTGCTACAAGATAGATAGGAAGGTAGGCTCAATACAAAGAAAATATGGGTTCATCTTTTCTCTGTCATATACTATGAGCAATCCTTGGTAAATCACCTAACTACTCTGGCAAAAACAATGACAGAGAAAGAGGCAATTTGCTTTGGTAGGGATATTTTCACGAAGAAATTCCCTATAATAGTGAAATTCCAGGTTCAGCCCCTATCTTCTGCATATACAAAATTGAATGAAATTATTTATCCTCCTCTTTTTTTTTTATCTGCTAAGGGTTTTCTATTTCCTTCTTAATAAAAATAGATAAAACAACACATATTTGCCTGCATTTTATTTGTGTCCTTTCTCTGATTATTTTCCCCCTCAAATTAGTGGCCTTGGGATTACTAGACTATATCTAACTCTAGTTTCTGCTCCATCCAAAACCATAATTAATGTAAATTGTGTGGGGCTTTGTTTCAGATCACCAATATCTAAGAGACACAGTAATACCTTCTTTCCAACAGGATCTTGGCCAGCCCATACTGCTTTGTAGTACAATTAGACCCAGGCTTAAAAACACTCCCACCCCCTACTATCATCATTATGGTACCCTGTCTTGAGGATTGCTTGACCCAAACACTTGCCAGAGTCAGTGTCTCCTCTCTGTCTACTAGTGCATTTGGGGCTCATTTAGTCACTATTCCTCACTCTATGAACTCCCTTCTATTCGCCTATCTTCATTCCCTCTTGCACTCTTTTCAACTATTTTTCCCTAGGTGAAGAAATTTCTAGTTGTGACTCTGAATTTAGTTCTCTACTAAACTTGAGTTATGATCAGAGAGAAGTCATTTACCCAAGTTGATCTCTGGGGTTACTTTCAGCTGTAATCCTTTATGCCCTGTGATACTTTTAATTTCTAGAATTCTATGCCCTAAAGTTCTAGGAATATGAATATATATATATATACATATATATATATATATATATATGATGGTCCTATATATGATTACAAGAATTTGTAATAATATAGGACTCCTTCCAGCTCTAATCTCCTATATATATATAGTGCATTACACGCACATATATACATATACAGAGAGAGAGAGAGAAAACAAAAAAACAAAAACATATATATATATATGTATGTATGTACATTTTGAGTTGTTTTTTGTTTTTTTTTTAACTGAGGCAATTGGGTTAAGTGACTTGCCCAGGGTCACACAGCAAGAAAGTGTTAAGTGTCTGAGATCATATTTAAACTCGAATCCTGCTGACTTCAGGACAGGTGCTCTATCCACTATGCCACCTAGCTGCCCCATCTCTCTATATTTTTGTCCAAGTTTCCTTCTAATTCTACCAATTTATAGCGTGAGATCCCTTTCATCTCTAACATTTGGTGTTCTATATTTTAAAGTTCTCTAAAGATCTGAATTCCCTGTCCTAACGACCTTTCCAGCTTGGACATTGTGGTCTAAGGACCATTCCACTTCTAACAATGTTGTGATTTTACCTCTGTACTTAGTGGAATTTCAATGAAAATGCAGCAATTGCCCAATCAGTTTTGTAAAACAACCCTCGCTAGCCATAGGCAAAACTTGCTCAACTCTGAAAAGATGGAAATGTTGGCATTATTGCTTTTTTCTTTCCCCTCCCCTTTAATGTTTTCCTGTCTCCATCTATGTTTCTCAGCCTTGGTGCTTTTCATTTACTCCTGGAAATGAGCTGTACAAAAAATGTCCAGAGGATACATATGAGGTTAATCAAAGCCATGGGTGGTATCTCCCAAGTCCCAATCTGCTTTAAAGACGGGATTGTTGTTTTTCCCCTTGTAGGCATTTGAAACAAGCCAGTGATTTATCACTTGAACTTCTGTAGCTGCTAAAGTCCCCAAATAGCTAAATAACAAATAGAAATTGTGTTTCCTTTCAGCAGCTCAGCTGACTTCCTTGCTCATTTTATCCTTCCCTACAGTCACCCAAACTTTCTACCCAACCAAGATCATATTGGTTTTCTCTTCAGTTAAGGCCAAATACTATTTCTTAAATGAACATTTTATCTCCCTTTCTGGTATGTAGCAGAGTATTCTGCACAGAGCAGGCATTTAATAAATGTATATTATTAAAGATTCATTAACTAGCTAAGTTGTGCAAGGCATTGTAGAAGGGAAATTGTAGAAGAACTTGAATGCCAGAGTAAAAAGTTTGAGGAAAAAATGAGCTTTATGACTGTCTTCAGTCACTTCTCCATTTTTGGACCAGATAAGTAGAGCAGGAGTATGAAGAATATTTCCTTTCCATTTTATTTTATATTGTTTTTCAGGCAAATATAGGAATGAAATGATGTCTGATCACCCAAGAATTAAACCCAAAGAAAAGAATTAAATGACATTATGAGGACTTGACTGACACCAAAGTTGCTGCTACATTGTCCCCTCTCTACCTTACTTTATACCCTACCTCTCTAGAAACTACTAAAATGGTACATCAGATATCTAGTAACAAAAATATGGTCAAATTTAGGATCTAAGTGAGGATGCTTCCCTTCTCAGTGTTCATCAGAGAAGCTATATATTAGGTTCCTAAAACCTCTAACAGCAAGGGTTCTGCAAATTATGGCATAAGAAGATATTAGAGTGGAGAAAAAGATATCAGCAGGCTTTTGGATTATAGTATTGAGCACTGAATTATAGTATAAAGTGGTTGCAATTGCCACTAGCTTTGGGACACAGAGTCAACATTGTCCAAACACTTTGGTATTTTCTATGTCTAATATCTCAACTAATGCAAAGCACATAAGACTTCCACACAGGAGACGAGAATGCAGATGCAAAAGAAAAAAAAAAGAGGAAAATCTGTCTAGGAACACCAGAACTACCCCAAGTTCTACTATCTCTATGAGTACTCATTTAGCTTTTATTTCCAATAACATAATAAGCTTTGTAACCACAACATAAGGATTACTATAGGAACAACAGCTCAGAGATTTTGAGTCTCATGGCAAGCAGTCCCAGAAAGCAACTGATCTTGTTGGACATCTACGGGCGACAGCTGCTGTCTTTCTGCCCCAGTAGCTCAACTACCCTTCTTATTCGATTGAAGAACACAATATACCTATTTCAGTGGTGCTGTTGAAGCAAAGCTGTTGCTTAAAATATTTCTGGCACTCCTCTGCAGGAATTTCCTTCAAAAGCAGTTTATGAGTCAAAGGGGGAACCAAACTCATTTTGTTGAGCCAAAATAATGTTCTTTAGCTTAATTACCAACCTTGCTTACCAGCCTTGACTCATAATGAACTTTTGGCTATTTCCAAAAGTGAAATCCACCATAAGGGGATAAATATTTGATAATCTGATTTCTATTTTTTATGTGCCTCAGACATTTAGGACAATTCTCAAAGGGAAATTCCAAAAAAAAAATGTTTTAAGTGATGGTAGCATCTGAAATAGTAACAACATATTCCCTTGAATTTGTAGATAGCCTTATCATTTCCGAAATACTTTAGATAGAATCTATATCATGTGTCTTCATAAATACCCTAGGAAACAGATATATAATCAATATTTTACAAAGAACAAAACTGAGTCACAGAAGTAATATGATTTGTCCAAAATCACATAGCTGGTAAATTAAAGACCAGGATCTTAAAACTAAGCCAAATTTTCTACCTCTTAAATTAGCATTGGATATCTCAAGGGCCATCACCAGTCATCTTGACTTTCTGTCTTGCTACTGTACTCTGATGATTCTGGAAGAGAAAGTGAGGTTGACAACTTTGTATAGCTCTGTCTCACTTAAATCCAATTCATGAACAAGTCAAGATATCATCTTTATAATGTCATTGATCCTCTTCGAGGATGAATAACAACAATAATATTTCAAGGTAACTCTTTTTATTGGCAACACTCATTTTGGAAGGATGAATCAATAAGACGACTTCTTATTTTAACATTGCATTCCCCCAACCAAAGCTAATGAGAGCCATAGCAAATCTTTCAGCAGAGGTGGTTCATAAATTTCCAAGTTCTCTTAGCTATAGAGAAGTAGATAAAAAGGAAGACTGAGAAGAGATCAGTGAGATAACTAAAGCTCCTCATATATTAACTCAACAGGAAACAATCAGCATCTAGTACTACATGGAGAAGGATTTGCTGAACCTGTGAATAATCTTATCTTAGGCAAAAATCAGAAATGTAGGCTGCACTCACCCCATGTGGTCCAGCCACTAATTTCATAGCATGATAGAGTCATAGAAAACTGGAAAGCATTGTTTCCTTTTCTGACTTATGAGTTCTACATGGCTCATGGTACCACAAAAGGGTCAGGTCTAATTTGTTCCTCCATATTGTGACTTCTTGCTGTTTTGACCCTTCTCCTTTGTAGCTGCTCATATGATGAATTTCAATGTTTTTTTTTTCCTCAAGTCTGAGAGAGATGGATATTTCTGTCTCTTCTACCACTCTCTCTTGTTAAAGCTTCCTCTCAAATTTTCCCTACATTACTTTGATGCTTAGAGGAGTAGCCTCAAAACCTACCTCTCAGAATTGCTGAAATGATCAAATGAGAAAATAATTGTAAAGTTCTGGCACATAGATGTTAAAATGTTAGTTATATAAATGTTATACATGTGTGTATCTACATATATACACATACATACATAAACTTTAAAAATGTTAGTTATAAAATATACAAAACATGGTATATAAATGTTATATAAAATGTTACTTATTATTATCAAGTGAAAAATATTTTGTTAAAGTGTTTAGCGCAGTGCATGGCATATAGTAGGGGTTGTATAAATGCCAGTTATTATTACTGCCATTATAATAATTATCTTTTCTCCCTGGGTGCAATCAAGAAAGAAATGCTACAAACCTCTGTGTGAAAAAGGAAGCTAGCCCTTAATCTCTCTATCCAGAGAGATTTAAAATTTGAGTTATATATGTGAATTTCTGTCCTTTGTTTCTTTATGTCTGTTGTTTTCTGCTTTTTGGTGAATGAGTGAAAAATTAGGCTGAAACCTGATAAATTTTGAATGGTTGGGAGAGCAAGTCACTATTAGTTTGGTACCTTGATACCTCGATACCTTGTCCAATTTTGTAGATTGCTGAGCTGAGCATGGAGAAGACCTAATTGACCTTCTGACTCAGCATAGGAACGGATAAAGTTCAGTCAAGGAGGAACAATAGCAATTCATCCATTGGCCATAAGACTTGCCAGAGTGGGCTCGGTGGGGCAAATCTTTGTAGCAACTGCTTTAAGTCTGAGCCCATTCTCCCCAAGTAGGAGGTGGTACAAGGGAGAATGATCTCCCAAGTGTTAGGGAAGACAGAATTGTTTTGTAATATATGTTTTTGCTGTATTCCTCAATAAATATCCTTTTATATAATAGCTAACTGATGTAAATTGTGAAATGATGCTGAAGTACCCATTGTTGGTAGTTAACATAAAGAAGAACAAGCCAGAAAGAACTTTATGCTAATTTAGAAAATTATTGACCCTTTGGGAATTTTTTAGAACTTTGAAGGGGGAAGAGATGTAACTTTTCTCTGGAAGTATATGGATCATCAATATAAGTGAGAGGTGAGAGGAGGATTACCAGAGTTTATAAAGCTACTTGGGCATTAGATGGGATTATTAGCATGTGATTGATAGCCATTTCAAGGCTTTGGGGCCAGCCCCAGAGCTGTATAAATCACTAGCTTGACTGTCTACCTCTAATGCAACAGGAGATATCAGAGTTCCTAGCATTACACAGAGAAGCCATTGGTACATAATATAAATTATTTTTTGATTGAATGAGCAAACACCCCATCACTGAAAATGATTCACTAAATTATAGTCTATAGTGACAGGTAGATCCATATATAATTTTCATTTTCTAAACCTATCTAGCAATGAGAGGAATTCCTGGCAAAGAGACTGGAGTCCATGACATGGATTAAGGAAGATCTGGGTTCAAATGTCACTTCTGATGATTACCTGCTTTGTGATTTGGGGTAAGTCATTTAACCCTTCTGAGCCTCAGTTTTTTCAACTGTAAAATAGGAAAAACAATCATTGCAACAACTTCATAGTGTTGTTGTGAAATCAAATGAGAGAAGTTATGTAAGGGTTTTGCAAAGCTTAAAGCATTATATCACAGTGTATGGCATGTAGGTGTTTATTGATTGAACTACTATTTAACTACCCCTTTTACTGTTCTCTACTTTCTTTCTCTGCCTCCTTCATTTTATTATCACTTTCTCTCTAGCTCTTCCTTCTTCTTTCTTTAATTCTTCCTTTTTAGTTTTTTTTCCTTACTTCTCTCTTCATTCTCTTTTCTCGATTTTTTTTCTTCTTCCCTTCTCTTTTCTTTATCCTCTTCTTTTCCCATTTTCCCCTTTGCTCCCTTGAACATTTTTTGAACGTTCCCTTCTTCATTTTCTTCCTCTTTTTCTTTCTTCTCCTTTCTTTTCCTTTTCTCTTGATTTCCCTTCTCTTCTTTTAAGATAATGTTATCATATCTGATCTAAAAACATGAATTACATATATAGAAGATAAGTGCCTTTAAATCCAATTGGTATAGCACCTAGATGAAAAACCAGAAGCTTCCCAATATTTTCAAAATATCTGTTATGGTTTCCCTAAGTCACAAAGAAATGTGAGTTTACCAGTCTCCATTGTACAGTTGTGTGAATTGATATGCATCTCTTGCCAGTTGGATTTGCATCCTTGAAGTTCCATATTATATGTTTCCAAGAGAGTGAACATACTTAGATGCATTCTTACTAGTGTCTGTGGGGAAATAAGATAAATGAGAGAGTAGTTAAACTCCAATATGGTTTTGATCTTTTAAAGGTCCTGTAAGTTGAGCTAAAACATCCTCTCATTGAGAATCATTCTTCCTTTGAACCTAAAAATCATTTTTGTAAGTTCTTATAATTTTTGTTTGGACCTAAAGAAAGTATCACTTATTCAGCTCCACCATTCCAAAGATCACCTTCATAGGAGATATACAATGCAGATTTACAGCTTCTCTTTTTTTTCTGAACCAAATACTTAGGAAAGAGTTCAGTGCCTTCACACTCCACAATTTTTGGTAAATTCTTGGAAGATAGAGAGTAAGTCCTAACATTGCAATCTTTTATTAGTCTCCAAATCATAGCCCCAAATGATTTTCCTAAAGGATGAGACTAAGTATCCCATCCAATATTCAGTAAACTCCAGTAACTCCCTGTTACCTCCAGGATCAAATATAAACTTTTATTTAAAGCTCAGCACAACCTGATCCCTCCCTATCTTTCTGCCTTGTGATTCCTCTCCATGTTCTCTAGGATTCATACTGCCTTACTTGTTCTTCATACAGGGCATTTCATATTCCATATGGAAAGGTCTGAAGACTTTTGCAATAGCTGTCTCCTAAGCTTAGAATGCTCCCCTTCCAAACTAGCACCTTCTAAAATCATTGGTTTTCTTCAAGACTAACCTCAAGCATTACCTACCATAGAGGCCTTCCCCATTTCCTAGAGATTTGAGTGTCTTCATTCCAAGGTTACTTTGGTTTTGATTTGTCTATATTTTGTGTATACCTACAAACCTTCATATTGTTTTTCCCACTAATAAGTTTGAAAGCAGGACCTATTTTGCTTTTTTGCCTTTATATATATCTGGCACAAATAGTGGATACCTTTTTAAAATGCCATTGATTGATTGATGGAACATCACAAGGGTTCTGTCACAAGCTAGTCCACAGAAAGTAGTCAACAAATGCTATCTCTCTCAGTAAACTTCCAATATTATTTTCTCCTTCATGTTTTAAAGTCAGACATAATTAGGAGACAAGTAAATGGAGAAAACATTAGCTTTGAGTTAAATAATGCAAATATGACAACATTGTGCTACACCAGAGTTTTTCTTCTTGATCATCAGCTGACAAGGAACACAAAAATCTACTTGGGATCATTGCATCTCAACCATTAGACAGACACTCTTGCTTACTTCAGATAAGTCTTACAGCATGTGTGGGATTTATTCTATTATTTTTTTTTGCCTTATGTAATTACGCATGTTGCTCATTTGACCAGTCTAGCAAGCTTGCCCCATCTGGGCTCACTGCTGAGTGTCAGTTTTCTTAGGCTTCTTCTGGGTTTGCGTTCTATACCTTCAGTGAGCATGGCATTATATCATCCATATCAAAAGAGACTGAAGAAAAAAAAACAAAAAGAAATCAATGGAGATGCTGGAAGCTATATGCCTGGAAATGTTTCTCCTGAATAAGAGGAGATTTAGTGGGGGCATGATCTCTGTCTTCAAGTGCCTCAAGGGCTGTCATGGGAAAGAGGAAATAATACATTTGTTCTTTGCTGCGGTAGGGAGGAAGAAGATAGATTTTAGCTCAATACTAGAAAGAACCTCTGAATAATCAGTACTGCCTAAAATTGGCATAGACTACTTTGGGAGATGATGAGTGGCCTGTCCATGGAGGTATTCAATCAGGCACTATTAAAAGTTAATATTTACATAACCCTTTAAGGCTTGCAAAACACTATGCTTATGTTAGCCTGTTTTTATGTTCATAAAATAGGTTGTAGATACTATTTTTATTCCCATTTTGTAGATGAAGAAACTGAGGCAAAGATTAAGTGACTTAGTTTCACACATCTAGTTATTTCTGAAGTAGAATTTGCTTCAGGTATTTCTGACTGAGTTCTGTACTATGTTTCCTATGCCATCTAATTGCTTCTAGAAAATCCTATGTTGACAATGCAGTAGAATTCATGGTCTATATAGAGATTGGTCTAAAAGATCCTGAGATCTCTCTCACACTGAAATCAATGATTCTGTGAGTATCCACACATATACAGTACATTAAATGATATCCCCCCCACCCCCCACCCCCGGATGACAAGTTGCTATTCTGTTTCTTGAGTGAATGGGGGAAAAAACATGTACTACATTTTTTTGCCCTAGGAATGCAAAAAATAAGAGTTCCTTTCCTTCAGGAGCATATAGGGAAGATAGCACATACAGGGAAGAAGTAGTCAGAGAGGGCAGATTATGGTCAGGTAAATCATAGGAATCGGGACTAGAATCATTAGGCAATTGATCAACAACAGATCCTTTCCAAGAATGGCAGCTAGAGATGGAAACTGAGTAGTGGAGGAGTGTAGTAGGGAAAAGATATGATGGGTAGCATGATAGCACAGGCTAGGCAGATAGTTCAGCATACTTAGCCCACTCACCAGTCAGAAGCCCAGGACTCCATCATGGAATATCACCAATGCAGGGAAAGGGAGAAATTATCATTATTTTACAACTTATCATCCTACCAGTTTTTATTTTATTTTATTTTATTTTATTTTTTTTGCTGAGGCAATTGGGATTAAATGACTTGCCCAGGGTCACACAGCTAGAAAGTTTTAAGTGTCTGAGAGCAGATTTGAACTCAGATCTTCCTGACTTTAGGGTTGGTGCTCTATCCACTGCACCACCTAGCTGCGCCATCCTACCAGTTTAAAATTAAAAAAGTGATACTAAATTAGAGTGTTTAAAGAGAAAGGGCAGTGATTACTTTGGAGGAATTACAACTCTATTGCCTTTGAATGAATCAATATAACAGGCTCAGAGGAAAATCCCTGGGGAAGCTTCCAACTTGTGGAGATTGGTATGGATGCTATTGTGTTTATTGTATTGTATTGAAAAGTACTAACCTTTTCATGGATATTGCACTTTCCATCTCCTGAGATAGTAGTAGTGCACTACTAGGGTTGAAGGAATAAAATGAAGGTTTGGCTTTGTGGGGAGAAAAGTCATTAGGCAATGTCTGTCTCACCCATATCCATTGTTAATACAAGAGTATGGAGGAGAAAGAAATAGGCTCAGGCTGAAAATCCTAATTTTACCACTTATGATTTTTTTCAATAGAATATTTTTTTGAAGTGAAACAACACACTCATTCAAAAATGTTTGCAGCAGTCCTTTTGTAATGGCAAGGAACTAGAAATTGAGTGGATGATCATCAGTTGTGGAATAGCTGAATAAATTATGGTATATAATGGTATATTATTGTTCCATAAGAATAAGGTATATGAATAATGGAATATTGTTATTGCATAAGAAATGATGAGGTGGCTGACTTCAGAAAAGCCTGAAAAGATTTACATGAACTAATACTGAATGAAGTGAGCAGAACCAAGAGAACATTGTACACAGCCACAAAAAGATTATATAATGACCACCTATGAGGTCCTTTTTTGTGCTAAACATCTATGCATTCAAACTGTACTGCAGAGAACGTAATTCAACTGGACTGGTCACATAGGTAAACATAAACATGTTTATCTAAAAGTTTATTTTAAAAAGAATTCAGAAAAGGCAAGTGCTTACATAGAAGTCAGAAGAAGCCGTAGAAGGACATTTTTGAGGTCTTCCTAAAGAACTTTAGAATTGATTGTGAGACATAGGAGGCACTGGCACAGGACTCCCCAACATGGTGTACCTGCATCAAAGAAGGTGCTGTACTCTATGAGCAAAGCAGAATCTTAGTAGCATAAAGGAAATATGAGATGTAGAAGTCTATACACATCTCCATCTCAAATGAGCAAATGAACTATTTGTACACAACTTATGGAAGAGCCTTCTAAACTCATATCAGACTGATTACTCATGGTCAAGCACACTACGTTTTAATAGTAATAATAATGATGATGATGATGTTATTAGTCCTTTTTAAGTATAAAAAAAGGACAACATCTGAGACTTGAACATTTTACAAATATAAAACATCTTGTAAATGTCAGCAATCATGATGATGATTGTGATGGTAATTAAGATTCTGACTACACTGTATAACTGATTTATAATTCCTTCCTTATCTCACCAGAGTATATGAAGGAAACCTCAGACATCGTAAGTTGACTGTGTGATATAATCTCTCTAGGTCTTAGTTTCAAATTTTTAAAAAGCTTGATTACTTTAGAACTGAAAAGGATATAAATATAGAGGAAGAAATAAATAAATATATGTATATATTTATATTTGATAAAATATGTATCTTTATAAATTATATATATTAAATATATATAAACACAGATATATATATTAAATATTTTGTTACCCCAGGCAAGTCATTTAACATAGCTGGTCTCAGTTGCCTCATCTGTAAAATGAACTGCAGAAGCAAATGGCAAACCACTTCAGTATCTTTGCCAAAAAAAAGTCCCAAATAGAGTTATATTTGAACACAACTGAGACAACTGAACAAAATATAGAAATGATGGGCTCTTGGTTAAAGACAGAATATGCCTTTTTTAAAAGTATGCAAAATATATTACCTTGGATTTTAATGAGTCTATTCAAAAGTGCTTTAAACTAGAATGATGGAGGAGGTAGAAAAATGCCTATGTATATTTCAAGCTAGATATCATGGGGTAGGGGGAAAGGAAGCTCTGCTGAATAGCTATTAAGATACCTATTGAAGAGTTCACAGGACCCAAAATCCAAGAAAGGAGACAATGATAAATATAAATATATTTTATTTATCTGCATATAAATGCACAAAGTTTAGGAAGAAAGGAAAAATTAATTAAAAGTTTTAACAGAAATAAACAAATTTGAATTAATAAGTATTTCTCATACTTGGCGAGATAAAGCATTGTTAGGATGTGGATCTTTAGGAATATAATTTTATTTAGAAGAAACAGGCTAAGTAAGAGGTATAGGATGGAGAGAGAAAATGGGAAATAATGTGGATAGAAAGTATTTGGGTCAAGAACAATAGAGGGGCCCGTGGAAGCAATTTTGTCCTCAAAATGCACTACAGAATACTTGGACAAAAAAGAAAAAATAAAATGGGAAAAGAGATCATAGTGCAAAGAGGCATGGTATTTTCCCAGGAATCTGTTTGAGTTTCTTCTAGCCAAATGTAAAGTAGCCAATAACTTCTTGACTTGCCTTTATGATTATTTCATATTTGAAAGTATGGAAAAACAAAGCAGGAATGGACTTTATTCTGAATGCAATCTTATCCAATATAGAGAAATTGATTGCTAGGATGAGGAGAATCTTGTGAAGAATGGACTGCTCTTTCCTAGGGTTTATGATGGAGGAGAGAAAAGCCAGATATAGTACAAATTGGCTATAAATTTGATTAAAGTAGATTTCAAAAGTTTAGAAGAATAGTTAGGAGAAGTAGAGTCCAAAGGACTAAAATTTAGTAAGAGAAATCAACCCAGGAGGAATGAAAAGCTCTCAAAAATATAATTCTAAAAACAAACAAATGAAAAAGGATTCCATCAAAGAAGAAAAAACCTATGTTTGAGTTATCTAAACAAAAGATTGGTGAATTTAGAAAACTTACTAATTAACTCAGATTTTTTTAAAGACACATACAGAATATGGAAACAAATAATGATGAGAGCATGAATTACAAAAAGGTGAGTATGATAGAATATAAATACTAATAATGAACCTCAGAATGAGCTTAGGCTAATAAACAAAATTAAAGGGCAATAAAAAGGGTCATTTAAAAAGCCCTATGGTGAACCACAATAAGATTAAAGAAAAAAATTGCTTAGAGTGCATAGAACAAACAGAAGTGACAACAGAAGAGACAAAATTGTTTTATTTCTATATTCTCTGCCAAGGAAAATGGTCATAAAAAAAAAAAAAAAACAGGACAAAATGGCAAATAAGGAGTTTAAACCCAAGATAAAAAGGAAATAGTAGGTGAGTATTTAGATGCCATTGCTGAGTTCAAGTCACCTGTTCCAGACAATGTCTTTGAGTATAGAAAAAGATGCAGTTGTTATTGTTGATCCATTGTAAGCTGTAATTGAAAGATTGTGGTGCACAGGAGAGAAAGGGTGAAACTGGTGAAGGGGGGGGGGGGGAAATGGAAGGTGCAGCTTGTAGGACAGAAATCTTGGCTTGATTCCAGGAGAAATTAGAGAACATATTATTAAAGAGATTGTGAATATCTAGAGAAAGAATCAGTGACTCCAAAAAAGCCAGCATGACTCTATCAAGAACATTGAATTTCCTTTGTCATAATGTAATGAAATTGGTTAGATAAGAGCAATGTGATAGATACAGCTTACCTAGATTTTATCAGTGTTTACCAAAACAAAAATAAAAATCCTCTCATGTAGAAAAGATAAAAACAGCCTAAATAATAATACATTTAGAGGAATTTAGAAATGTTTGAATGGACAGACACAATGGATAGTCAATTTTTTTTAATATAAAACTTTAAATATTTGTCATGAATAGTTTTTTTTAAAGAATATGTTCAATTTCATATATTTTAACATGTAATGGAATACCTGCCATCAAGGGGAGGGGGTGGGGGAAGGAGGGGAAAATTTGGAACAGAAGGTTTTGCAAGTGTCAGTGTTGAAAAATTACCCATGCATATGTTTCATAAATAAAAAGCTATAATAATAAATTTATTTTTAAAAAAGAATATGTTCAATTTAATATGATAGTAACAAATTGTTCTGCTCCTCAGTGTCTCCTTCTGAACTTCTTTATGTTCTTTGATTTGTCCTTTTTAAACATTTCACTGATGCTTGTTTTTTTCTACATCAATATCTCACCACTTACCTCTATCCTCCAAATAGAAAATCTTCCTTTTAAACAAATAAGCAGTCAACCAACCCAAAGGAACACATTGTGTCTACAAGAGTATGTTTCATTTTCCACTTCTTTTCAATCACTTCTGTGATAAAGAGATGTGCTTCATGATGAGTTCTCTGACACTATTATTGATTATAGTCTTGATCAAAGTTCCAAAATCTTCTTAAGTTGTTCTACTTTACTCTGTTGTTTTATACACCATTGTCGCTAATCTTTTCTCTTTATTCCATCTCATTTCATAGAAGTCTTTCCAGTTCTCTGAATCCATTATTTCTTACAGTTCAAGAATAATTCATATCTCTATACTTTGTTTAGACACAAACACACACACGTGCAAGCACGCGCGTGCACACCCCCCCCCCCACACACACACACCCTCTCTGTTATCTACATTTTTTCCTGTTTTTTCCTGCATTCTATAGCACAAGCTGTATACTACAATGACTGAGGAACAAAGACGGTCTGGATTCAAATCTTACCTCTGAATCAGCTAGGTCATATAACCCATAAGCAAGTAGTATAAGCTTTCGGTGCTATAGGCAATTCTTTGAAATTATATGAGGCAGACAAGCTGACCTACATTAGCAGAATGAGTTTATTTTCCCAAAGGTTCCCTATAGTGATGGAATGATAAGTTTAGTCCTTCTTCCTATCTTTCCATATTTAAAAATACTTCAATAAATCTTTTTTTATATATGTAGCAGCTTATTTTCTGCAAACCTACTCCTACTTGCATTAGTTGGTTAGGTCCCCAGAGGGTGAAATTACAGCTTCCATCAGGTTCTAGATATAATCCTCAAGGGCTAATAGTACTAGTATACCCTATGTCCCTCCCAGGGTATTACCTATTAACATTTAGTCCTGCATATTTGAATTAACTTTTTAAAAGTTTATTTACTAAGATGGTATGGCAAGAACGGTTAGTACAGTACTTCCCCGCTAAAACACACTCTCACAAATGCATACAGATACATGGAAGAGTACCTTCTAACAGTAGATCTTTAATGAGTCATAGATGTGAATACCATATGTGGCCAAAGGATAAACTCACAATTCATAATAACTGGATGTCCTTTCCTGAGACCATAGTTGGCACTCTCCCCTTATGGAAGAGGTCAGGATCCTTGATAGGATTTTATTTCTTGCAAGATTATTTCTCTGAATCCTCATTGGTCTGGGTTTGTTCTCAATGAGTCTTTGGCATATCTCTGCTCTGGACTGGATACGTTGTCTTGTACTGATTCAGTATCTCCAAGATATGGTCCCTAGAGTTAATGAAACTCCTGGGCTCATTGCCACACACTCTACCCCAAACTTATTAACCTCTGGTACAGAGAAGAGATTCTGCCTCTTCCAAATGCTCCTAGGACTGGAGTTCTTTTCTGGTTGATTGGCTCACCGCTGAAATGAGTAACTGGTGAACTTCCTCTGTTATTTAAAATCCTCAGAGGCATGGTCAACTTGTTTGCTTAGTCAATCACACCAGTCCCTTATTGACCCAATCAAAGAGATTCACACCTCATAATGAGATCCCAGGGTATAGCTTGTTCATCACAGCCTCACACTGATTACATTACATTAATTGAGGTGGGAATGTGGAAAACCATCCTTTACATACAAATGGGTCCTTTTCCCTGTCTTTGACATCTGGGGTCCATGCCAAATAGTAGTATTGCTGGTTCAAATAAAATGCACAATTGCCAGACTTTTTGGTATAATGCCAAATTGTGTTCCAGAATGGTTGGACCAATTCCCAGCTCCAATAATAGTGAATTAGTGTGCCTGTCCTCCCACAATCTTGCCAACAATTACCATTTTTCTCCTTTGTTATCATTGCCAGCCTGATAGGTGAGACCTTAGAATTGTTTTAATTTGCATGTCTCTTGTTATTAGTAAACTAGAGAATATTTATTAATTGCTGATAGTTTGCATTTCTTCCTTTGAAAACTATTCATATCCTGTCACTATCTGGTATGGTTATTAATTATTTTATATATCCTATTGCATTGCATTGAATCTTCCATGGAAAATTTAGAAAAAAGGAATGAACAAGAATTGCATGAGATAGGTTAGTGTAGAAGGTTTGAAATCTTTATGGGTAGAGGGAACAATCATGTGGATAATGTTCCAGCTTCAATCAAGTCTTGAAATCTATCATTAAAAAGGCAGAGAATAATATAATACTTTTAAGGAAGATTTTTATACTAAATGGTAAAACTAAAAATAATTTTGGCCACTGACTCATGAATTTTGCTGTCTAAGACACCTCAAAGTTCATTCAATTGAATGCCTTCATGTAACAATTTAAATATAAAGAAAATGAGACCCATAGAAGTTAAATTTCTTGTCTAAAGTTACACCAGTTACACCAATAAGACACAGAGATTTGAACCCAGTTCCTTTCATTGTAAAGCTAATGACTTTTTTAGTGTGCCTAAAAGACAAGCCATTGCTTTCACTGGGAAATTTGGCTTGCTGAAACAACTAGGATTCTGGGATTTGGTGAACAAGAATAAGTTTGATAAGCTCCTATTAAGTTTTTTTAAGGAAATGTATAAACTTTAGTTTCAGCTCCATCCTTTTTCTTCCCATTGGATATAGTGGTGAAAATTGTCAGTAGCTGAGATCAATATGTCTGTTTCTTCTCTCCAGGCTGTCTGGAAGCTTCTTTTATCAAGATACTTCAAACAGGTCTGCCACATTTTTCTAGTCTTTCCTGTCATTTGACTGAGATGGAATATGTATCTCTTGTGGAAATTCAGCCTTTCTATGCAATGAAAATGAAAAATTCCAGATTAGTTGTCTTTTCAGGTGGGATGGGCTCTCACAATGAGACTATAAACCCTAAGAAATAAGGTCTAGACTTTTAGGATCATAGGATCATAGTTCTTGAGTGTATGAGACCTCAGAAACTAATTATTTTATGATTTCTAAAATTTTTGTGTCATGAATCCCTTTGACAATCTATAAAAGCCTATGGACCTTCTCAGAATGTTTTTTAAGTGCATAAAATAAATGCATATGATTCAAAGAAAACCAATTGTATTGAAATAGAATCATCAAATTGTTTTTAAATCAAGTTCACAGAAAAAGATAATTCTTGATCCACTCCAATTTTCTAATTTTACACATATTGAAACTGAAAGCCCATAAATACAGTGATCCTGAAGGAAGGTAACCATACCAATCCCTACAAGAGATAGGAAAATAGTACCATATATTTAGAGTTGGAAGATAGTTTAAAGGTCATCTTGTCCAACAATTCTACATTATCAAATTCATAAATGAGCAAGGAATAATCTATTGATGTATCTTATTGTGTGAAGTACCTTATCTATAAAACATGGAATATGTAAAGTGTATAATAAAGTATAAAGCATCTAACAATAGAAAACATAGCATGTTAGACTAAAAAACTTAGAGATCTTCTAATCCAATCCCTTCACTTTAAAGAAGAGAAAACTTAGGTCTAAGAGAAAACAAGGGACTTGCCCAAACACACAGTTAATTAGTGACAGAGATGCCAAAAAATAGATTTGAATTTTCCATTAAATCTTTTGCTAGGATAGGGAAAATATCAGCACTTTGAAAGGAAACAGCTCCCATCTAGTCATAGTTATAGATTTCTGTAGGATCTCAGCTTAATAAGAATTTCAGAGATTTTGAAGGCATCATTTCAATTTTTTTAAATAATGGCACTCACAATCACCTGGCATTGGTAGAGATTCAATCAGCAGGGATGCTTGTCTACCAGGTCAGTTCCCCAACAATCAATCAACAAATATTTATTATGTGGTAGGTCTTTTGTTACTTGCTGAGATTACAAAGAAAGAAGTGAAACTATCACTTCCCATGAGGAAATTACATTTTACAGAGGGATGTAACATGTTCATAGGTAATTAAATATAGAATACATACAAAATGATAATAAATCAAATAAATAAATATAAGCACATTTGCATATTCACATGTACGTCTGGAGAGTGAGAGAGATAGAAACAAAGGAGAGGGGAGAGAGAGAAACAGAGAGACAGAGAAATGTAAGCGGGAAGAAGAGAGGGAGAAGGGAGAGAGAGAGGAAAGAGGAGGGAGAGAGAGAGAGAACAGTTGCATATTAAATGCTTCTCATGTCTGATACTTCAGGGCCATTGTAACTAGGAAGTACGGGTTGTAGGAAAAGTACTGGAGTGAATATCTAGGCTCAGTGGTTTGAGTGCCGACTCTGATGCTTATAAATTATATGCTCTTGGGCCATTATTTTACCTTTCCAAGTTTCAATTTCCTAATACATTTTTATACAATAGCAAGAGAATAATACTTTTCATACATGTAATTTAGTAGGTTGTTGTTAGAATGAAATGAGTTCATGTAGGTAAGGTTACAGCTAAACTATGTAAATTTGAATCATTAAAATATCTGCTTTAATTTTAATTTTTATTATTGTAAGGAGCCATGGCCCAGGAGACAGGAAGACTCTGTTTCTAACTACTTCTGAGCTCACCCAGTCCAGTCTCACTTCTGGTTGTTTCTGACCTTTAAAAGGAAACAGCAGCCTTTCTCTTGAACTTTTCTAGCTCATTATGCCCCAATCCTGGAGCCCTGGGGATGAAAAAAAAACTTAGGCTTGATTCATTTCTAGATTCTCTCCCAAAATAATTAATATTGTTCCTGATATTAAAGTATTCAATGTATAGAATGGGCCAGATTTAAGAGAGCTATTTATTTCTTCCACCACAAAAGAAATACTTCAAACACAAAATACTCATAAACATGCATTGACAAATACTTAAAACCTGATACAGTAACTTCTCAGTCCTATTATACTACTACCAGGAGATCAGTACTTAAATAATGAAATATCTTGTGGTACTGCTGAACAAGCATTTCACCTGCAAATTGTATTGGCTCTTCAGTGTCTGAGTCATTATTCCCAGGCTGATTATTTTCTGATAAACTGAGGTATGGCTTAGGCTTATTCTCCTGTCAGTTGTCATATTCTCCTCTGTGAACTTTACTCAGATATTATCTCCTTCTGGGAAGCCAGAAACTGGACCTGAGGACTTCCAAGATCTCTAATTCAAAAGGTTGCTGCCAAGGCTAGAACACCCATCTCAGAATTCTGAATCTGCTTTGGAAGAGGCTACTTATGCACTGTGAATCCTGTCCTTGGTAAATTCAGGTGTCACTAATCATCGAAATATATGAATGAACACCATAGCTGTTCATTCATATATTCTTTCCTTCTCTCAATGAAAATCCATGAGGGAATCTTCAAGTGTTCTAACTTGCCCAACAGACTGGAAGAGAGTACAGAAGATGGCAGAGTCACTTTTTAAGTCTTTTGATTGGGCAGTTCTTCCTGTGTCTACTCCTTTTTGATGTGGTCTTCTATCACAGAGACAACGAATCAATAGGAAATTTTTATTGTCTGTGCCCTTTAGCAAGAGACTAAGACACATGTATTATAAGAAGTGGGCAGTGAACTAAGCTTAGCTTGATTCATGCTTCATAGGATGACTCCTCCAGGCTCACACCCAACTGTGCCCTATGAGGTATGTTCCAATGCAATCTTTGCTAAATTATTTTTACATTTATTTTGCCACTAATATGAATCATCCCTAGATTGGAGCTCAACTCAAAAATGAACCATTCATATTTTCTCATAGTCACATCTATTAACTTTTTTTCCGATTTTTAAATTTTTATTAAAGCTTTTTTATTTTCAAAACATATGCATGGATAATTTTTCAACATTGACCCTTACAAAACATTTTGTTCCAAATTTTTCCTGCCTTCCTCCTAACTCCTCCCCTAAGTAATCCAATATATGTTAAACATGTTAAAATATATGTTAAATTCAATATGCATAAACATATTTATACAATTATCTTGTTGCAAAAGAAAAGTCAAATCAAAAAGGGAAAAAAGTGAGAAAGAAAACAAAATGCAAGTAAACAACAACAAAAAGAGTGAGAATGCTATGTTGTGGTACACACTCAGTTCCCACAATCCTCTCTCTGGGTGTAGAATGGCTCTCTTCATCACAAGATCATTGGAACTGGTCTCAATCATCTCATTGTTGGAAAGAGGCATGTCCATCAGAGTTAATCATCATATAATCTTGTTGTTGCCATGTATAATGATCTCCTGGTTCTACTCATTTCACTTAGCATCAATTCCCGTAAGTTTCTCCAGGCCTTTCTAAAATCATCCTGCTGAACGTTTCTTATACAACTATAATATTCTATAACATTCATATACCCTAACTTATTCAGCCATTCTCCAACTGATGGGTGTTCACACAGTTTCCAGTTTCTTGCCACTACACAAAGGGCTGCCACAAACAATTTTGCACACGTGGATTCCTTTCCCTTCTTTATGATCTCTTTGGGATACAAACCCAGTAGAAACACTGCTGTATCAAAGGATATGGAGAGTTTGATAACTCTTTGAGCATAGTTCCAAATTGCTCTCTAGAATGGTTGGATCCATTCACAATTCCACCCACAATGTATTAGTGATCCAGTTTCCCCACATCCCCTGCAGCTTTTGTCATTATCTTTTCCTGTCATCTTAGCCAGTCTGAGAGGTGTGTAGTAGTAAGTCAGAGTTGTCTTAATTTGCATTTCTCTGATCAATGGTGATTTAGAGCATAGCATCAATATGACTAGTCTTGATTTCTTCATCTGAAAATTATCTGTTCATATTCTTTGACCATTTATCAATTGGAGAATGGCTCAAATTCTTATAAATTTGAGTCAATTCTCTATATATTTTAGAAATGATATTACCTTTTTTTAAAAAATGCTGTTCATATGTTGTGTCTATAGCAAAGTTCACAAGATTTTTTTAAAGTGTTTTTTAAAAGTTTTTTCTTATATAAGAATCATTTCTTGATTCTTTTTTGATATAGTATCTCACCCCACCCTCACTCTTACCCTAAAGAACCCTGTGAAAGGAAAAGGAAAAAAAAACAGCTGAATAAATTAGAACATGTGAAATTTTATGCTATATTCCATAGCTATGGTCCATCAATTCTCTGCCAAGAGAGGAAATCATGTTTCATTATCTGACCTCCAGGACCAATATTACCCATTACATTTAAACTGAGTTAAAGTGGATCAGTGAATTTTGTTTTGAGTTTTTGTTTAGTTTAGTTTAATTTTTACTGTCAATTTATACTCTGCTTTTCTAAGGTTATGAATTATAACTTAGCTTCTTATCATTCTAGACAACTCTTTAAGAATATAAGTAGCAAAGAAGAGGATAACCTGCATAGATAGAAGTTTTCTCATCTAACAGTTTCCTCTATCAATGAAATCACAAGTTCAGTTTGTCCTGTAGTTTTTAGATATATCATTCTCTTTAATTTGTTTCCTTTTGTTTCTATCAGTTCATATAGGTCTTTCCATGTTTCTCTGAATTCTCTTTACCTACAATTTCTTATTGCAGAATAATAATCCATTATATTCTTGTGCCATGATTTATTTAGCTATTATCCACTTTATTTACCAGGCACCCATTTTATTTCCAGTTGTGCATGTGGATAATTACTGCAACAGAAATTTACTTCAAATTTGCATCTACTAACAAATTAATTAATTACCAGTTTATTCAGATATTTACCTAGCCTACCTTTACTTCTTTCTTTGATCCTCTTCACTTCTTAACCCTGTCTCCAGAAGACTCAAAGTTGATAAATTAATGAAATAAATATTATTTACTATAGGACTGACGCTACTTATTTTAGTTGTACAGTGAAGGATAGTGGAAGAGACCCTATTAAAGGATTTACCTTTGCTACTACCTGGACAAATAACACTCAGGTTCCTTGCCCATAAGACAAAAGAATTGGGTTAGCTGCCCTCTAAGGTCATAGACCACATTCTATTTGCCTTTGTGTCACAACCTCAACTACATAGAAATCTCATGGAGAAAACTTTCCTTCCAGTTGTCAGGTCCCAGTCAGTAGCCTGCTGAGCAGAGGCAGCCAAGAAGAGCCATCCCCAGATGACTCAGACCCCAGAGGAGCAGTGTTTGACTGGGTGCCCAGGCCTGGCTCCCTGCTCATTATCACGCAGCAGGAAAATGAATTCTGTGAAGATAGGAAGATGGCATTCTGTCTGGGGAGAGACAGCTTTCTCACAAAGAGCAGATTTTGTTGCTATCAATCAGGTAGAAGCTCTGCTGTTTCCCTCTCTACAATAACAGGAGAAAAAATAAACTGGAGGAGATGAAAGGGAAATATATACAAAAGGGCTCAGAGCAGAGATATAGTGGGCAAAAATTTGAGGAAAAACTACATTCTTATATATAGCAGAAATACTGCTTAGGTATATAGCTGAAGAAAAACCTTAATTAGCTGCAATCTTCAGGGTATAGATTGGCACAAGAGGGACTTTAGAACACAGACTGTAGAATGTCAGGACTGGATGGAGACCTTGAAACACAGGACATAGAATATTAGAGGTGGAAGGATTAGACTCATGGCCCTCATGCACAATTACTTGTGTGATATTAAGAGATCCAGAGGAAAAAGCCCCAATTAAATGGGTTGGACTCCCTGGGAGATGGATAGTTAAACATAGCCAAGAGTCATATAAGAGGAAAAAGGCATGAGAAGGTAGTGATGTGCACTATTGGAGGGAGGGTCCATATCACTCAATCATAGATCCATTTACTACATATTGTACAAACATTGCCCCTTGATCAAAATTTTTCAGTGGTTCCTTATTGTTTCCTAAGTAAAAGTCAAACTGCTTTGCCTATTATTTGAGGTGCCTTCTTTTGATCTCACCTTACCCTTTCACCCTCAATCAAAATCATCCTCCTTAGAGAAAGAGAGAAGAAAATGGAGGGGCAGGACAGAAGAGAGAGAGCAGAAATACTAAGGAAAAAGGTAAAAGAAAGGGGATGGGGTGATAGAAAATAAGGTAGTGGGTGGGTGAGTTAAAAAAAAAAAACTACTAAGAGAAGGAGGAAGGTGTGATAGGAGATAATGGAGTGGGTGAGGTGGGTAAAAAAAAAAAACACTAATAAGGACAGGGTGGAAAGGGAGAACTAAGGTATATACAGAGAAGAAAATAGGATAGAAGGAAATACAAAGCTGGTAATTGTAACTGTGAATATGAATGGGATGATTTCTCCCATAAAACAGAAGCAAAAAGGCAGAGTAGATTAAATAACAGAATCCTGAAATATGTTGTTTCCAAGAAACATATTTGACCCAGTGGGAAACATACAAAGTAAAGGTAAAAGGCTGTAACAGTAAAAATTAAATAAAATTATCTTCCTCCACATATTCTATGTGCATTATAGTATAAGCTCCTTCAGTTCAGCAGTTGTTTTTTGTTCCTTTTTGCATTCTTAGCCCTTATCATAATGCTTGACTCATAGTACTTAAAAAATATTGATTGATTAACGATTTCCCATTGAACCAAAAGCAAGATGATGGAGTAGATGAGGGATTAGACTTGCAGTGAGAATAATATCAGTTCAAATTCTGATTTGGATACTTGCTGGCTATGTGACTCTGGATAATTCACTTAAGTCCATCTGGGTCCCCATTTCTTCATTTGCAAAATGGTGGTGTTGAATTTGACAGCTTCTAAGGTCTCTTGGGTCTCTGAATTTTAAAATTGCTTGATCCTATAAAACTGCTTATTATATCCAGTACTTTCCATGTATTTTTTCCACCTTATGCTTTTGCTTATGTTATTCTCCACACTTGAAACCTTTTATATCCTTCCCTTTGTATTCCTACTCAGTCATTAAGGTTTCTTGGAAGCAGAGACTGTCCCATAAAGTTTGTGAATAACTGTACTCAGATTTGGCCCTGCCAGAGAAATGTATACTGAAGGTTAGAAGTGAGTCTGAGATAATATTTGACAGTCCTTGTCACTGAACTACTATAATCTGGGAGCATGGGGAGCTTCAGATCTGTACAATGTTCATGCCCCCCTCTTTCATATTTCCAAGTGAAAATACTCTATACCTATCATTCAGGTAAGAATTTAGGGATTGAACAGAACTATTTCCAAAGACCTCTGTAAAATGAGGTAGTTGTACCAGAAGGCAAATGGGTTCTCTACCTCCTCCAAATTTGTGATCCTTTGGTTTACCAGCACAGATGTGAATAAAACCCTCAATTATGACTGGAATATAGTGGGGGACGGTGACTCACTTTTTGGTTAAATACTCAAATGTCTTCCTTGATTCCACATTGCTTACAAAAATACAGTTCGAACTTTCCTTCCTGAATCTAAGACTCCCTTTAATCGGGTACCACCTTCTATTTTCTGCCTTTCTCATATGATTCTTCTCTATATTCCTCTCCAGGCAAAATGGACTGACCATCACCTCCCTCCCTTGAAGGCCTAACACACTTTTTGTTCATATTGATTCTATACCAGGAATATTCTTCTTCCAACCCAATTGACTTTTTATTTTATGGAAAAAATTCGATACCTTTTCATCCTTTAAAGACCAATTAAAATGCCACTTCCTCCAAACAATCTTTCCTGATTCTGCCTCTGAATAATGACCTTCACTTTCTACCTAAAATAGCCTTAGTTTTACACCTCTTTAAAATATTAGCTTTGTAGTTTAATGTTTTCTAATTATGTGTGTTACCATATAACCCACCCTTCCCCAATATCGAGCTGCAAATTCTATATGGGCAAGAATTTTGTCTCATCTAGACTCCATAACCTCTCCTAGTGCAGTACTCTGCACATAGCAGATACTTAATATATTCATTAAATTGGGTTGTTGGAGCACTGGCACTAAAAGAGGGGGAGCCAGACTATGAACAACCAGGTTACCTAAAAGCTGGCAGGTTATTCAAATGCTTATCCTACTCTGGATGTGATTAACTGTGATCCACACTTTCCAACTCCTCACCATTTTCTGCACCAAATGGACACATGAGTAATTTCCCATTAACAGCTTTGGGAGAGATTTTTTTAAACCATGATCTGTAAAATTAGATGTGTCTCCTGTAGCAATTACCAGTGAAAAGAGGAAGGAATGATTGGAATACAACCTGGAAGAGCTGTATGCATCTCACTCACTTGCAGGGAGTTGGCCCCAACCGAGACACAGTTGTTTCCAGGGATGCTCAAGAGGAAAATTAGAGGGTATATAAAGCATTAAACTTAGGGAATGAAACAATTTTATTTAGTCAGACCTTCCAAGGTAAGAAAATCCATATAGCTGAAATGGGGGCTGCTTAAATAAAGTTGGCTGACTTAAAGATCCCAACTCCATTATTAGAAATGGTGAGGGGAATTCAGAAGTAGAATGGACAGCTTCAGGAGAAGCCTATCACCAAAAGTTGTCAAGCAAAGACTGAATGGATATGTTGCAGGGCAGGACTTCTTTGTTTTTTTGACATCCTGACTCCTTTTCACAGTCGGGCAAGCCCTTTGATAATACTTTCTCAGAACCATATTTTTAAATGCTTAAAGAAAAACACCTAGGATTACAAAGGAAACCAAAGTCTAATAAAAAAAGGAAAACTTATTTTTTTCTCATTCAAGTACAGAAACTCTCTGAATTATTTATCCATGGACACCTAAAGGGGTTAAAGAACCTCTGTTGTATGTGGAATTTTCTGTTCAAGTAAGAACTGAAGATTGGAGGACACTAGATGATTTCTGAAACCTCTTCCAACTTGGAGATACTAAGAATTGAGTGATATAGGTCATATTCAACTTCGATATGTCAAAGCAAAAACTGGAACCTGGTTCTTCTGTCTCCAAAACCCAAAGCTCTTTTTATAACTTCCCCACCCATGCAAGTTTTTTTTAAATACAGATTTGCTTCTTTACTTCATTTTAATTTAATATTTATGCCCTTGAAGTAAATTTTCCATATTTAAAAAAATATTTCATTTTCCCATAAAACTATTTTTGTATTTTGAGTTCCAAATTCTCACCCTCCTTTTCTATCTTTTCTTCTCCCTGAGATAGTAAGCAATCTGATATAGGTTATACATGTTTAATATTGTAAAACATACATCAGTTGGAAAATGGCTGAATAAATTATGGTATATGATTGTTATAGGATATTATTATTCTATAAGAAATAATCAGCAAGCTGATTTCAGAGAGACCTGGAAAGACTTACATGAACTGATGCTAAATGAAATGAGATTGTTGTACATGTCAACAACAAGATTATACGATGATCATTTCTGATGGTTCAACAATCAATGAGATAATTCAGACCTGTTCCAATGACCTTGTGATGAAGACAACCATCTACACCCAGAGAGAGAACTATGGGAACTGAGTGTGGACAACAATAAAGCATTTTCACTCTTTTTGTGGTTGTTTGCTTCCATTTTATTTTATTTTTCACTTTTTTCTTTTTGATTTGATTTTTCTTGGGCAACAAGATAATTGTATAAATATGTATGCATATATTGGATTTAATATATATTTTACCCTATTTAACATATATTGAATTACTTTCTATCTAGAGGAGGGGGGAATTGGAACACAAGATTTTACAAGGGTTAATGTTGAAAAATTATCCATGCATAGCTTTTGAAAATTAAAAAGTTTTAATAAAAAATAATGTAACATATTTCCATATGAGACATTTTGCAGAATAAAACTTGAACCAATTTTTTTTTTAAAGTGAAAAACAGTATGTTTGTTTGCTTTCCAGACTCCATCAGTTCTTTCTCTGGAGGTAAATAGCATTTTTCATCATGAGTCCTTTGGGATTGTTGTAGATAATTATGTTGCTGAAAATAGCTATGATTCACAATTATTTATTGTACAATATTGTTATAACTATGTACAATGTTATCCTCGTTCTGCTCACTTCACTTTGCAATAGTTGTTGTGAGTCTTTCCAGGTTTTTCTGAAATCATTCTATTTACTCATCATTTCTTACAGAACAATAGTATTCCATTCAGTTATATACCACAACTTGTTAAGCCATTCCCCAATTGATGAGCATCCTCTCCATTTCCAATACTTTCCTACTATACAAAGAGCTGCTATAAATATTTGTGTACAAATGAATCTTTTTTAAAAAGTTCTTTGGGATACAAATCTAGTAGCAATATTGTTGAATCAAAGGGCATGTACCATTTTATAGCTTTGGGCATAGTTCCAAATTGTTTTTCAGAATGGTTGAATCAATTTACAACTCCACCAAGAGTGCACCAAGAGTACATTAATGTTCCAATTTTTTTCACATCTTCTCCAACATTTATCGTTTTTTTATTTTATTTTAAAACACACACACATACACATACACATCCATACATGCATATATATGCATGAGAGAGAGAGAGAGATTCACATTTAATTATTAGGGGTATTTGGGAGATTTAGGTATGTCTATGTGAATGTTCTACTCTAAAATCATGGAATTATAGGATTTAAAGATATAGAAGCCCTCAAGATAATCTAGTCCAATCAACCACTTTGTGTTATATATTAGTAAACTGAGTCTCAGAGAGGGGAAGTATAAGGCCTAAAATCACACAGTTATATAGCATCAAAATCTGGACATGAATCCAGTTATGATTTCTGTCTATTCTGGAATATTATTGATGAGTGATCTCACAGCGTATTATATAGAACACTGATTCTTGCATCAGAAGATTTAGGTTCTAGTTGCAGGTTTGCCACTTGGTAACCATGTGACCTTGAGCAGTTCATTTTGCCTCTAGACTTCAGTTTCTGTTTTTGTTTTGTTTTGTTTTTTTTTATTCATAGATATGCAAAGGATCCTTGAATTTGTCAGTACAAGGTATTCCCAATGTAGGGAATTTCTTCACTAACCCAGATGGCAACATATCTAATTGAATTAGTAGAAAAGTCTCAGAGACAAATGAAACATATAGAAGCAAAGGAAATTTCTCAATGGCAAACAGATAGCAAAACCCAGAAGTAGTATTTGAACCCAGGTATTATTCATGCCAAGCCCAGCTCTATCTACAGTATCATGCTGCCCTTGTTAAACTTTAAAATAATAAGAATATACAATGTTATTTTAATAATCTTTGCCCTCTCTTTCTGATTATATTAGGAGTCAGAACTATCTTGTTTTGTTCTTTTTTGTTCCTCACTACCCTTCCTCCTCCAAGAATCTTTGAATCTTTGGACAAATTTCTTAATCTCTCCCTAGCCTTAATTTTTTTCCTCTGTAAAATGAAGGGGCTCAAAGTAGATGACCTTTAAAGTCCCCTCCTGCTCTGACATTCAATGATTATGACAGAATTGGACTATTTTCATCATCAGTTCATTCCAACTCTAATATACTTTGATTGTATGAGCTATCTATGCTACATATACAAAGGGGGCTAGTTAAAGACTCAGCAACCTGGTGTTCTTATAATTAAAATCTTGTCCTTAATATTGCCCAGCTCTAGCATTTTGCATAAATAATTTTCATCTACAAATTTATATCAGCCAAGAATTAATTGAAAAACACATCTGTCATCCTAGTGTCTGAACTCCTAAAGTAGCTGAATAAATCTCCAATCTCTTCAGAAACAGTTTACCCAAATGGGAAAAGGAGAGAAAGAGAGAGAGAGACAGAGAGACAGAGACAGAGAGACAGAGAGAGGGACAGAGACAGAGAGACAGAGAGAGGGACAGAGACAGAGAGACACAGAGAAAGAGAGAGAGAGAGAGAGAAGAAAGAAAGAAAGAAAGAAAGAAAGAAAGAAAGAAGAAGAAGGAAGGAAGGAAGGAAGGAAGGAAGGAAGGAAGGAAGGAAGGAAAAAGGAAGGAAGGAAAGAAGGCAAGAAGGAAAGAAAGGAAGGAAGGAAGGAAAAAAAGGAAGGAAGGAAAGAAGGCAAGAAGGAAAGAAAGGAAGGAAGGAAGAAAAAAGGAAGGAAGAAGAAAGAAAGAAAAGAAAGAAAGAAAGAAAGAAAGAAGGAAAGAAAGAAAAGAAAGAAAGAAAGAAGAAAGGAAGGAAAGAAAGAAGAAAAGAAAGAAAGAAAGAAAGAAAGAAAGAAAGAAGGAAGGAAGAAAGAAAGAAAAAAGGAAGGAAGAAAGAAAGAAAGAAAGAAAGAAGGAAGGAAGAAGGAAAGAAAGAAAAGAAAGAAAGAAAGAAAGAAAGAAAGAAAGAAAGAAAGAAAGAAAAAAAGAAAGAAAAAAGGAAGGAAGGAAGAAAGAAAGAAGAAAGAAGGAAGGAAGAAGGAAAGAAAGAAAAGAAAGAAAGAAAGAAAGAAAGAAAGAAAGAAAAAGAAAGAAAGAAAGAAAGAAAGAAAGAAAGAAAGAAGAAAGAAAGAAAGAAGGAAGGAAAGAAAGGAAGGAAGGAAGGAAGGAAAGAAGGAAAGAAAGAGAAAGGAAGGAAGAAGGAAGGAAGAAAGAGAGAAAAAAGGAAGGGAGGGAGGAAGGGAAGGAGGGAAGAAGAGAGGAAGGAGAAGAAAAAAAGAAAGGAAGAGAAAAGGAAAGAATAAAGGAATGCAGGAAAGAAAAAAGGAAGAGAGGAAAGAAAGGAGAGAGAGAAGAAAGGAAGGGAGTGGGAGAAGAGAGGAGAGAAAGGGAAAGGAATGAAAAAGAAGGAAAGAAAGAGAAAAGGAGAAAAAAGAAAAAAGGAAGGAAAGAGATAAAAGAGGAGGAGGAGGAGGAGCAAGAGAAGGAAGAGGAGGAGGAAAAAGAGAAGGAGAAAGAGGAGGAGAAAAAGAGGAGAAAGAGGAGAAGGAGGAGAAGAGAAGAAAGAGAAGAGAAGAGAAGAGAAGAGAAGAGAAGAGAAGAGAAGAGAAGAGAAGAGAAGAGAAGAGAAGAGAAGAGAAGAGAAGAGAAGAGAAGGCAAGAGAAAAGAAGAGAAGGGAAGAGAAGAGAGCCAGCCTTGGGCCACTTAATCCAGCTCAGTTCTGCAACCAATAATTTGTTGTACAACTAGGTCAAATAAATTCTCTTCTCTGGGCTCTGCTCTCTGCTCCCCTCCCCCATCCGACTATAATAAATACAACTATAAAATGAAGAAATTGGACTAGATGGTTTTTAAACTTCTTTCCAGCTTAGAAATTGTATATTCTAAAGGAACTCCCAACTCTGACATTCAATTACTCTCTGACATTTCGGAGTAAAAGGCTTCTGTGTTTCTCTTTTGCATTAAATTGTAGGTGTTGGATCATTTGTCCCCATTACCACAATTCTCTCCATCAAGTGTCCAGATCCCTAGTGACATCCCCCAGCAGAGACATAAGTGTGTTTAGTATCAGGGATAGTTCTCCAGCTTTTTTTTCCTGCGCCCGGATACAAAGAAAGTTGATTATGATGAAGGATGGGGATAAGGGGATTAGAGGAAAGGAAAGAAGAATCATATATATTCTCGGATAATTTTTTATTACAGAATTGTTCATTTACTCAGAAATAACTTATGCTATTTACAAAATATTTTTTCCTAGTCATTAAAGTCTATCTCTGAAGGACTGTTTATAGGGACTATTTTAAAAGTTCAGGCCTACATTTTAATATTTCTTCACAAACTATTTCATTCATAGAGATATAAAGGGCTGAAAAGGACCTTAGATCTTACCTAGTCTGATCTAATATCCTAATTTTACCAATAAAAGCACTAAAGATTTGCTCTTAAATCACATAGCAAAATCATGGAAGAATTTTGAATAGACTTTGTCTCCTAAGATCCAACTCAGTGAATCTGTTTGTGTACTAAGTACCCTACTTACATTTCAGTGTGCTCCATGGTTAATTCTAAAATTGTATTGCTATAACATTTCTAGGTCTACACCAACCCCATTAGTCAGTCCATTCCCATCATGTGGAAGATAGGATCCTTTTCCAAATGACAACCATTATTTTCTCTTATTTACCTTCCTCCTCTAGATCTGGGAGAAGCTAATTCCTTCTCACCCACTAGATCCCTGGCAATCTGAAACTCCTGCTGTCTTCTAGAACAACTATAGAGGAGAACAAAGGAGAAAAATTCCACAGTAGAATATAAGGAAATGCCTTGACTTAAATTAAATGCCCCTTGGACATGTTTATATGTCCAATCCTGGTTACTAATACCTAGGGGCTGAGTATCTCCCAGCAGAGATGTCCTACCTGAACCATGTGTAGTTGAGATGAAGCAGGTCGCCAATGTCTGCCATACCATTCCCATTCTTTGGTTTTCCTGAAGTTTAAAACCATTGTTAATAGGTGATACTGATCCCAGATATTTGTCTCTATCTCCCCATTTTACTGCTCTAGGAAAGTTTTTACTAGGATCCAAATCAGGCAAAGGCATCCCCTACATACTAACTTTGTCCTAGGTGAGTTTCATCTGAGTAAGAGAGGTTGCTTCATGGGAAATATGATGAAATCAGAATAATTGGACTATTCATAAGCTTGGCTTTGTGGTTAGAGCAGAAGGATATGATTATATATATGTGTATATATATATATATATATATATATATATATATATATATATATTCATATTAACTTTGGGCTATCCTACTTCCCTTAATATTTATGCCTAATAATTACAAGCACTCTAAGGGACATGAATATCATGTCCTCAGAGACATAGTGCCAAGAAATCAGATTAATTTTGCTGTAAGTCTTATTTGATTACAAAATTAAATCTTGTATATTATTACAAGTCCTCATACTTCCTGGCTTATGGAACATAGTTGAATGTTCATAGTTTTTTTTTTTTTTTTTATTAGAGAAAATACTTTGTAGAAAGAGATGAAGGAAAGGCTGGAAAATATGGTTTTATGCCTAGATTAGAAGAAGTGCTATTTAGTTGAAAGGATACTGTACTGGGATAATATAAACTCACTTCAAGTAGGGATTGTTTCATTCCTTGTACTTTCATTCTCAGCATCTATACAGTATGTATAAGGTACATAGTAGGTACTTCATCAATGATTGTTGATTGATTGCTAAATGTAAAGGGCTGAAACTCTTGAGGTCATACACTGAGGTTCAGATGAGCAAGCACTTAAGGCTAATTACCAATTGGACAATACTCTATTAGCATTTGTTTGGAAAATGGCCTACCCCACCATTCTGTGCTGGCTCTATCAGTTGGTATAAAGGGAGATGGGAGGAGGGAAAAAGGACGGAGTACAACAAGCAAGAGTGACTCCTGGCAGTAGAAGAAAGAGGAGATTCCTGTGTCCACATGCTCTCCTCTCCCTTCGATAAAGAATAAAAATCAGGGACTTTTGCTTATCCTGACTCCAGCTGATTTTAATGTATCCAGGGTGCTAACATGGTCATCACAGTCAAGAGACATTGGATTGCCTGAAAGGTCCCTTCCATCTCAACTAAGGTATATTGTAATATTATTGTTATTATTTGTCCTTTGATCTTAGAAAGGACATCTAAATGATGTTACCAGCCTCACTTTCTCCTGCAGAGCCATCTGGATCCAGTGGCAATATAGAGATCAGAATAAATAGTGATAGCCTAGTATGCAGTGGAGTTTCTTGGCCTTTTTAAGTTAAGGTCTTTAACAGGTCTCATTTTGAGACAATGTCCAATCATTGATTAAGGCTAGGTAAGAAATGAGTCAGAGAATGAACTCTTTTACCAAGAAAGATAAAAGACAGGCAGAGGGGGACAGGAGAGAGGGAGGGAGGGAGAGGGAGAGGGAAGAGGAGGAGGAAGAGCAGGAGCAGGAGAAGGAGCAGGAGGAGAAGGAGCAGGAGAAGGAAGAGAAGGAGGAAGAGGAGAAGAAAGAAAGAAAGAAAGAAAGAAAGAAAGAAAGAAAGAAAGAAAGAAAGAAGAAAGAAAGAAAGAAAGAAAGAAAGAAAGAAAGAAAAAATGAAAGAAGGAAAGAAGAAAGAAAGAAAGGAGGAAGAAAGAAGGAAAGAAGGAAGGAAGGAAGAAAGAAGGAAGGAAAGAAGGAAACAAAGAAGGAAAGAAAGAAAGAAAGGAAGGAAGGAAGGAAAGAAGGAAAGGAAGGAAGGAAGGAAGGAAAGAAGGAAGGAAAGAAAGAAAAAAGAAAGAAGAAAGAAAGAAAAAAGAAAGGAAGGAAGGAAGGAAGGAAAGAAGGAAAGAAGGAAAGGAAGGAAGGAAGGAAGGAAGGAAGGAAGGAAGGAAGGAAGGAGGAAGGAAGGAAGGAAGGAAGGAAAGAAGGAAAGGAAGGAAGGAAGGAAAGAAAGGAAGAAGGAAAGAAAAAAAAGAAAGAAAGAAAGAAAGAAAAAAGAAAGAAAGAAGAAAGAAAAAAGAAAGAAAGAAAGAAAGAAAAGAAAGAAGAAAGAAAGAAAGAAAGAAAAAAGAAAGAAAGAAAGAAAGAAAGAAAGAAGAAGGAAAGAAAGAAAGAAAAAAGAAAGAAGGAAAGAAAGAAAGAAAGAAAGGAAGGAAGGAAGGAAGAAGGAAGGAAGAAGGAAAGGAAGGAAGGAAGGAAGGAAAGAAAGAAAAAAGAAATAAGAAGGAAGAAAGAAAGGAAGGAAGGAAGGAAGGAAGGAAGGAAGGAAGGAAGGAAGGAAGGAAGGAAGGAAAGAAAAAAGAAATAAGAAGGAAAGAAAGAAAGAAAAAAGAAAGAAAGAAAGAAAGAAAGAAAAAAAGGAAGGAAGGAAGGAAGGAAGGAAGGAAGGAAGGAAGGAAGGAAGGAAAGAAGGAAAGGAAGGAAGGAAGGAAAGAAGGAAGGAAGGAAAGAAAGAAAAAAGGAAGGAAGGAAGGAAGGAAGGAAGGAAGGAAGGAAGGAAGGAAGGAAGGAAGGAAGGAAAGAAACAGAGAAACAGAGAGAGACCGAGAAGGGACAAAGAGAGACAGAGAGAGACAAAGAGACATAGAGAGAAAGGAGGGGAAGATGCTCGGGTTTCTGGTCAACAGAAACAAATATTATTTATATTCACTCTGAGACAATCAGAGACAAAAGATGACTATGACTAAGTGAGGCTTGGTTTAGAATGTATATTGTTGGTCAATCAATGAGAGTCGGAGAAATTTGGGCTTAATGCATGTTCCTAGACCATAGGCTATAAACCCCAAAGTATCTTGCTAGGTTTCAGTGAACAAAATTTATATTCCTTTGGACAGAACACTTCAGGTGAGAGTATAATATATTATGTAGGAAGGAAAGGAAAGAAGAAAGAAAAGGGAAGACAAGAAAAGAAAAGAAAACCAAGAAAGGAAAGGAAAAGAAAAGGATCTGTGCTGTCCAACTTCACAGTCCCAGTTAGTTCCCCGCTGGCAAGCAGCTCTTAGTCCTATTCTCAGAGGTCGTTGTTGGTCTTTCATTATCAAAGAGGACCATGACATCAGGGAGGCGATGCCGTGATTTTCAAATGAAGTGGATTGAAGTGAGGGAGGGCTGTGCAAAGTCACAACCCTCAGCAACATATATACTAAGATAGGAATAATGTGGAGAATATTAGCATGATCCCTGTGCAAGGATGACAAGCAAATTTGTGAAGCATTCCATATAATGTTATGTAATGAAACAAAAAACATGGAGTTTAAGGACAATAGGGTTCGAATCCTGTTTTTTCTACTAACTAGCCATGGGACTTTGGGAAGGTTATTTCCTGTCTTTAACCCTCAATTTGAGGGGTAGACAAAATAATCTCTAAAGTTTCCATCACCTTTAATATTCTGTCCAATTTGATCCTGTCAAATCCAGGCCAACAAACACTTATAAACCATCTTATATATGTTAAAACAAACAAACAAACAAAACAAAACAAAACAAAAAACAAAAACAAACCCTAAACACAATAATTTACTCAAGGTGCTTATTAAATTTTATGGGTACAGGAGTGAGAGTGAGAATTCAACATATTTACCAATAAGTATACATATGATAATTTGGAGAAAGCTATAGCACTGGCAGCTGGTGAAATAATGTCCAGAAGATGTACATTTTAGCCTTAAAGGAAACTTAGTTTTTAGAGATGAAGAGCATTTTTAACATATAGGGGGGTAGGTCTATGGCAATGCTGGAGAATATTTTTTCTTGCCAAGCATCATTTGAATAGTTATAAAATCATTCATGGGCCATACAAAATTACCAACCTATAGAACATGAGCAGTGGGAGATTGTTGTAACTAGCTTTCAGTTCATCATCACCTGTGGTTGCCTTAGCAAATGATTTCACAGGACTTTTACAGCCCACAGCCAGATGTTATCCACCCCTGGTCTATGGAAAGCATATGTATGTGTCTGAAAAATGGAATATTATTTCAGGGAAAAACCAGAAAGCCTATGTGTTTGGAATATAGAATGTGTAAAGGAAAGTAATCTAAAATGATCATGGAAAAATCAAAATATGAAAGGTTTCAGATATAAAGCTAAAGACTCTCTTTTTTTTTTTTTCCATCCTAGAGGTAATAGGGAGCTATTCTAAGCCTTTGACCAGTGAAAGAGTTAAACATGTTTTATGGAAATCATTTCAGTGGTCACACAGAGGATGAATTGCAAATGGGATGGACTGGAAATCAGATGTCTTATAAAGATTCTACTGAAGTAATCCAGGCCAGAGGTGATACATCTCTGTTTTAAACACATTAAGTTCCTTGTGATAAAAAAAAATACTATTGTTCCTTGGTGTGTCTATAAAACAAATAGATTTTGACATAACTGTAATGGAATTACTTGTCACCACCTGGAATATAACAAAGTTTTAGTTGCTATACTTTTAAAATATCTAATAAAGTTAAAGAAGATTCACAAAAGATAGAATAAGCATTTATCAAGCTCCTACTATGTGTCAGGCATTGCTCTAAGGAGATACAAATCCAAGCAAGATAGACATGTTCTGCCCTCAGAAAGCTTACATTTTAATAAAGGAAGACAAAAAAAAAAAAAAAAAGGAAAAATGGGAAGGGAGAGGGTCATGGTTTAGAGCTGGTGCCTGGGAAATGATAAGAATGAATGAGTTTGGCCTGGGATCTGCTCGCTATGAGAACAGACTCAAAAACTGGGCCTTGTCAAGTCGCTAAAAGACAAAGCCTGAGAGAAAAGAGAATTGAAGTCCAGAGAGGAAGCTCTGAAGTATTATGGTATGAGGACTAAACTTGAATTGAAAGATCTGAGTTCTAACTGTTGCTTTCTCACTAAAAGATGTATGACTTTGGACAAGTCACTTCTACTCTCTAAGGTAAAAATTTTCTCCTCCTATAAAATGTGGATGTTGTGTCAGATGATCTCTAAATTCCTAGAACTTACATATTTAAAAGTTTGTACAGTGCTTTACAAATATTTCATTTTATTCTCATTGTTATTTTGTTCTTATTCTTATTTTATTATTTTTATTATATATTATATTATTACATTATTTATTATATTATATTATTCTTATTCTTATTTTATGTTATTATATTAATTTTATTATATTATTATAATATATTATATTATATATTATTATATTTATTTTATTATATTATTATAATATATTACATTATATATTATTAATATTATTATATTATATTATTCTTGTTATTATTCTCATTTTATAGATGAGAAAATAAACAGAGAGATTGAGTGACTTGCTTAGGATCAAACAGCTAGTAAATCTGAGGGGAGATTTAAACTGAATCTTCCTGACTTCATGTTCAGCAGTTTAATCACTATTCCCCCTCTATTGTTGTGGTTCAGAAATTTTCAGTAAGGCCCAACTCTTTGGGACCCCATTTGTGGGCATGGGAAGCAGGAGGAGTCTCTTAGCCAATTAAGAGCAGAGTGCTGAGGAGCTCAACTTCAGAGAGATTGAGAGCTATGGTTGGTTTTGTCCAGGCTCATATTTTTTCCTTCATATTTTAAAATGCCAGTTACCTTAGGAGTTTAAAAATAATGGGTACTATTCTAGACTTGACTTGAGAAAAGCTAGGCTCACATTATGTCTCTGATATTTACTAATTCTGTGACCAATCCTATAATGATCTTGGTTTCTTCTTCTATAAGGGAGCATATTAATACTTAGTCAATTCAATTAAACACAAATTTATTTAAGTATCTAACTGGCAAATTGTTTTCTTGGCAAAGATACTAAATGATTTGCCATTATTGTCTCTAGCTCATTTTACAAATGAAGAAACTGAGTCAAAGACTTAAGAGCCTTGCCCAAGTCACACAGTTAATAAAGTCTGAAACTACATTTGAACTGATCAAGATGAGTTTTTCTGACTCCAGGCTCAGCACTTTATATACAGTAACCTCTAGCTGCCTCTAAAGTAACTTCAATTTATGATATCCTTTACTCTAAAGGTTCTTCCAATGTATCATGTATGATGAGTGATACTGTAAAGTATCTAATTATAAAATATCAAATACATGCTAGTTAGTATTTTCTTTCCTCAGAATATTTCACAAGTCTTAGTTTTTAATCAAGTTGGCATTTATTTTATTTTATTTTTTAGGTTATACATATACATTTGTTTTTTATATATTTCCATATGAGTTATGTTGGGAAAAAAAATCAGAACAAAAAGGAAAAATCATGAGAGAAACAAAAAAGAAGAAAAAAGGTGAAAATAGTATGCTTTGATCTGCATCCAGTTTCCATAGTTCTCTCTCTGAATGCAGATGGTATTTTCCTTACAACATTTATTGGAATTGCTTTGGATTACTGAGAAGAGCCAAGTCTATCATATTTGATCATCACACATTCTTGTTGTTGCTGTGTACAATGTTTTCCTAGTTCTACTTGCTTCACTCAACATCAGTTTATGTAAATCTTTCCAGGCTTTTCTACGATCAGCTTGTTCAACATTTCCATGATTTTTATATACATATGTGTGTATATATATATATATATGTAATATTTGATTGCTTTTTATACCATTGCTTATTCAACCATTCTCCAATTGATGGGCATCCACTCATTTTCCAAACCTTTGCCACCACAAAAAGAACTGCTACAAACAATTTTGCACATGTGGATCCTTTCCTCTCTTTTATAATTTATTTGAGACATAGACTCAATAATGGTATTGCTGGGTCAAAGAGTATACCCAGTTTTGTAGCCTTTTATGCATAGCTCCAAATGACTCTCCAGAATAGTTGGAACAGTTCACAACTCCACCAAGATTGCATTAGTGTCCCACTTTTCCTACATCCTGCCAACATTTATCATTATCTTTTCCTGTCATCTTAGTCTGATAGGTGTGAGGTGATATCTTATAGCTTTTATTTTTTTACATTTTCAGCTTGACATTCTTAAAGTGATCCTTTTTGTATTTCTCCATGATGTTATTTTTAACATGGTTTTAAAAAATAAGTTAATTGAAGAGTTCCCCACAGTTACATTTGCCCTTTTTAATCAGCTCCATTTATTTTTTTATCTTCAAGTCAATAAGCTGTGATTTTTCAGTAGAATTTTATTCCCAAGGGTCTGCCATCTCCATTGAGCTATTTTAATACTTTTTAGCATCTCAGGTTGTAGGATGCTGATGTTTCTTACTCTGGGCTTTTGGAAATTTAACCAAAGGATGAATGTCAAATTTTTCTGAAAGAACCAGCTTCATTTGATTGGCCAAGAGTCTTCATTACCAAATGTAATTGTAGGGGAGTCCTATGGTCTATAAAGAGATGAACTCCTTCCCTCTGTGGGCATCAAAGCAACTAGGATGGCCTCTCCCTGGAAAGCAGAGGGCTAGGGTGAATATGAGGGGCAGAAATGGAAGACTCTTAGCTAATTAAGATGAATGCTGAGGAGCTCAACTTCAAAGAAACCTAGAGCTATGGTTGACTTTATTTGCCAAGGCTCATTTCTTTTTCCTGCCTATTCTAAAATATCAGCTTATAAGGATTATCTTAGGAGTTTTAAAATATTAATATATAATAATCTTAGATTTCAATAGTGCTTTTTACTCTAAAGGACTTTCAAACTATTTTATAGGCTAGCATTTGCAGTTAGGTCCACTTTGTCTTCATTTGTGAGGAGTGAATTGGTTCTTGTAGAAGTCTGAAACAGGAAAGTGTTTATTAATGTGCTGTTGTTTCAAATCAATGACTGGATTTATTGGGCAGCCTTGGAATTTTCAGAAACTGGGAAGGAGATCTCCCCTGATCTTTTGCAGCATGAAATAATGGACATTGTCTAGACTTAGCTTGGGGAAAGCCTGTGGTATTTACTAATTATGTGGCCATGCTAAAGTCTTATAAAAGTCTTATTTTCATCATCTGTGAGAAGGGAATATTAATACTTTGTCAATTCAATTAAATTCACATTTATTAAGTATAGACACTATATTCTAGGAACTGTGCTAAGTACTGGGGGATTTGGAGGCATTTGGGGAATGGAGGAGTGGGGAGGTAGGCAAGGACATAGTCTCTGCCTTTATGAATCTTACATTCTATTGGGAAAATTTTGTATATATATATATATGTATGTATATGTATATTTGTAAGTAAATACAAAATACAAAATGTCCCAAAAATCTTGGTTCATTTTTAAGTTTTATAGCTCAAAAAAACTTACATTCTAATGAAAGAGGATAACACGTGAAGGGAATTTGGAAAGGGAGAAGGGTTATGGTTTAAAGCAGATAGCAAGGATAGCTTTAATAATTTAAAACTGCACTAAGACTTTTGGGATTACCTGTATATGACAAATAAATGCCAAATAATTTCAGGGAGAAAAAGAAACAACTCAATGAATTAGGTTATGACAAGTTTTAAATTCTAAACAGAAGAATTTGTGTTGAATCCTAGAGGCAATTGGGAGTTTTGAACCAGAGTAATATGACTTGTGTTTCAGGAATATCAGCTTTGATGAATAGGAAAGTGAAGAGATCAGCTACATGGAAAACAATTACATTGCATTAGTCTATCATACATACAGTAGGGAGAAAAGTAGGGGAAAAGATTAGAATCTTTAATCAAGATAATGAGAGCCTCAACTAAGATGGCAGGCAACAATGTGAATGGAGAGAAAGCAGTTAGGAGAAATCTTGTCAAGGTAGAATCGATAAGACTTGGTAACCAATTGGATGTGGGGACTAAGTGAGACTAAAAAATTCAGGATCGATCTTGGATGAATGGAAGGATCATGGTGCCAAAAACAGAAACAGAAGCATGGATTGGTCCAGAAGGGGAAGATTTAGAAAGAAAGATAATGAGTTCTGTTTTGTACATATTGAACCCTATGTGCTTATGGGTCATTTAAGTGGAGATGTCCAGCAGGCAGCTAGTAATGCAACTGACAAGAGAGATAGCCTTTTAAGATTATTGTGAGCAATTTATTTTGTCAACCATAGAAAAATGTGAGTTATTATTTTTATCCCTAGACTCTTGACATTTGTATTTATCAACTGAGTTTTCACAGTCCAACATTTGTGACTTTAAGAGTGGTTACAAAGAATTTTCTTGAGAGAGTCACAGAACCACAAAATATCAGTTTTGGAAAGAAAATCAGTGGCCAAGTAGTCCAACTTTTACCTGAAAAGTAAATCTGCCCTACAATATGCCCAAGCAGCTATTGCTTGAAGATTCAATAAGAAAGAATTCATTACTTTCTGAGGTGTCCCTTCCACTTTTGGGGAATTTTGGTTTTGTTTTCCCATAGTACCAAATCAAAATTTGTTGGTTTGTAACTTCCACCTACTGCTTCCCATTCTACTCTCTGGGACTAAGCACAATAAATCTAACCCAACAGATTAGATTTTTTTTTCATTGCTGGAACAGAATTTAGAGATCAACTACACCATCCCTTATTTTATTGTTTTTGTTTAGTCATTTTTAGTCAAGATCTACTCTCATGACCCCATTTGGGATTTTCTTGGCAAAGATGTGGTCCATTTTCTTCTCCAGTTCATTTTACAGATGAAGTAAACAGCGTAAAATGACTTCCTCAGGGAAACACAACACATATGTTTCTTTGGCTAAATTTGAACTCACACTTACCATTCTGTGTACTATACTATCACCTCACTTTCCCTATCCCCTTATTTTGGATAGTTGTGCTGAACTCCAGAGTGATTATGGATCTCATTCCCAAGTGTGAATGTTTTGAGGCTAAATGCAATCAACATGTCATCAACCACAAGCAGATATTTTATTATCTATGGGGAATCCTTATTCCATTTGTGGAATGGCATTCTCTGCTGCTAGGTATCCTTCAAGCAACCTGATTTACAAACTGTATCTCTGTCAAATATTCATACCTCTTCTATTTATATATATATATAGATTATATAGATCATAGACCTAGAGAAGGAAGAAACTTACAGGCTATCAAGTCCAAAGTCTTTTCATTGTAGATGAGAAAATTGAGACCATTACTAGTTAAATGAATTGCTCAATGTTATATAAATACTAAGTGGAAGTTAGGATTTGAACTAAAATCTCTAACTAAAAGCCCTTCCTCTTATTCCATGTCTCACTTGAAATTGATAATCAGAGAGACATTGAAAAAAGTCACCTCTATTATTATAGCTTTCAAAGAATCTTGTATGGTTTTGAAATATGCATGGAATTCACCTTGTTGGAGGAGAGCCTTTAGGGTCCACTTTGCTCTACCTAATCAAATTCATTTTTAGAGTGTACAAAAAACTAAACACATGGGTATCTTGTGTCCTCTCTACCTTTCAATTATTTTTGTGATTATAAAGATGTGTTCTGCTATAGTGTATCATTTACAAAAGCCTTCCTAGCTTTTCTCAGTCCTTCACCAAGAATAATGTATTTCTAAATTATCATCATAAATATTTTGTAAAAATGGCCCAAAAGGGTTATACTGCTATTTTGTACTCTCTACTTTTGATTGTTTTGGTAATAAGGCCAGAGATTTCTCTTGAAATCTCTGGACCCGCATTCTTTTTCAGAAATTTTGGAGATTTTTTCCTAAGAGCCTTAAAAATGTTGTGTTTTATGTTCCAATTTTTCCCTCCCTTCTCCCAACCCCTTCCCCTAAATGACAAGTAATCTAATGTATGTTAAAGATGGTAAAAATATACATAAATTGAATATAGGCAATATAATCAATAAAAAAAGGCAGTTCTTGCCCTCAAGTAGCTAATATGATAAATGTGGTAAATCTCTTTTGTGTATACTTCATTGAATCCAGGGATTATCCCCACCCTTCTTTTTTTTAGTATTATTTCTAACTTCCATGCAAGTATATCAGTAACTAATACTGATCCAAATGTAGTCAGGTCACTTCACTAGTATCAATGGAAAATAATTTGTTATGGATATCTTCACTGATCTTTTCTATATTTCTAATCTGTTCATTGTCCTTGTTTCATCTTTAGATGCAGCAGGAATAATTTGTCTTATTTGTTCCTTTCACCAAGAATTAGATATTTGTGGTTCCAACAAGAATTAGTTATTTGTGGTTCCAATCTCTGTTCCTCATTGTCTAAGGAGTGATGGTTTCCACACTTCTACCATCATACTCAAATAGATTTATAAATTCATTAAATTCTAAACTGAAGGGGGTGGTCATGATTTCTTGTCATGTGACAAAGACTTCATGTGTCTACTTAGATATTTCCTAGGGTCTTTTGCCTTGTGATATTAACTTGCTGCACAAGAAAAATCTGATCAAAAAGGGAGAAAAATGAGAAAGAAAACAAAATGCAAGCAAACAACAACAAAAAGAGTGTTGTCAACCACACTTAGTTCCCACAGTCCTATCTCTGGGTGTGGATGGCTCTCATTATCTCAAGATCATTGGAACTGATCTGAATCATCTTACTGTTGAGAAGAGTCATGTCCATCAAAATTGATCATTGTATAGTCTTGCTGTTGTCATGTACAATGACCTCCTGCCTCTGCTTGCATCAGTACCCATAAGTCTCTCCAGGCCTCTCTGAAATCATCCTACTGATCATTTCTTATAGAACAATAGTATTCCACAACATTTATATGCCATAACTTATTCAGCCATTCTCCAACTGATGAGCATCCACTCAGTTTTCAGTTTCTTGCTGTTATAAAAAGGGCTGCCACAAACATTTTTGCACACGTGGGTCCCTTTCCCTTCGTTAAGATCTCTTTGGGATATAAGCCCAATAGAAGCACTGTTGGATCAAAGGGTATGCACATTTTGATAGTCCTTTGAGCACAGAAGAACTGTCTTTTTGTAACCCTAGTGCTGAGTACAGTGCCTGGCACACAATAGGTGCTTAATGAAGGTTTACTGATTGATTGAGACCAGTTAAATTTATTTAGGAAATTGTAAGTCTTGTTGATGTCCATTCTTACACATTGATGTTTCATTTTTATAAAGCAATAATATCACTTCAAATGGATCAGGTTAAGATCATCTCAGTTACATGCTTTATCTTTTCCTTTTAAGTCTTTTTAAAAATTTGACATTGATTTTGATCAATAGCAATGACATCAAGGAAAAAAACATATATAGTATTATATGTAATACTGTACATGCATTTCTTTATATTCATATATATACATATATATGTATACGCACATATGAGAAACAACATAGCATCATTGTGGCATAGTGGATAAAGAGTTTGCTTCAGAGCCAGAAGGAGCTGATTTCAAATCTAGCTTCTGCCATACACTAGTTTTATGTTCTTTGGCAAGATACTCAACCTTTCATTGCTCAAGGCAATTATTTAAGACTATAAATTATACAAAGAATATGGATCAGTGTTGGGAAAGGGAGCTTCCTCATTTGGGAATTCTTTGTACCAATGAAATCACTAATCCAATCCCTATCTCTATGTAATATTTACATATATATATATATATATATATATATATATATATATATATGCATTTACATAGATATATATATATGTATCTGCATATCTATGTTTGCTCACATGTAATATGATTATTTCAAAACATCAAGGATCCATAATTTAATTGATATTGTCAATCCAATGACACAGATTACAATCATCAGACACTCCATATGCATAAAAGGCTCAGATGGAAGGAAGAAAACAAGCATTTATCACTAGTATTGTCATACTAGTACTTAATAAGTTTAGGAATGGAAAGATCAAAATAGTAATGACACTCAATATGTCCATTTAAATCTGACATCTCAAGGTGCCCCTGATTTACCATGTTCCTTTTCCCCAGTAGCCCACTTTTCCAGGTTTTCCATGAGGCACAAGCCCCTCTTTACAAACAAATAGTCAGGGTACAGTTCATTATGCTCAGTGCTTTTGCCTTGAAATATCTATCGTTATATCCTGTGGAACTGTTTGTTATGAAGAAATGTGTGGACTAGAAAAAGTTAGACATTAAATCATTATTTCATGCAGAAAGACATTGCTAAAGGGATAGAATTACTCACTATATTAATTCTGTCCTTCAGCTACTAGTACATCTTTCTGCATAATGACCTCAGTTGAAAATGTATTGTTGAAACCATTTGAGTATATTTTCACTCTGATTTTGTTTTGCCTGAAATTGAATAATCTAAAGCTTTTGTCTATGTTCCCTCCCTATCTACTTCCTTTAACTATTCTCTTCTGGTCCTCCTCTGCCACCTCCACCAGTCAATACCCTTCCCTCCCCCTTCCATTCATAGGAACACCATTTTCTGAGCTGAAAAAAACCTTAGAGATCATGTACAGTTTTCCCCTCCTTTCCTTCAATCCAACAATTTTTTTTTTTGGTTGAGAAACCTAAGACCTAGACAGAATTACCTAGAATTAAACTAAGGGGCAAAAATGAGATTTAAGTCCCAAATTCAGTACTCTTTCCATTAGAACCTGAAGCATCAGACACTCCATATGCATAAAACTCTCAGATAGAAGGAAGAAAACAAGCATTTATTTAGTACTTACTAAATGCCAGACATTGTGCTAAGCATTTTACAAATATTGTCTCGTTTGATCTGCACAATAATCCCAGACGATAGATGCTATTATTATCTTTATTTTACTGAGGAAACTGAGACAGATAAAGGTTGAGTGCCTTGACCAGGATCACACAAATCATACCTGTTTGAAGTTAAAGTTGATTGCAGGCTCAGAGCTACTATCTACTGCCCTGTCTATGGTGGAAATTTCCTAGGTAGAAATATGCTTATCTCAAAAAAGGGACCATAAATGTATACAGTAGCATAGATACTTAATAGGATCATAACTTTAGCTATGGAAGAAACCTTGGAGATCATTTGTCCAATGTATTCATTTATACAACTGAGAAAACTGGGGCCCAGGTATGTTAAGAGATTTGCCAACAGATACTATGGAGAAGACCTAGCATTAGAGTCCAAGTCTTCTGGTTGCAGCTAATACTCTACCCAATGTATTCCATTGCATCTCAGACCATATTAATTGAATTACAAAATCTCAGAATTACAAGGAACCTTATAAAATTCCCTAGTCCAATCCATTACCTAATGTAGGAATACACTCAGCAATATTCCTGAGGGGTAGATTTCAGCTCTCTTATTTGAGCAATCCCAATGTTTAGAGACATCTTAATCCTTAGCCATTCATCAATAAGCATTTATTATCCACCTAATAGATGCCAGGAAATGTATTATGTTCTGTGGATATGATTTTTGTTGTTATTGAGGAAATAGGTGTTAAGTGACTTGACCAGAGTCACATAGCTAGTAAGTGTCTGAGACTGGATTTCAATCAGGAATCCTGATTCCAGGGCTAGTGCTCTATCCACTGTGCTGGCTTGCTGCCCTAGGATATGAATTTAAAGAATGAAATATTCTTTATCCTCAGCAAGTTTACATATAAAAGGCAGTTCATTCCAATGTTGGATAGTTTAAATAGTTGTAAAGTTTTTTCCTTATAGGAAAACAAAATCTGCCTCACCATAGCAACCATTCTTTGATGATTTCTGAGGTCTCTTCCAGCTTTAAATTCTAGGGTTGTTTGCCCCAACCACCTTGATACTCCTTTCCCAAATAAAACCACACAGTCTCTTAGAAACCTGACAATAACTCTAACCTAACAAAAGTCAGACATTAGGCCCAAGAGAAATCAGCACACTGTATTTTTGCTTCCTCATTAATTCATTTGAAAACCATTTATTAAGGAGCATATGTTCCCAAGCACCTAATACAATGCCTGGCACCTCATGGATGCTTAGTAAATGTTTGTTGATTCATAGTCTGATTTGGGGTAATTTTGTGTCCAAACCCATTTCTGTGGAAATTTGTTTTGGTTTGAGGTAGAAATAAATGTCTATGTTAGCAGTAGATTCTCAAACTAAGGGAAACATCAGGGGGACTGGGAGAGAGGAAGATATAAGATCATGGGACTAGGGCTAGCCTCCCAGCCAATTCAGAAGCTCTCCAGTCTGGTGAATCCTGGTTACCCAGTTCGCAAAACAATTCTCAAAGCTGCATTTTCATGGCAATGTGCATACTAGAAAGAGAGACAGAGCTGGAGCCAAGAGACCAAGGTTTCAATCTTGGCTCTGACACTAAAGTGTGATCTTGGACAACCTCTGAGCCTGTGAGGTTTCTCCTCTGTAAAATGGAGATTATATCTGTCGAAAGACTTGAGTTCAAATTCAGACTCTTACAAGCTGTATAACCTTGGCAAGTCACTTAATTTCTGTTTAGCTAAGTTTCATCATCCATAAGATAGGGATAATAATAGCACCCTTCGCCCAGAAGTGTTGTGAGAATGAAATGAGATAATATTTGTAAAGTCCTTTATTAACTTTAAAATGCTAAGCAAATGCTAATTATTATTGTTTTAATTTAAATCCGATATTACAGATGAAGCACTTTGCAAATCTAAAATACTGCATACATAGTTATTATTTTCATTATTAAACTTATTCTTATGTAACATTGAAAGAATATTAGATTTGGAATTAGGGAGTAAGGGGAAACTTGGATTCATATCCCAGCTCCACCTTTTATCACTTGAGTGATGTTGGCTAAGCTACAACTTTTCTACTTCTGTTTCCTCATCTATAGAATAAAGGAATTGTACTAGAGAACATGAAGGTCCCTTCCAGGCTTAAGTCAATGATCCTATAATTATTAATATGTCTCTATCAATTTGTGTAGTTTATGGTGGTGTTCCCACTCGAGCTAATTACCCATAGGCCTACATTTAACATCTCTATCAAAAACAGAGGCAGGAATGATCTTCCTTTTATTATATTTGAAGATGATACAAAGTTGCAAGGAATAGCTTAAAACACTAAATGGAAAAGGATACAAAGAGGTTTTTCTAACATGAGAAGTTGGGCTGAATTGAATCTGAAGAAATTCAATGGGGACAATTTTTTAAGTTATATATTTGGGTTCGAAAATGAACTTCAAAAGCCCAATATGGGGACTATGAGTTACATAAGACTTCCTTTGAAAAAGAAGACATGGGGTCAGGAAACTGAAGATGAAGCACTCAACCTACCTCCTGCCAGACAGGTAATGGACTTAAAATGCAGAATGAGATATACTTTTTGAGCCTCACCAATGTGGAGCAATGTTTTGCTAGACTTTGCTTATTTCTTATGAAGCTTCATGAGAGGGAGAAATAATAAATGCTTAAAAACACGTATGAATATATATACACATATATGTATATATAATAAAATGAATGCATATACATACATGTATGTATGTATGTAATTTTTTTAAAAATCCTGATAGTTTTAATGGACTTTGAGCTCAATATGAGTCAGTGTAATAAAGCAGTCAAGTGAGGCTCGTGACTTTGCATAGTCTTCTCTCACTTAAATCCCAGTCATTTGCGTGTCATGACATCATCTCCCTATATCATGGTCCTCTTTGACAAAAAAGTACAAACAACAATAGCAACAAGAAAACTAGCTTGATCTCTGGCTGCATGTAGGAGAGGGATAGTGTTCAGAATGAGAAAGGTCCCTTATTCCTTTGTACTCTTCCCTTCTCAAATCACAGAAGGGATATTGAGTTCAGTTCTGGTCACTTCATTCACTCACTCATTCGTAGTTCAATACAAGTTAGCTTTTTTGAACAATCAAATGGCATCTATTATCACATAACAGAGAACAGGTTCCTGAAAGAGTGAGATAGAGGATGTCAGTCTTAATGAAGAGTAGTTAGGAGGTCCATGAAGACCTCCTAGTGTGTGGAGATGCTCTCTGAGATAATAAGTCTGGCTGGATAAGTATAATTAGGTACAAGATGAGAATTCTTATGTCTTAAAGACAGTACAATGAAAATTAAAGAGCTTTACCAGGATGGGGAAGCAACTGGAAATTTTGCCATGGGAAGAATGATTTAAAAATGGTAGGTAGCATGATGCATTTGAAAGTCAGAGGTTCTGGGTAAAAATCTTGTCTTTGACAATTTATGACTTTAGGCAAGTTCCTCATCTAAAAGATAGGGTGTGGTATTAGATGGGTTTAGAGATCTGTTTTTGTTCTAAACCTCGGATATTTTTTAATTGAAAATGTGTTAATCTGATGAAGACCTAAGGACAGAAATAGCATTTATTTATTAGTAAATAAATAAACGAATGATCAGCTATCTTCAGCAATTTGAAGAGCTGTCTTTTAGAGAAGAGATTAGATGGCTTCGGCTTCAGAAAGTTTTAGATATGCAAATTTAAGTTCGATTTTAAGAAAAAAAAATTCTCAGAATCAAAGCTATGGTACAAGTTGTCTCTGGAAGTAATGGGCTCCCAATACTGACAATTCAGGTTGGCTAACTATTTTTCAGGCTTGCTATTGAAAGCATTCACACTTCAGGTAGGGTACTGACCAGATAACCTCTGAGGTCCTTTCCAATGCTGAACATCAATGATTCTGACACAGACAGGATGCTGGGGTTTTCAAAACTGCAGACATAAAATGAGGGTAGCCAGACTGAGCTATATCAAAATTACAAGAAAACCTCTATAAACCAGGTTTCTCAGAGAACAGGTCATTCAGGGTTAATAGATTTTTTTTTCAGGTTAACTCATAGAAGACAAAAACTCTTTTATTTTCCCTCTTTGGTTTGAAAATCTTTCTCAACACATGAGCCAACCAGTTACAGGATGTTAGTCCTGGAAGAGGCCTTAGAGAGCATCCTGATCTATACCCTTATCCTCTAGCTGAAGAACTGGGAAACAGCAGCTTAGGAAACAGTAATGACAGGCTTAATGTCACACAGGAAGCCAATAACAAAGGCAGACCTAGAAAGCAAGATCCCTGATTCTCAGTTCACTTCTTCTGATGCACCACAATACTGTGTAGTCCATTGACACTGAGGGTGCAAGAAGACAGGCTGTGAACACAATCTGGAAATCACAACTATCCTAGAATATGGATTTTCCCTTATAGAATGGCCTAATAAGACAGCCAGGTGGTGCAGTGGATAAAATCCTGCATTTGGTGTCAGGAAGATTCATTTTCCTGGGTTCAAATCTGTTCTCAGGCACTTAGCAGCATTTACTGACTCTAGGCAAGTCACTTAACCCTGCCTCAGTTTCTGCACCTGTAAAATGAGATGGAGAAGGAAATGGCAAACCATTCCAGTGTCTTTGCCCAAATGGGATTACAAAGAGTCAGACAACAACTGAAATGGTTGAACAACAACAAATGCCATAATGTAGTTTAATTATATAGGTTATCATATTTAATCTTCATAGGATGGATAGAATTGATATGATGCTGGATTTGGAAAGATCTAAATTCAAATTCTCCCACAGACACTTGCTAGTTGAGCAACTTTGGGAAAGTTATTTAATCTGTTTTAACCTTATTTTCTTCATCTATAATATGGGGATAATAATAGCACCTACTCCATGAGGTTGTTGGAACAATCGCATAAAATAATATACCAAAATCCCTTTGCGCACTTTAATGTATTGACAAATCACAGAAAAAGGTTATGAAGTCTGATTGACAAATATTATTATCCTAACTTTACAGATGAAGAAACTGAGGATCAGAGAAGGGCAAGGTCTTCAAGCTTGTATATGCAAGTGTTTGACTTTAATCCATGTCTACTCTCTCTTCCCCTGATGTACTCTTTATCTGCATCTGACCTGATGTGATTTTTATGCATTAGATGAATCAGGCTCATTATCATCAACGTTATTATTATTCAGACAGGGGATTAACTAGCTAATTAATTAGGTGAAAGAGGGAAAAGAGAAAGATTTCTGGTGGAAAGGGAAATGTTCAGCTGGGGTCCTGACCATTTTCGGTGGCCAAGCCCGGAAGCTGTTAGGGCCAAAGTCAGCTGAAGGAAGGTGCTAGTGTCAAAGGCTACAGGGGACGGGAATAGAATCGGACCTTGAATTTCAGATCAGTGAACTGAATACAAAAGGTTAAGTTAAAAGTAAGAAGATTTCCTTTAGCTTTTTGCTTTTGATCTAATCTTATTAAATGGTAAAAAGAAAAGAGGGATTTGGTTAACTATCTAGTTAAAAAGTCAGGATTTCTCTAACTGAAGTTAACACTTGAGTCCACTATAGAATCACAGAAAGAAAACAATGGATAAAGAACATTGCTTCTAGAAGGCAGCTTTGAACATCGACATTTCACTTGCTACCACTTGTCCTATAAGGAACTTAACAACAGAGGGACAGAGCTGAAAAAGAATCCACAGCATTGAACATAGAATGTTAGAGGTAGGAAGATTCCCACATCATCTACCAAATCCTTTCTTTTTACTGATGAGGAAATGGGACCTCACACAGGTGAAATAACTTGCCAAGGGTCATATGACTTATTGAGAAGAATTCCCAGAACTGTAATAATAATGATACCAACAACCCTTACAGGTATATATCTCTTTGAGATTTGCAGAATTTTATAAAAATTATTTATTTGATCTTGGAAGCCAATGGTCCTGAATTCCATCTCAATGCTCTGTTACCCCATGCTCCTCAAAATTCTGTGGATTTTTTTTTTTTACTTGAAGCCCAGATTCTTCTTTTTGCATTACTGATTGCATTTCCTACCTTCATAACCAGAACTGATTTTTAAGACTTGTTCTCTTTCTAACCCTACTCTTTATGTTACATTGATAAGTCCACAATTTCATCAGTGAGAACTTACCTAAAATGATTTAAGTAAAATCAATAAGCATTTTAATAAGTGTCTACTGCTTGCTAGGCAATGAAGTTGTGATGAAATGCTAAGTGCTGGAAATATGAAGAAAAGCAAAAGAGATTTCCTGCATAGAATGCAAACTATAATATGCAAATAAACTGTATACAGAAAAATTTGGAAATTCTCTCAGAGGTGAGGCACTAGCTTTACGGGGTTTCTTGAAGAAAGTAGGAATTCAGCTGAGACTTGAAGGAAGCTATGGAAGCTAGGAGGTGAGAGATAAAGAGGGAGAATATTCCAGGCAGAGAGGGACAGAAAGTGAGAATGTAGCTATTTGTGTCTTATATAAGGAGCATAAGGATTCAAAGGATTATAGAATAATGAAAAACAATTGAAGAAAAACAATGAGATGATTGAAATGCCGGAAGAAGTCAAATTATGAATGGCTTTAAAAACCATCTAAAAGATTTTATATTTGATCTTGGAGATATTAGGAAATCACTGGAGTTGAAGTGTGGAGATGGGGAAGATTGGGGGAAGGGCAACCTGCATTTTAGGAAGATCACCTTGATAACTGGGTGGAGTATGGACTGTCTAATGAGGAAAACAAACCAAAGACTAATGCAGTTGTCTAGACATGATGGCTTTAGTACCTGTGCCAGGATGGCAGCAATAACAGTACAGAAAAGGGAACAAATGTGAGAGATGTTGTAAAGGCAGAATCAACAGGACTTATCAATAAATGTATTTGAGAAAAGGTAAGAGTGCTTAATTGCAGATAGTTATGAGCTTGAGTGACTTCGAGAATGATTTTTTTTTATTTCAATAGCATTTTATTTTTCCAGATATATGTAAAAATAGTTTTCAATATTCGTTTTTACAAAACTTTGAGTTACAATGTTTTTCTCCATAATCACTTTCCTTCCCAAGACACCAAGCAATCTGGAATAGGTGATGCATATATATCACTTAAAACATATTTTCATATTAATCATGTTGTGAAAGAAAAATCAAAACAAAAAGGGAAACGGTGGTGGTATTCTCAACAGTAGTCAAGATGCTAAGAAGAGAAGAAAGTTTGGGGGAAAGATAGTGAACCATTTATGGACATGTTTAGTTGAAGATGTTTATAGGACACCCAGTTCAATGTATGGTTGGAGAATAAAGGAATATTATTGTTCTACAAGAAATGATTATAAAACTTATATGCACTGATTCTAAGTTAAGTGAACAGAACCAAGAGAATATTGTACACAGTAGCAAGAATGTGACAATCAACTGTGATACCAACAATGAGGTGATTGAAAACAATTCTAATAGAATTGTGTTGGAAAGTGACACTTGCAGCTAGAGAGAGAACTATGGATACTGAATGTGAATCAAAGCACAGTATTTTCACCTTTTTGTTGTTGTTTGCTTTTTTTTTCCTTTCTGCTGTTTTTTCCCCTTTTGATTTGATTTGTGTGTGTGTGTAGTATGATGAATATGAAAATATGTTTAGAAGAATTACACATCTTTAGCCTATACCAGATTGCTTGCTAATCTTGGAAGAGGGAACGGAGACAGACGAAGAAAAATCGAAACACAAGATTTTGCAAAGGTGAATGTTGAAAACTATCTTTGCATTTATTTGGAAAAAGAGACTATTTAAAAATAGTAATTGGAAAAGCTAGCATGGAAGTTAGGAGATTTAATCAAAATTTTGCAGATTCTTTTTGCCAGTTCTTTTACTCTCAAGAGGTACCAGTTTACAAAACCTGCTATTCATCTCTTACCTCATATTCTTAATACATAAAATAATATTTTTTGTTTTCCTAAAGTGTATATGGCTGTATGAACCCATCTGATTAATATGAATATTGTCATTAATAATACTATATGAGAGGATCTTATATTTACATTTCCATCATTCATATTCTAGGGAATATTTTTTACACTGCTTCTCTGGTTTAAGGCCTTTTTGGTAATATGTTATAGATCTTCATATCCATCATTTCCCCCAGATTTTTCATTTTGATTCATTGAAGAGAATCATGATGTACTTTGATTCAGTGTGATACAGCAGAAAACACACTAGATTTAAAATAAGAAGAGCCGAATTCAAATCCTACCTTGACTATTTAAGAATTCTAGGACCTTGGGATAGTCATTTAGCCCCACTATTGCAATAAAGCAAAAATATAGGAGGATTAGATGGTTCTAAGGTCCCTTCCAGCTTTGTCTATATTCCATTTATACAGATGTCCCCAAAGAATTCAGCATTAAACTTTAGTAATTTTAAACTACACTAAGATTATAGTACTAAGTTTAGCAATGACAATATTGGTATTAAGTTGATGATCTTGTATATTAACAGACAGCTTGAGATAATTAAAAACATCATTGCAGTTTCCCAGATTTCATTGATCTAGTCTGATCTTTTTGTCCTGCTTTTGGGTCTACTCTATGATATATTTGTTGTGTGTGATCAAGATAAAACTATCACTATATAATCCAAAGTGCTGCCCATCTAGCTGAGTACCATGGTCTGAGCAAGGTGCATTTTTCTCTATTTAGTTTTTCCAGCATGGATGGTGAGACCCATCTCTTCCTAATTGCTGTGACTTTGACTCAGGAGTCTTTGCAAAGTGTGGTAGTTTGGTTCAATACATGCAATTTATTTTTGGTCAACAGAAACATTTGGATAAGTCCAGTTTAGATAACCATTATTTATTTGTATTCTGTTCAGGAAATTCTCCCTGACCATGGTGAACGCCTTAGGTAACTATATTTTCTTTTTTTAATAAATCACTCGATATTGAAACTTCATGGATTGATGAATAAAAATCATCTTTAGAGTTATACTTGCTTTAGGATCTTGTATATGTACATATGGAAGACAAATTGTATCAAAAAAAAAAAAACCTTTCAAAGCTACATTCTGTTATATTCAGTCAAATGTTATTGAAAAGTCAATAAATGATAAAATAGTAGAATTTTATTTTCCTTTATACTTTTAAATAAATTGTGTGACCATAAAAATGTGAATGATATTCTTAGAAGGCTGGAGAAAGCAAGGACATTTTGAGGAGAAAAGTCTGCAAAGAGTTTGTTGGGAGATTCAGCCAAGTTACATTATTTTACATGTATTTTTATATATGGAAATGGAAGAAGGCAACAAACAGATGAAAAATGAAACAGATCGATTGAAGTTTGTATAGCTATCTATTTTCACTGGTGATGAGTAAGAGACACTATATTTGGACTCTGCCAAGTTAGCACTTTCTGTAAGGATATGAAAACAGAATTTAAGCAGAGGAGTGTTTTGTATTTGTTTTTAAAGGTGGGATGAACCTGACCAAATACAGATGACAATTCTGAAGGCAATCAATTTAGGACTCAATTAGGAATCAATTTTCAAGGTATCTCAGAGGGAAATATTTTAAAGGAATAGAAAATTAAATACTGAAAGCATCTCTAACAACAACAAAAATTAAGTATACAAGAAAACACCAAAAACTAGGATGCAATATACTTCATTTCTCATCCCTAGAATTTCTATAAAAATATGCTAAATGAAAATATGGGTAAAGAACAGGCTGGTTTTTACAGATGATTTTCTACAGCAGACCACACACTTTTACACCCCTATAAAAGTGTTAATTAGATGACAATATTTGCTCTTCTAGTCTAACATGTTGGGGACATCTCATATGAACATCTAGCAAGAAATATCTCGAATCTAATTTTGGCAATTTCCACACTCTTTAGAATAGTTTTAATATTAAAATGAGTATTCATGGACAGATATGACAGATTCAGAATGAATTAAACACATGTAAAATAGAAAACTGACCAGAGAGACAGATAAAACCTGCACCATCCATAGTTAATTTTACACTCTAGATAAATATATCAAAATCTCCCCACCCCCACCCAACCTATTTTCATGCTGTGCTTTGATAGTAGACATTCGTTCATTCTACTTTGATATTTTTAGCCCATAGCTTTGTATGCCTGAGACTTGTAAAGCACAATCCAGTTCAACTACTTAGTTGTAAGACTTTAGACAAGTTATTTCATATGTGTATTTCTCAGTATTCTTTTCTATGTAACAAATTTGAATTTGTGACCACTAAATACAGTCAGATAATTTCCATTTGCTATCATTATTATAATGTGGCTTGAATCTCCAGCCCCCACATCCACTCTCTTGCCTTCTATTGCAGATGTGGGTTAGTAGGAAGTGTGCTTCATTCAGAACCAGAAGATTGGGGTTCAAACAATGTTTTTGTCACTTTTTACCTCTGTGGCCTTGAGCAAAACAAAACTTATCTGGGGCTCAAGAGGAGGGAAGATCAATTGATCTCTTAACTTGCTTGTAGAGCAAATTCTATGATCATATGTGATCATTTCCAGTGGAAATTACACTCACACCCACATTCTCTCACTGATTCCTTAGACTACAGGGGCTGCTGAGGTGGTATATAAAACTGAAGGACTATCACAGAATTTATTTCTTCTTAGGACTTCTCCCCTTCTCCAGACTCCTGCTGTCTCTAATAGTCTGCATATACCCACTCCTGTGCTCAAGCAACCAGTGAAGATACAATTTCATTTTGCATTTATTTATGGCAGCTTTAGAAGCTTTTAATGATCTCTGCAGGTGAAAATGGCACATTATTAAAGGTACTTTGTTTGATTGTCTAAAAATATAGTGCCTGCTCTCAGATCATCAAAGCAGCCTAGATTTCTCCTCCGCTCTGAGATCAACAGGCAGATCACAGGGCCAAAAATGGAAGCAGGAAGTCAGCACATGATGGTAAATGCCTTCTCCCAACTTTTCCTTCATCTCAAATGCCTAGGGTTCTAGGCAATAACTCTTAAGTAAAGCTCTATTGCTATTTGTCACTTCTAGTAAGACTTTCCATGCCTCTTGGAGAGAAATATTTGATGGGCTATCAAGTGGCAGAGCGAAAACTTTGCCCATGTGGTCCCTGAGGACATAATCAGGGTCAATAAGTGAAAGTTACAGGAAACTAAATTTTTGCTCAACTTTCTAATGTACCTTTTCAATAATGAGAAAAGGATTGCCTCAGTAGGTAGTGAGTTCACCATCACTCAAGAATATTGAAACAGCAGACAAAAGACCATCTGCTACGAATGTTAATTAAGAGACTCCTACATCAAGCTGAAGAGGTGACCTTTAAAGTTCCTTCTAAGCTTCAAGATTCTGTGATCCTATGATAGGGAGAGAAGAATTACAAAATGGGGTGCCACTTGAGAGATCACCCCCCCAAATGACTGGATAAGAATCATAAGTATTCTCTCCTTGTTTGGTAAATACACCCAGTGGTTAATGGTGGTTAATGGTGCCTGTAATTGATGTCTAAAGTTATTTAAAAGTAAATTTACTAGAAAATAATTAGCAATTTTATAGTTCACTACTTCTTAATTTTGTGGATAAAAATTTCTCAATGGTTTTATCAGACTCCACAATACAACTGTACTGTGAAATAGCTTTCCCAAAATGGAGGGAAAAGTGTGTGCTCAATAAATAAATAAATATCTTTTATCTGTCTCATTATTATAATTTCTTCTCTTGGAACCCACCTCCTTTTCCCTCCTCCTTCCTCACCCCAATTTTATTATGCAGTAAATTAGCCTTAATCAGCCCCAAGTGAAAGTTGCAAGAGACTTGCTCAGGGATGTGCTGGCTTTGACCTTGGGAGCTCTTAACCTTAGCTGTGGGAGTAGAGAAGAAAATTGTTTCCTCATTAGGCCCGATGCATCTTTCCTTAATGAGCTTGTAGAAATATTCATTACAACACATTAGCCCACCTCTCCTTCTCTCCTGCTTGGTCAAGCTCTGAGCTGTAAGAAAAAATGGAGAGTCTGAAATGAATTTATAGAAGCTAGTGGACCCTGAGATCTGAGCTTGGAATTGTCTGTTAATGACCAGTGTGGGAATGAATTCTTATCTGCCTTCATAGCTTGAGGTTCCTGCTATTCCTTTTTATCCTCCTCTAGCCTCTAATGAAATAACCTGAAGGGGAGAGCCAGAATGGCATTCATCCCTACCTTTAGGCCAGCTGCTGCCCATGCCAACCCATCTAAAATATATTCTTCCACATATTTATAAGCCTCTGGGAAAGACGGGTCCCCAGCTTCCTTTAAAATCATATGTCAATATTTGAAATTATTAACAGAGAAGGAAATTGAGGCTTGGGGAGAGTGAATAATTTGCACCAGATTGCACAAAGTAGTGGAAAAATTGGGATTGAAATCTTCATAGGCTGTTTAAATCTAGTTTGATTTCTTTTTGTTCTGATCTCTGCTGTTTTTGAATCCCAATCCAGGAATTTTTCAACTATAACCTTGAAGTGGACAGTGTGATTTAATTGAAATATTCCTGCACTGCATGGAAACATGTGAGGGCTCAAGTTCTAATCTTGGCTCTGACACTTGATAGCTCTGGGATTTTAGGCAAGTCTTTTTCCTTCTAGCCATTGGTTATCTCATGTATCAAATGGGGATAATAATTTCCTGCCTTGCCTCTTTCATATAGATTCTGTGGGGACCAAATTACTTTATGGATATATTACTATTTTGGAAATAGAAAAATCCTACAGAAAATTAAAGGTTATTGATGATTCTCAATTATGTCTCTCTTGCAACAGTTGAAGTCATTTCCTCTCTAATCAAAATAGAGATGGAGAATGGTCAGTCACTATTTTTGGAAAATGGTCCTTCAGGAACTCACAGAATAGCAGCAGCAGCAGCACCAAATTTTTTATTCTGTAAAATTCTTAAAGGGGAAATGGTAATCAGGTGTTCTCCATGCCCAGATAGGAGCACACAAACAGAATCATTCTCAAGTGAGAAAGGAAAGAACATTAGATTTGGAGCCAGGAGTCCTAGTTTTGAATCCCGACTCCACTACTTCCTTAGCAGCATGACCAATGGCTTCTCTTGGCTTGTTTCTTTTTTATTTTTTTAATGTATAAATTTAGAACTTTTCACAGGGTTAGCCCCAAGAATTCTTCAGTCAAAATATAATTCTATGAACAGTACAGAATCTTCCTATCCAAAGGGATCACAAAAGCCATCTAGTCAAATCTCGTCCTATAATAACTAGGAGAAATATTCATATAGCCTCAGCTTGAAGACCTCTAATGAAGGGAAATTTACCATTTCCCAAGGCAACTGTTCTATTTTTGGAAATTGTGGGAAACTAATCACTCACATTAAGTCAAAATTTCACTTTATTCAACTTTGGTCTGTTGCTTCTGGGTCTACCCTCTAAAGCCAAGATGAAGAACTCTAATTTCCCTTGCATGAGACAGTCCTAATTTATTAATAGATATATCATGCCTCTATGTCATGTATTTAAATAAATAACATCCAAATTGAGAAGAAATATTTGGAAAGAACTCTTACATTTGTTCTAATGTATTGTAGTATGGTGGAAAGGGACTTGGGTAGACTTGGTTAGGTGATTAGTTATCCTTTATTCTTAAAGAGGACCAAAATGACATCACTACATTGAGTCAAGTTACAGAGTGTCCAACTGGAGATGATCAGACCAATAAGAGCTTGGAATGCTTTGCCACAGGTAGGACACAAATAGATCCTAATAGGACATTTGGGGTAGACTCTCTATGTGCATCTTGAATTTCTTCTGAGCTAATTCTATTCTGCTCTGCTCATAGAGCATAGTACCTTCTCTGATGAGGGCAAGCCATGATGGGTAGTCCTGTGTCAGTGCCTCCCCTGTCATAGAATTGATTCTAGAGTTCTTAAGAGAGAAAAATCTTGAGAGTGTCTTGTGAATGTCTTGTATGAGTTCTCCATAATTTTTTTTTTTGACAATCCTACATTTGGCATTCAAACAATGTGACTAGCCCAATAGAGTTGTGCACTCTGTAGTAGAATCGGAATGCTTGGCAGTTTAGTTCAAGAAAGGACCTCAGTTTCTGATATCTTATCCTGCCCTGGCGATCTTCATAATCTTCCTAAGACAATTCAAATGGAAGAAATTCAATTTCCTGGCATGTCACTAATATACTGTCCAAGTTTTTAGTATTAAGGGAGCAGATTAAGCCTTGTATCCTATAGAACATACTTGCCCATCTTCTTCAAACCATTTTCATAGGTCATGGATTCTATTTCTCTCATCACATAAAAATAACAGTAAATTATAGAAAGAGATTTTTTTTGTTGTAGCTTAGCCATATTTTCTTGACTAGAGAGAAAAAAATGCTAGAAGAGACTAAATGAAGTTGTGAAATCTGAAGAACATGAAGAAAAGATAAGATGTCTATTGATCCTAATTATTCTTTTTAAAAAAATTTCTGGTTATAAATTTACACTAATTTTTTAAATACACATTTATGAACCATGTTGGGAGAGAAAAATCAGAACAAAAGGGAAAAACCCTGACAGAAAATAAAACAGAAGAAAAAGAAAAGCGAATATAGCGTTTTTGATTTACATTCAGTTGCCACTAATGGGCTATTCTTTTGCCTGTTCCCTCTGTTTCTTTCCAGTTTTACAATTCTAGACCATATTCAGCAATGCTATCTAGAGTTCAAGGCAGTTTAACTGGCTTCTCCTCCATGAAGTTCTTCCTGGTCACCTGCCTAGAAGTGTTTTTCTCCTTTATCTGATCTCATGTTCCTTTAATCCTTCCTCCCTTCTTTCTTCCTCTCTTCCTCCCTCCTTCTATATATCATATAATAGCTTGTTTCGTATTTGTATTCTATCTTTTCATTTGTATTATATTCATCGATGTCTATGACTTTTCTCTGCCAGGGATCCTTAAACTTTTAAAATAGGGGGCCAGTTCACTGTCACTCAGACTGTTGGAGGGATGGACTATAGTACAAACAAAAACTTTGTTTTGTGGGCCTTTAAATAAAGAAACTTTATAGCCCTGGGTGATGGAGATAATCATCCTCAGCTGCTGCATCTGGCCCGCAGGCTGTAGTTTGAAGACCCATGGACTATAGCCTCCTTGAAGACAAAGAGAATATTTTATTCACTCCTAGGACAGGAATGTGTATATGGTAGATACTTAATCAATGTTTGTTATATGTCACAAAATTAGTGATTGAGAGATTATTACAAGTTAATCATATTTCCATTCACCTATACACCTGTTCAACCATAGGAAAATGGCAAACCTTTCCTCTTTTAGATATAGTGAAGCCATTTCTGAATGAATAGTAACTGCTTTCTATGGCCTTCAGGAACTATGAGGAGTAGCCTTTAACACACCCTACTACCCACCTTAATGATTTGAGAATTTATCGTGGTTATTCAGTCATTCATTGTATATGACTGATCACAAATGGAATCACTCATTTGGGGTTTTCCTGGCAAAGATATTGGAGTGGTTTGCCATTTCCTTCTCCAATAGATTAAGACAAACAGAAATTAATTGACTTGCTCAAGATATTTGCTAGTTACTGTCTAAGGTCAAATTTGAACTCAGGTTTTGCTCACTCCAACTTAGTATTCTCTCCACTAAGTCACCTACCTGCCTCTGAAGTCATTGCAGGTCTGCTCACTCAGCACCAGAGAAGCTGCCTATTTTAAGACTGGTAAAAGCAATATGCTTTAATATAATATAACATAATGTAGCACCTACTCGATGCCAGTCACTGGATAAAATGGCTAAAGAAAGAGAGAGGAAGAAAGAAAAAAAAACAAGGGAAGAAGAATGAAAAGACATAAAAAGAGGTAGGGAATGAAGGAAGGTAAAATGATATAAAAAGGGAAAGAAGGAAGGAAGGAAAGAAGGAAGGAAGGAAGGAAAGAAGGAAGGAAGGAAAGAAGAAAGGAAGAAAGGAAGGAAGGAAGGAAGGAAGGAAGGAAGGAAGGAAGGAAGGAAGGAAGGAAGGAAGGAAGGGAGAGAAGAAGGAAGGGAGAAAAGAAGAATAAGAAGGAAGGATAAAAGGGAGGGAGGAAGGGAGGAAGGAAGAGAGGAAGAAAGGGAGGGAGGAAGGGAAGAAAAGAGGAAGGGAGAGAGAAGGGGAGGAAATAAGGAAGCAATGAAGGAAGGGAGGGAGAGAGGGAGAAAAGGAAAGAAGGAGAGAGGGAAGAAGGAGAAAATGAAAGGACAAGTATGGGTCCTATATTGTATGCTATCACAATAAGCCCAGGAGAAAATAAGCTTATTGATGACAAGAATCATTTCACCTTTGTCTTTATGGATATCCCCAATGCCTAATAGAGTGCATTGCACATAGTAAACACTTAATAAATGTAGGATGGATGTTAGATCTGGGACCTTGGACACTATATATAGAACGTTTGAGCTAAAAGGAACCTTGGCCTATAAAACATGGAATATTAAATCTAGAAGGAACATTTGAGATCCCCTAGTCCAACCCCATAATTTCACAGATGAAGAAACCAAAAGTCAGAGAGGTAAGGTCATTGAGAGGTAAGTGGCAGGCCAACAATGAGTCAAAAAGCCCTGTTGTGAAATGGCTGCCATCGTCCCTATTTGAAAACAAACAGAAAAGGAAAAAGAAGTAGAAGAGAGTGGCTGATTTTACACCTGGATATATGATGCTTTAGAACATTAGGCAGTATCTTTTTGCCATGCTGCCTGTGGCATAAACAATGCCCATTGCATTTCTTTTTTTTTTTCTTCCTTTCTGAGAGGTGGCTCGATCCCCGACAGGAGGCTCACAAATGCCAAAGATGATGAAAGCTTTCATTTCCAAAGCCTTCTCCCTAGGCATTCTTGGGGAGTAGGGCTTCTCCCTTGGCCCCCTCGGAGGTTGCTGCACAGTGAGCAAAACGGGGCCAGTTTTCTTCTTAAGTGACAGAAAAAGGAATGTCTTTCCATCACCATGCTGTACGTGGGCTCAGTAATGTTTCTCTGAGGGCCCCATAGAATCTGCTGTGGTCACCTCCAGTGCTACCAGAGAAACCAAAGGCTTTACTAATTATCACTTTTTTCTTCTCCCATACGTAAATATTCAGAGAAAGAAACAGAGAAACAGAAAGAGAGAAACATAGAGAAAAAAAAGAGACAGAGATAAAGACAGAGAGACAGAGAGAGTCAGAGAGAGGAAAAACATTCATTTTGATCATTTATTGGGGATTTTGATAACCCCCAGGATTTCTTGGTGACAAAAACATAGGCCTCAAAACATTACACAATGAAAAGAAAAATCTTTATTAGATACTTTGAGTCATGTGATCAAATTGGATTATATGGGTAAAATGTTTTGTCAACTTTAAGTCAATATATCAATATGAGTATTATCATATTATGTGTGAGAAATGGAAAAACTGGCTCTTCATAGGTGTATGATTTCTCAAAGGAGAAGCTCTCCTTAAGGAGATGATAATATCGACCTTGATTCAGCATTAAACCAGGGTTTAGAAAGAGTAATGCAGTGTAACTACATGCACTGGATTTCTTCTTTTGCATTTTTTGCATTTTGCATTTTCTTTCCCCTTTACTCCCCATATTCAACATTCTAGCCAAAATTAAATAATAACTTCCCCCTATAACAGTGATGCTATTTCTACTTCTGTACATCTCCACAAGCCATCCCTGAGACTGGAATGTGTTTGCATCTGTTTATAGTGTCCTTTCACAATGGCAACAGGAACTATAACTTCTTGTCAAAATCCTGCTCTTCCTTGAAGGTCCAGATTATGTATTACCTCATAGGACCTTCAATTCCTTCATTTAACAGAGAAAGAATGAGCCTTAGTGAGAGTAAGTGGAATCCTTGAAGTCACATAGATAGTATTTTAAAAGTTGGGTTTTGAATTCAGGTCCCCTGATTTTATACACACACACACACACACACACACACACACACACACGTCTGAAAATTATCTTTCACTTGTTAATATTGTTTCTTCTGAATTTTTTTTCAGAATCGTCTACTTTGTTTCTCTTAATTCCCCTTATAGGATACTTATTCATGTTGAATTTCTCCATAGATTGTAAGCTCCTTCAGGACATACTGTCATGTTTCATCTTTGTATTTTCAGTGCATTGTACAGCGCTCTAACCTTAGCAGATCCAGATGCAGTCTATTAAAATTTATCTCAATCAATTGAGCTTATGTCTGGTTTCCTCTTTCTGAAGCAGACTTCCTTTGCTGGGGGAGAATAAGCACCAGGCAACCTTATATTGGCAGGGAAAGGATGGGTGTCTCTCATATGTGTGGATTACCAAAGATTTTGTTCTCTTTCATGTGGGATTTTACTTACAGATTCATGATATCTTCTGGGAATCTTTTTTTTTTTAATAGAATATGATTGGTGGAATTGTGGTTTGGTTCAGCCATTCTGGAATAAAATGTGGAAAGATTTGAAGAAAGTGACCAAAAAATGTCTATACGCTTATCAGGAGAACCCCACAACTAGGTAGCAGACAAGAAGGTCAAAAGTGTAAAGAAAAGTTCTATGTCCATCAAAATATTTAAAAGCAGCACTTTTCTATAATAGCAAAAAACTAGAAATAGCAAAGATAATTATTGAGTGGGTAATAGTTCAAATGGATTGCATTATGTAAATGAAACTAAACTATAACTGCAGCTTAAGGAATGGAGATTATGAAGATTACAGAGAAGCATAGGAAGGTTTATATGAATTGATGAATAGTACAATTAGTAGAACCAAGAAAACAATATGCACAATGATTACAACAGTTTAAATGAAAGATTAATAAAAAAGAAAAAAAAAACTTAAAACTTGGTAAGCATAATGACCAAGCCTGACTCTGAAGAGATCTGAGAATATATCTCCTTTCCTTCTTTGCCAAGGCAAGGGCCATTGATTAGTTTGAAAAATCACATATACTATAAGATTTCATTGTGGATTATTTGAGAACACTATTGTTCTTCCTCTTTGAGTCAGGGTGAAAGGGAAGAAGATACATTGGGAAAATACATAATATAAAATTAAAATATATCTTTTTTTAAAAAAAATTATATACTGATACAACAGTATTAGTCATAATAGCAATGCCATCAGTACATTTCTCTGCTTAGCATGATTTTGCCATTTCCTTAATAATGGAATAAAAATTCTGAACATTAATGCTGGAAGTGCCTTGATTTAGATCCATCATTATTAAATGTGGGCATTGAGAGAATGGCTGGAGAGGACTAGACATGCTATATCTTTTAGATCCCTAATCATCACCACAATCTGAGAGATGAAAAAGACACTATAAAGTACTATATCTGAATAAGTCTAAATTTATGTTCATCTACCAGGAATAGTTGAATAACAGTAATGTTTGAACATGAGGGATAGGTGACATGGTGTCTGTTGTTCTTCATCTATCCTCATAGATTTAGGAAACATAGAAACCATCTGGCCCAGTGCCTTTATTTGACAGAATGGAAAACTGAAACACAGAGCATAGAAATGACTGGTACATGATCCCTAAGCTAAGTGGCAGTATGAGATCTTGATTCTTGATAACATTGTTAAACTGAAAGCATCCAAATTAGGGGCCAGCACTGAGATCATGCTATGTGAGAATCATTTGGGGGATGAAGGGTTTTTAGTGTGAAAAAATAGAGTTATGGGTCAGAGGGAAAGGGGACATGAGAGCTGGATCCAAGGCTTTTGTGTGGAAGGATTAGATTTATTCTACTTGCCTTTAGAGGAATGAATTTCTACAGAAGTGATGAATGGTGTATACAAAGGGGTGAAGTTAGATATCACAAACACACACACACACACACACACACACACACACACACACAAAACACCACAACTTCCTAATGATTAGGGCTATTCCAAAGCAGAACAGGTTGTTCCTGAAATCAATGAATCTACATCATTGAAAATCACAAAGGCTAGATGAATCTTTCTCAGATGTGTTGCTCTGGTGATCAATCCTCCTTCAGGCATGAGTTGGTCTAGATGTCCTATCCAACTCTTAGGTTCTCTTAATTTTTCTAATCTTCTTTCCACTTACTGTTTCCTTTTCACATATGTTGTCTCATTTTATCATCTTAACAACCTTGTGAGGGTAGCCATCTTAAAGATGTGGACACCAAAACACAGAGATGTCAAGTAAGTTGTAGAGCCAGGTCTGCTGGATGGTGTCATAGTGCACAGAGCACCAGCCCTAATATCAGGAAGACTCATCTTCTTGAGTTCAAATCTGGCCTCAGAAGCTTACTATCTATCTGACCCTAAGCAAGTCACTCAACCCTGTTTGCCACAGTTTCCTCATCTGTAAAGTGAGATTGAGATGGAAATGGCAAACTACTCCAATATTTTTGCCAAGAAAAATCCAAATAGGGTCATGAAGTGTCATTCAAGATTGGGAAATAACCAAACAAGTTCTGATTCTAAATTCAGTGAGATGAAAAAAGTTACACTTTGGAGTCAGAAATTCTGGGGTCATATTCTGTCTTTGCTACTTACCACTTGTATGAGCTATGACAAATTGCTTCTGCTCTCTGGGTCTTGATTTCCTCTTCTGCAAAGTGAGGTATTTGGACCAAATGATATCTGAAGTTCCCTTTAGCACTAAGCATGTGATCTATGGCTTTCCTTGATTGCCTTCAACAATGAACATGACCAAAGTGCTCTTATTCTAACCTTTGGAGCTCAGACTCAGTGAAAGTCTTCCCTTGCAGCAATCTTAGTCTGCACCGACTCTCAACACAAGCCAGTTCTTTGACACATAGGTATTAGGGGAGAGTAATTAAGCAAAGGGAACAAGATAAAGGTCAATGAGAAGACAAAGTAGTATCTTCATATCACAGGATTTAGGAGTAGAAGTTCCTTAGAAGTCATTTAGTTTAATCCTTTCATTTTATAAAGAATGAAATTAAGGTTTAGACATTGGAAATGACTTGCTACGATTATATTGAGTATTATCAGAGACAGATTTTGAATGTAGGCGTCCTAATTTCTAAATTCAGTATTCTTAATGAGAAAAAAAGTACTCTTTTGTTCATGTAACTTACAGGAGGCCAATCAGTCCTCAAAATGATTGTGCAAGCAGAGGATTGACCGGTTGAGATCCTGTGACTTCTGAGAGATTATGAATTACTACATTTGAGAATCTCTTCATTTCCTAGTTAAGGAAATGTAAGGAAGAGAACTAAGAAATGCTAGTCATTGGATAAAGTAGCATAAGTATGTATTATAGCTGTGAATTATATTTTTTTCATTATAGATCTATATGCCTCACACTATTGAAATATTTGTTGCCTGAGTATGGTAGAAGCCTCAATTAGGACAAAATTTTTTGTTCATATGGTCTTAAAACACCATAGAAAGCTGCAATTCTATTCCATCACTGAGATTTCATAGGTAATTTCTCCAGCAGACATTAACTGCCATAAATGGATTGTCTTTCAAAATATTATGTTTAACAGACTGGCATTTTGGTGGCAATTTTTTTTTTAGGAAAAGGATTCCAGAATCCCACATGGAAATGGTCCAGAGTTCTAAAAGGTTGTTCCAAGGGCCTCAGATTCTGACTGGAATTCTAAGTTTGGAGGCAGCTTTGAATGCTATGTCTATTCCCTGAGGATTAGTTTGACCCAGAGTGGAAAAGCTCATTACAAAATGATTGATATTAGTTGAATTGGAGGGTGGAATGACAATGGGCTAAAATTTTGTTTGCAACTATCTACTAAAGAATTGAGGTTGAACTCTTCAGTGATGGGATTTCTGAAGTATTAAAAGTAGGACCATTTAAAATGATCCCAGTACATCACTCCTCCAGGTGAAACCTATCCCTAAACTCAGATGAGCTTTTGAGGTAGCCAAACACCATGATGATGACAGGTATATCTAAACCCACTAACTCAAGTGAACCCATGACTATGGAGCCTTTGAATTAGATGGACTTTCATTTTGCCTTTTTATCTGATTCCACTGATGTGACACCATTAATTTATGCCACGAAACTAGTCGGCTACAAATGTTTAAAGGGAAGATAGTGTCTTTCACCTTAGTTACAACCTTAGCATCTTGTACAATGATTTACACATAGTAGGTTATTTAACAATTGTGTTCAATTGATTTTTAACCAGCTAGAGAGCAACCACATAAACTCACTTTATTATCCAGCAGAGACATATCCATAATTACTATTCCATTTCATCCACAGTTGTTAGTGGTGATCATATGTCCCTCACATGTATACTTGGGTGTGGAGAACTTACTGCTATTGGCAAAGGACACCTGAATGGTTGAATCCAGCAGAATCTAATGGAAAGAATAACAGACTAAGAGAGAGAAGAAATGAGTTCTTCAATTCATCCAGATGAGGAAACTCCTTCCACCATTGGAGATTGGTATTTGCTCTGTACTTCAGTCTTAGAGTGTTGTCTGGGGCAAATTAAGGGACGTGCTCAGAGTCACAGGCGTGTCAGAGGTAATTCTCAAACCAAGGTCATCCTGACTGCAAAAGCAGGATTTTATCTCCTTCAAGAAGTTGCCTTTTACTTACACTAATATTAGCATTTATATAGTCCTTTAAGGTTTACAAAGCATTTTAGACTCACTATCTTATTTAATCTTGAAACAACCCTATCAAATGCCATAGGTATTATTATCCTATCAACCCCACAGGGTTGAGAAGGAAAACATTTTGTAAACTTCAACATGATGCATAAATGTCAGCTCTAACTATTATTGCTCACTGTACCGTAATGCTGTTTTCATCCTAAACTCAGCTAGGAATAAGGCTATGCCATTTGTACTGCCACTGGACTCTTCCAGGGCAATATAGCAAAGACTGTGAGCTCCATGCTTCTTACTTTTTTATACCTACCGATGGGAGGGCAGATTAGATACGACCAGCTATCTGCCAAGGTTCACTGAGTGAGCTACTGCTGACTCTCTGGTTAAATCATCACAGGACTCTATCCTTAGTGCTTCCCAATTTTTCTCCTAATCGTCTTACCTTGGCTGAATTCTAAGGGTTCTGACTACCCCATCAAGTATATTTCTAGAAACAAATATATGGGTGTATACATATGCATATATTTGTTTTTCTCAGGTTACTATTCTAAACATCCTGACCCAGCCTCCTTCTCTCCAGGAACATCCTCATAGTTATTATTATAGAGTCATAGGGTATCAAAACTGGAGGGAACTATAGATTACTAATAAAACATTTTATTTGTTTGTTTTTTTATAGATGTAGAAACCAAAGCCAGACAGAACAAGTGAATCATCCAAGAAGCCCAATGTCATGGACAGAATCATGAACCTGCAGCATGAAAAACTAGGTCTCAGCTCTTCCATATTCAAGCTGTGTGGCTCTATTCAAATATTTACCTCTATAAAATTCACCTATAAAATGAGATTATTTGGATAGGTAATCCCTAAAGTCCATTTAAGCATCAATACTCCAGGATTTCATGGAAAGTAGAATTCTTTTCAATTCAGATGCCGGTTCCTTTTGGAGATGGGGGTGAGGAGGCAATTGAGATTAAGTGACTTGCCCAGGGTCAATTCTTAGGCCAATTTTGAATTCAGGTCCTCCTGACTCCAGGACCAGCTACAGCACCACAGAGCTGCCCTCAATTTGTATTTGTGTGTGTGTGTGTGTGTGTGTGTGTGTGTGTATGATATTGTTTTTCACTCATGCTTAAGCATATAGTCTTAATCTTCACTTAGAGACTCTCCAGTAAATATACATCTTTTGATAAAATAAGATTTCTTGAGGTGAAACGATTATTTCATTTTTGTCTTTATATTCTCATTGAAAAAAATCAATGCCTGGTACATAGTAAATGTTTTAACAAATACTTCTGGGTGGCTGAGTGAATGGAATGTTGGGGCCCAGTCAGGAAAATTCAAATTTGGTTTCAGATACTTTCTAGACACATGACTCTAGGCAAGTCATTGGATCTGTCTGCCTCAGTTTCCTTATCTATAAAATAGATAAAAATAACACCTTCTAACCAGTGTTCTTGTGAAGATAAAATGATATATTATTCACATAGCACTTCACAAACTTTAAAAGTACTATATAAATGGTACTTATTGTTGTTATTGGTTGATTTCTTTGGTGCATGTTAACAAGCTTTGTCTCTTGTGTACTGGATATCATATGGTATAGGCATCTATTATGCAAAGCTAGAAATTCTGTGTTTTTCAAGTGACACCAATTATCAAATTACATTTTGTTACGAGTCATTTGCTGGGCCCTTGAGAAGCTGCTTCCATTTCCTTGAGCATCATCCCCTTCTATTTCTATACTTTACAATTTTATTGAATAAGAAGACAATACATTTCATCTGAGTCTGGTCCTTGAAATATAGGAATGACTTCTTGGATTGGTAGCCTAGTTAGGAGAGCATAAAATCCCTAGCTTGAGAGTCACAAAACCTGACTTTAAATTCTAGCTCAGCCACTTAGCCATTGGATCTTTGATAAGTCACTTAAATTTCTTTATTTTTGTCAACTCTCAAGTGAGGGTTAGAATGGATGACCTTTAGAGACCCTTAAAATTCAATAATAATGATAGCTTTTTTATAGAACTTTTGGGTTCACAAAACAGTTTACATATTTTATCAGATTTGTTGGTTACAACTTTGTGAAGTAAATGCTATTCTCACCTCCATTTTACAGATGAGGAAACTAAGGTTGAGAAAGGTCAAATGACTTGATCACACAATATCCCACAATTGGTCACTATATGAAGTGGGATTCAAACCCAAGCCTTCCTGACATTCCACAATATGTCCATTATATTTCATAGGGTCTTTTAATTAAAAAAAAATTCATTCTGTATCTAATACATTAAAGCACCTACCTACTATGATAGGGACTGAAGTTAGAAAGATGAAAACAAGATAGTCCCTGCCTTCTAAGAGTTTACATTGAATTGGGGTTGGAGTGCATAGAAAAACAACATAACATAATTAATGATTTCAAGAGGGAGAAAGCAATAACTGGTCAGTGAATGGAGACTTCACAGGGAAGATGAAGTTCAAAATTCATCATTTTATGAGTAGCTGGCTTCTTTGGAATCTGCTGAGCAGAGTAATAGGGTTTATGTGAGAGTAGAAAAATCATGAGGGAATCCAAAAAGGATTTTTTTTTTTTAAAGAGAGCGATATCCCAGAATTATAAAATGAAATGGGACCTCAAGGATTATGTATTCCAACCCCCAACTTCAGTCCCTAACTAGATGATAAATTCAAAAGTGTTAGGGCCTGTAATTTTGATATTTATTATTAATAATAAGAGAGGCAGAATGTCTCATTGGATAGAGAGTTCAGGAAGGCTACCATTCGAATTCTTCCACTGATGGGTATGGGCTATATGATTCTGAGTAAGTCACTTAACCTCTAAGTGCCTCAAGCAACTCTAAGACCATAAAGTGCAGAAAAGTCATATTAGTGAAATCATAGCTCCAATCCTGCTCCCAATAATAACGTATCACATTTAAATTGTGCCTGAAGGTTTACAAATGAGTTGTTAGTGTAATTTCATATCTTTTCGACCTAGGAAAGTTGTGTTTCCAAGAATAGTTGCAATATAGACATGGCTATATGCCTAAGGATCTAAGGATCACCACACAGATTAAGGAACTTGAATTATCTCAATCCTAGAAGAAGTTTTTCAGTGACATTCTTCACTGCTTTTTCTCTGATTATCTCCAATTTATTTTGTTTGTACTTAGTTGTTTGTGTGTTATCAACCCATTGGACTGTGAACTCCTTGAATGATAGAGTCATCATATCTAACTCTTCTTTATGACTCCTTCAGGGCATAGCACAATGTTCTGTATATAGTAGGCTCATATTAGTATCAAAAACATCGAAGAGAAAAACCAGGATTCACTGACTGCATTCATTCTCTCCAGTAGTTTTTCTATTATATGTCTAGTAAAATGAATTGAATTGACAGAGAGCAGCACAGTCAAATTTCAATGCTATTACTCCTTTTCTTTTTTTTCCTCCAAGACTCACCTACTATTTGGGAAATGAGTACTTTTAAGTCTGAGTGTCACCTCAGGAGCTGTTTGTTCAGGTGACAGACTGGACATTAACCTATATCTAGAGTGTTGGACTTTTTGAAGAAAATCTTAACCTAGAATCTTATGATAGACTTCCAGTGGTTCCTGAAGGTGGATGTGAGAAAATGCATTTTTATTTCAATAAAACTAATTTCCTGGATAATTCTATGTATTTTATCACATGCATTTAAGAACATTCTGAGAAGAAATTCATGGGTTTCACTAGACAGTCAAAAGGGTGCAAGATTCAAAAAAAATTAAATAAAGGTGAACAATTCCTAGGCTAGAATCTGATCATCAGAGACTTCATCTAGAATATAAACTCCGTGAGGGTGGGGACTAGATCATCTCATCTTTTCATACCTGGTACCTAGCACAATGCTGCATTTCATAAATATATGTTGATTGGTTTATTGATTGCTTGTATTTCAGGCATAGTTCATGAGCAGAAGCTAAATATCAATGGAGCCCAGAGATGTGGCTGCCACAATATTTTATTAGAGCTGGCTGGTTCAGATTTAAAATTTGAGTTGCTCATCTCCTTCCAGTACAGACCAATACAGAAAGAAAGAGGCCTATTAGGCAGAACTGTCAGCAGCAAGCATAGTTTGGAAGGCTAAATTCTCCATTTCCCAGCCCTGAACCACCCGGCAGCAGCCTTTCCAGAACGGTGAATCATCCACACAGCTTGTAAAAAATTAAACATAATTTATGCTTTGCTAATTGAAATCAAATACAAAATTCAATCTCTTGTGGGTTGCAATGCTGACATTTAAATAGGAAAGAAAAAAATTATTAACCCAATTCTCTTCCTGCAGGTGAGTTACACCCACCTAGCTAGGAAATAATTCCTTTTGTCAAGTGTCCCATTTTTTTTTAAAAAGGCAATTTGGGCTCAGCATATCCCTTTAAAGGGTCATGTAAAATAAAACCAAAGTCAACAATGTAAAAAGCAAGGTTTAACAATATAAATTTTTGTATTTCTTTTTGGAATCTGGATCTTTCAAATATGTCTCCAAATGGATGCTTTAAAAATTAATAAATCTCTTTCTTCCTTCCTTTATGACATTTCTGAAGAATGGTTTCCTATTCTTCTGCCTCTCTGGAGCTGTGAGAGACCCTTTTGAGAGCTGTTTTCAAGGACAAGACATCTGGTAAGAGTAGCTATATCCATAACCCTTGCCTGCTATTGAAGAGGTGATGGTTAGCCCTTGACCAAAGTATCTTATTTTTTTTTAAATCCTCTTCTGTTCAACACACAGAGGAAAAATAAGGAATTTTTTTCACTTATTCCAAACTCTAGGAAAGGCCTTTTTGAGTCCCTAAGTGCTTTACTTCTCCCTGGATCATAGAGATATAACCTACATAAAAAAGAAATCCTTGGAGGGATAGGAAGGGAGAAGAAATACAAATTATAAGCACCTTGGGCCATGGTTTTATTCCCCGGGAGTCAAATCTAAAATCCCAACTTTATCACATCTGATCCAACATGGACTTGCTCCTAAAACCCTTTCTGTAGAAATCAACATTGAAAGGAGACTGAGGAGGCAAGGGAAGATTTCATATTAAGCTGTCTGGCTTATCTCCTCAGGAACTCTTATCCAAACCTGATTGCAAATGCATTATTTTTCCTTGTTTTATAAATGTTTTCCTAGATAGGACAGACAGGTAGACTGAAGGGAGTTGTACCAGATGTGATGAAGGTACTGAGTTGACCCTACCACTAATCTGGGGTGCATTTTAGGATTAGAATTTAAGAAATTATTTAATCCAAATTTCCATTTGACAGAGGAGAAAACTGAGGCTTGTTGAAAGGAAGGGTCTTGTTAAAGATGTTATAGACTCACTGCAGGGATCCTCAAACTTTTTAAATAGGGGTCCAGTTCACTATCCCTCAGACTGCTGGAGGGCTGGACTATAGTAAAAACAAAAATTTTGTTTTGTGGGCCTTTAAATAAAGAAACTTCATAGCCCTGGGTGAGGGAGAGAAACGTCCTCAGCTGCTGCATCTGGCCTGCGACCGTAGTTTGAGGAACCCTGTTAGAGAGTATTCCTCCCTTGAGAATGAGGAAATTTAGCTCTTAAATCCCTTTCCTAAATAAGTTCTAGACTATAGGTTTCAGTTGGGGGATTCTCCAAGAAAAGGGCTGGGAGGAAAA